>NC_134110.1:78367500-78686388 GCF_040939455.1 Microcebus murinus | reverse complement strand
CATGCCCGGCTAATTTTTTCTATATATATTAGTTGGCCAATTAATTTCTTTCTATTTATAGTAGAGACAGGGTCTCGCTCTTGCTCAGGGTTGTTTCGAACTCCTGATATCAAGCGATCTGCCTGCCTCAGCCTCCCAGAGTGCTAGGATTATAGGTGTGAGCCACTGCGCCTGGCCTGAATTTATGTTTAATGTTTTAAGGAACTGACATATTTTTCGAAGTGGCTGTACCATTTTACATTACCACCAATGATAGAAGGTGGCACCACAGTGCATTAATACGTGCTTTTCTCCACATTCTTGCCAATTTTTTTTTTTTTTTTTTTTTTTTTTGAGACAGAATCTTGCTCTGTCACCTGGGCTTGAGTGCTATGGCATCAGCCTAGCTCACAGCAACCTCCAACTTCTGGGCTCAAGCAATCCTCCTGCCTCAGCCTCCCAAGTAGCTGGAACTATAAGTGCATACCACCATGCCTGGCTAATTTTTTCTATTTTTTTTTTTTTTTTAGTAGAGATGCAGGTCTTGCTCTAGCTCAGGCTGGTCTTGAACTCTGGCTTCAAGGGATCCTCCTGCCTCAGCTTTCCAGAGTGCTAGGTTAACAGGCAGGAGCCACTATGCCCCACCCATTCTTGCCCATTTAAGGTAATGTATGACTTTTAAATTACAGCCATCAGATATTTTCTCATTTTTAAATCATTTATTTATTTGAGATAGGGTGTTGCTCTGTTGCACAGGCTGGAGTCTAATGGCATGATCATAGCTCATTGTAATCTTGAACTCCTGGGCTTAAGCAATACTCACATTGCCTCCCAAGTACCTAGGACTTCAGGCATGCACCACCATGCCTGGCTAATTAAAAAAAAATTTTTTTTTTAGGCCGGGCGCTGTGGCTCACGCCTGTAATCCTAGCTCTTGGGAGGCCGAGGCGGGCGGATTGCTCAAGGTCAGGAGTTCAAAACCAGCCTGAGCAAGAGCGAGACCCCGTCTCTACTACAAATAGAAAGAAATTAATTGGCCAACTGATATATATATAAAAAATTAGCCGGGCATGGTGCCTGTAGTCCCAGCTACCCGGGAGGCTGAGGCAGAAGGATCACTCGAGCCCAGGAGTTTGAGGTTGCTGTGAGCTAGGCTGACGCCACGGCACTCACTCTAGCCTGGGCAACAAAGCGAGACTCTGTCTCAAAAAAAAAAAAAAAATTTTTTTTCGTATGTAGGGACAGGATCTCGCTATGCTGCCCAGGCTGGTCTCAAACTCCTGGGTACAAGTGATCCTCCTGCCTTGGCTTCCCAAAGTGTGGAGATTACAGGCATGAGCCACTGAGCCCAGCCTCATTTGGATGCTTTTTATTTCTCTTTTGTATGTCTCCCCAGTTTGGACAAAAACTAGAGGAGAAATGAGACCTTACCTGTGTTTCCCACTGCTATACCCTCAATGCCTGGTATGTCCTGGGTGCTTAACAAATATTTGATGAATGAGTGAATGAATGAAGTGCTAGTGTAGTAAATCAGTTGCAAAATAAAATCACCCCTGTAGGTGAGTGGGGAGTATGGTACTGAGCTGAGATTTTACCTTTTTTTTTTTTTTTTTTTTTGAGACAGAGTCTCACTTTATTGCTCAGGCTAGAGTGAGTGCCGTGGTGTCAGCCTAGCTCACAGCAACCTCAAACTCCTGGCCTCAAGCAGTCTTCCTGCCTCAGCCTCCCGAGTAGCTGGGACTACAGGCACGCACTACCATGCCCGGCTAATTTTTTCTATATATATTAGTTGGCCAATTAATTTCTTTCTATTTATAGTAGAGAGGGGGATCTCGCTCGTGCTCAGGCTGGTTTTGAACTCCTGACCTGGAGCAATCAATCTGCCTGCCTCGGCCTCCCAGAGTGCTAGGATTACAGGCGTGAGCCACCGTGCCCGGCTTTTACCTTTTTTGTTGTTGTTGTTGAGACAGAGTCTTGCTCTGTCACCCTGGGTATAATGCAGCAATGTTATCATAGCTCACTGCAGCCTCAAACTTCTGGGCTCAAGTGATCCTCCTGCCTCAGCCTCTCAAGTAGCTGGGATACACCCAACTGAGCTTGAGTCCCTTGTCCTAGGTACTTGGGAGGCTGAGATGCAAGGATTGCTCAAGCCCAGGAGCCACCACACCCAGCTAATTTTTTCTATTTTTTGTAGAGACAGGGTCTGGCTCTTGCTCAGGTTTGCCTGGAACTCCTGAGCTCAAGCAATCCTCCCACCTCGGCCTCTCAGAGTGCTAGGATTACAGGCATGAGCCACCGCGCCAGGCCGGTGCTGAGGTTTTAGAGCAGAAACCAGCAGGTGTGGAGTACAGAGCTAAGGGATGAGGCATCGTAGGTTTTGCGTCTCTTTTCATGCCACTATGATCCAGGACCTATTATGGCACATGTGTATGTGCTGAAAAAAATGCTTTTTTGGCTGCCCCAAGTATAGCTTTTTAAAAAATTTTTGTGGAGATGGGGTCTCACTATGTTGTCCAGGCTGGCCTTGAACTGCTGGGCTTAAGCAACCCTCCTGTCTCAGCCTCCCCAGCAACTGGAACTATAGGCTCACACCACCACACTTGGCCCAAGTATAGCTTTTGAAGGGAATTTAATATAGTAGTTAAGGACATAAGTTTGATACTTAAGTTATTTTTATTTATTTTTTTTTTTTGAGACAGGGTCTCACTTTGTTGCCCAGGCTAGAGTGAGTGCCGTGGCGTCAGCCTAGCTCACAGCAACCTCAAACTCCTGGGCTCAAGCGATCCTTCTGTCTCAGCCTCCCAAGTAGCTGGGACTACAGGCATGCGCCACCATGCCCGGCTAATTTTTTCTATATATATTAGTTGGCCAATTAATTTCTTTCTATTTATAGTAGAGACGGGGTCTCGCTCTTGCTCAGGCTGGTTTTGAACTCCTGACCTTGAGCAATCCGCCCGCCTCGGCCTCCCAGAGAGCTAGGATTACAGGCGTGAGCCACCGCGCCCGGCCTATACTTAAGTTATTAATCATTTATTCAACAAATATGTTTGTGTCCCTGGCCACGTGTCACACACTTTGCTAGGACTTGGCGATTCAGTGGTAGCAGAGGCAAATGCTTTCCTGTCCTTATGAAGTGATCAGCTCCCGAGCCTCTCACTAACTAGCTACGTTACCTTGTGACTATTACGTAACTCCTTTGAACCTGTTTTCTCCTTTGTAAAATGAAGATTATAAGGTAGGTAACTTACTTCATTTTGACAAGTAATAAAATAATTACACTAAGCAAGGACAACTGCTATCACACATAATGAGTATTCCAATGGTATTATTATAAATTGCTTAACCCATTAGGTAAGATGGAATTATAGTATATTATTCAATCTCAATTTTCATTTAGTATCTTATTAATGGTTCTCGGTGAATCACCAAGACACAGGGAATTAATATTTTCTTTTCAAAATCTAAAATCTTTAGACTTGTTTCTTTTATTTTTCTTCTTCTTGTTTTTTTTTTTTTTTTTTTTTTTAGTAATGAGGTCTCCCTCTTGCTCAGGCTAGTCTTGAACTCTTGAGCTCAAAGGATCTTCCTGCCTCTGCCTCCCAGAGTGCAAGGATTACAGGGGTGAACCACCATGCCCAGCCTAAACTTGTTTATTTTAAAGGCACTACATGCACTAGAGTAAAAAAAACTGAATTCCAACAGCAGGGAAGCATATACAAAACCTACCACCCCTACACACACACCCAATTCATTCCTCAGGGGTAATCACTGTAAACAATTCTTTGCTTCCCCTTCTAGAAAACTCTTATGCATATAAAAGCATATATATGCACATTCGTAGAAAACAAACAAGCAAACAGGATTAGACCAACCAGGTCATCACAAAGCAATTTCACTTAATGGTATGTACTGGAGCCCATTCCAAGGGCAATATATATTGTTCTTATTCATTATGACTATTTTTACATATACTCAACACAATTAAAAAACAAAGAAACAAAGCTCTTTCAAACTGTTTGAGAAAGTCTGTGGGTTACACCCCATCAACCTCCTCCACACTCTCCATCCTGGTCCCCCATGGCTTCCAGCAGTCAGGGCCGGGCACCTGCCCACCCACACTCTCTAGGCCTGAGGCTGGCTGTGGTCAAATCAGCAGCAGAAAGTGAGGGTGGGGGTGGGGGAGCAAAGAAGGGAGGGAAAAATTTTCCATGAGTAGTTGAGAAAGAGCAGCAAGTGTAAAGTCAAGTTGCCACAGAAGTCACTGGCACCCGAAAGTGTTTTATGACATGTACTTACATAAACGGTATTGGGAAGAATGTTCTAGAAGGGTGGAAAAGGTATTGGGTACGGGAACACCAGGATTTTGAAGTGGGGGTGACAGCTGTGTAAGAAATCATGATTTGTGGGCCGGGTGCAGTGGCTCACGTCTGTAATCATAGCACTCTGGGAGGCCAAGGCAGGCGGATTGCTTGAGGTCAGGAGTTCGAAACCAGCCTGAGCAAGAGCCAGACCCTATCTCTACTATAAATAGAAAGAAATTAATTGGCCAACTAATATATATAGAAAAAAATTAGCTGGGCATGGTGGTGCATGCCTGTAGTCCCAGCTACTGGGGAGGCTGAGGCAGGAGGATCACTTAAGCCCAGGAGATTGAGGTTGCTGTGAGCTAGGCTGATGCCATGGCACTCACTCTAGCCTCGACAACAAAGCAAGACCCTGTCAAAAAAAAAAAAAGAAAGAAAGAAAGAAAGAAAGAAAGCATGAGTTGTATATGGGGACAATGAGGTAAGACTTGGAATCCTTGGGGACAGACCTACTCCCTAGAAATGCAGTGGGTGGGTGAGACAGAGACAGAGAGAGATCGATTCCCTCAGAGAAGTGAAGTAGCAAGATTGGGCCCAGTGCCAGATGAAGGATGTGGGAACACTCTGCCCTTCCTCACTCAAACCTAGACTTCCTTCCTCATTTCTTACCTGCTGTTTCTTCTCCCGCCTCACCCCTCTCAGTCCAGTTGCTTGACTTTCAATTCTGTGAGGGACTCTAGCTAGAGGTCAGCCACCAGCCAAGGCCCTGGATGGCTGACATCTCCCCCGGGCACTCAGGCTTCTCAGGGGTTGGGCACTAAAGCAAGTAAGGAGATCTGAGGTGCAGGCTCCCACGATCTTGGGAGATGGAGACATAGGCCTTTCGTGTTTGCTTCTTGCCTTTGGTGACTCATTTCATCTTGGTTCCCTGGTTTGTTTCAAACTCCACCTGGGCCAGAAAATAATAATATAAAATGGTTTAGAGCTCCTAAATTAGGCTGTTAGAAGGGCCAACCCGTCAGCCTGCAGGCCTGGCTCCAAGCCCACACCCAAGAAAGCAAGACCTCTCCTTGGGTGGGGCTTCCCTCGGCACAGAGCTTTACCGTGCCTCCAAGCCGGGAGCGTGGGCCAAGATTATATTGGGCAGGTAATAAAATTAAGGGCAATAAAACTAGATAAAAACCACCTCATTAGCAGCAGTTTACTGGTAAAGCCATTTCAACAAGAAGACGAGGCAAGATGGAGGACTCAAGTTCTTTCCAAAGGGAATGTCCTACACTTAAGTGGACATATAGGAATAACATTTATCGGATGTCAGGTGGGTGGGAGGGGGCATGGGCAATATACGTAACCTTAACATTTGTACCCCCAAAATACACTGAAATAAGACAACAACAACAACAACAAACAAACAAACAAAAAAACTAAGGGAATGTCCTCTGCAAAGGGAAGGGTCTTTTCAGGAGGGCTGGCTGGGAGGAGAGGGCGGATGTCCATTTATCCAACACCTGGGGAGAGTAAGGTAGCAGCTCAGAGGATAAGCTCTGGAATTTGGACTCTTCGCTTGACTGCTGCTGAAAGATTGCCAACCAAACTGCTCCACTTCTCTCAGGACCTTTTCATCAGTCATGGAACCGAGAGAGAGAAGGTCCTCTACCAGTCTGCCCGGACTCAACTAATCATTGAGTGTTGACTTGCACATTAAAAATCAAATTTATTTTGTAAAGATTTTTAACCATATCCATCATCGTGATATTATGTTGCTTTTAAGGGATAAGGAAGGAGAAACCGTGAAAGAGCAAGCAGATTCTCAAAACCGCCTGTGATGCACACATGCCTACCCAAGCACGTAGACCTGCACTCACACATACAGGTAACTTAGGGTACATTTCTAAGTAGACTTTTTTTTTTTTTAGACATTAGCAAAATATTTCCAAAAATAAATACTTGCCCTTGTCAATTTTATTTTTACACAGTACACATGTCTCCAAATACCATTAGGTGATTGAGTTTCTAGATATTAAATGAAATGCCTTCCTAACACTTATAAATGTGTTTGCTAGCTAAGCAGAGGCATAAAAGGTTCCATGACTTCATCTTTCTTTGGGAGTCAGGTTGTGGTGATGTGGGTACTCTCTTCCCCCTGAGGATGCATCATGCTGGTGAACCACTGATTCATGACACTGCCAGGAATGGCCCTGGTCCAGGTCCTGGGGCAAGTTCTGTCTGCCACCAGGGAATCACCCAGGAAGGACTAGTCAGATATTCAAATTCCTGCCTTTGTCAGAATCCTAGGAATCTGGGAGTTATTCTTGAGAACTTCCCTTTCCCTCCTTCCTATATCCAAATAATTACCAATATCTGCCAACTGGTTTCACTTCTTAAATGCCTCTCCAATCTGTCTGCTCCTCTTTAATTCTACCACCACTTTCCTAGGCCAGACTGCCTGGATTATTTCAAAGTCTTTCCAGCTGGGCCACCTCCATTCACTTTTGCCACCCTCCAATCAAGTCCCCACACTATGGCCAGGTGGATTGAAAAAGCAAGGCCATATCTGAGCAGTCTTTCCTCTCCCTACCAGACTCCAGTGGCTTCCCCTGGCTCTTATTTATTTATTTATTTATTTTTGAGACAGAGTCTCACTCTGTTGCCCGGGCTAGAGTGCCGTGGCATCAGCCTAGCTCACAGCAACCTCAAACTCCTGGGCTCAAGCAATCCTCCTGCCTCAGCCTCCCGAGTAGCTGGGACCACAGGCATGCACCACCATGCCTGGTTAATTTATATTATATAATATATATATATATATATATATATATATATATATATATATATATATATTAGTTGTTCATCTAATTTCTTTCTATTTTTTTAGTAGAGACAGGGTCTCGCTCTTGCTTAGGCTGGTCTTGAACTCCTGAGCTCAAACAGTGCTCCTGCCTTGGCCTCCCAGAGTGCTAGGATTTCAGGCATGAACCACCATGCCTGGCCTACCCTGGCTCTTAGATTGAAGATCAACATATATGCATGCTGGGCGAGGTGGCTCACGTCTGAAATCCTAGCACTCTGGGAGGCCGAGGCGGGTGGATTGCTTAAGGTCAGGAGTTCGAAACCAACCTGAGCAAGAGCGAGACCCCGTCTCTACCAAAAATAGAAAGAAATTAATTGACCAACTAAAAATATATACACAAAAAATTAGCCGGGCATGGTGGTGCATGCCTGTAGTCCCAGCTACTCGGGAGGCTGAGGCAGAAGGATTGTTTGAGCCCAGGAGTTTGAGGTTGCTGTGAGTTAGGCTGATGCCACGGCACTCACTCTAGCCTGGGCAACAAAGTGAGACTCTGTCTCAACAAAAACCAAAAAACAACATATATGCACCTGCCTAGAGGCCATGAATGAGCTGGCCCCTGTCCAACTCACCAGTCTCCTTCTGCACTTTACATTCCTATTCCCCAACTTCCCCCACTACATCTCAGGAGATTTGGAGACAAGGAAGACCCACAGACCTGAATTTTTCCAAAAGCTCCTTCCATGGTTCTGAACCACTGCTGTGGTTGGAAGCAACTAGGCCGAAGATGGAGCCAATCTGAAGCTTGGATCCCAGGCTCCTGATAAGTTTGCAACTGCAAGCACCAGGGTTGGACTTAGGGTTTTAAGGCAGGCCAGGAAAATTCTCAGAGTGGCAAGTCATCTGGCAGGCTTTGCAGAATAACATGTCACCCCTGCTCCTTCTGCTATTCAAAAAGAGCTCGCAGAGTGAATTACACACAAACCACAGGCTAAATGCTTTTGTTACTTTCTAGAAAATCTAAACCTAGTTAAAATAAGCAGTCAGGAGGCCAAGGATGCATTCACCAAAGCTCTGGAACATTATTATAGATGATCTTGATGGTTCCTGTAGAACCAAAAACTCAACTGAAAATGTCTTTCTCTGGAGGAACAGAGCTTTGTGTTTGTGGATTCTGTTTAATCACATTGTGACAGAGCTTGTAAAATGGATTCTGATGGGCTATGGGTCAAGTCCTGTTCTAGAAACTAGACAACTAGGAAAGTCTAAGCCTGATCAAACAGGGTATTTCGTGCCTCTCTCTTCTAGTTCCATTGTAGAAAGATTCCAATGTATTGTCAAATTCACTTTTCTACTCACATCTCATGAATTGCATCTTAAAAACAGGATTGATTTTATTTGTCACTGCTATTTATAGCACACACTGAGTCCTCAGCCAGCTGTGGGAGGAAATGGCTACAGTTTAGATTCCCATCAGACTTGTGTGACAGTATCTGGCATCCTTTCAATAACTGCAGTCATAATTCCCAACATTACTTGGAGAGTAAAACACAGAAGGAAATAAATCAACTTTTTTTTTTCTTTTTAAAATTTTTTTCATTTTTATTTTTATTTTCTTTTTTCTATACAAAAGTAACCAGGCCGGGCGTGGTGGCTCACACCTGTAATCCTAGCACTCTGGGAGGCCGAGGCGGGCGGATTGCTCCAGGTCAGGAGTTCAAAACCAGCCTGAGCAAGAGCAAGACTCTGTCTCTACTATAAATAGAAAGAAATTAATTGGCCAACTAATATGTATAGAAAAAATTAGCCGGTCATGGTGGTACATGCCTGTAGTCCCAGCTACTTGAGGAGGCTGAGGCAGTAGGATTGCTTGAGCCCAGGAGTTTGAGGTTGCTGTGAGCTAGGCTGATGCCACGGCACTCACTCTAGCCTGAGCAGCAAAGCGAGACTCTGTCTCAAAAAAAAAAAAAAAAAAAAAGTAACCAAAACTTGTGTATAAATCAACTTTTAATGTCAGGATATCACACCCTTTCTAACATTTTTCTGAATATGAATGAGGCAATAATTATATCATTAACCTTGCTCTTATTACTCTATAGTCAGATGACTACTTCACCAAGAGGTACTATCTATATAACACACAAGTTTATTTAATTTTAAAAAAAAGCTTTCCAGGCCGGGCGTGGTGGCTCACGCCTGTAATCCTAGCTCTCTGGGAGGCCGAGGTGGGCAGATTGCTCGAGGTCAGCAGTTCGAAACCAGCCTGAGCAAGAGCGAGACCCCGTCTCTACTATAAATAGAAAGAAATTAATTGGCCAACTAATATGTATAGAAAAAAATTAGCCGGGCATGGTGGCACATGCCTGTAGTCCCAGCTACTTGGGAGGCTGAGGCAGAAGGATCGCTTGAGCCCAGGAGTTTGAGGTTGCTGTGAGCTAGGCTGACGCCACGGCACTCACTCTAGCCTGGGCAACAAAGTGAGACTCTGTCTCAAAAAAAAAAAAAAAAAAAAAAAAAAGCTTTCCAGACCAGACAAAGATATCTTCTTAAAATAATTATTATTTTATATTATATAAGTATATTATACAAGGAATATATGCAAAAGTTCCCAAATATAATTATAAAATGTTCAAAATAACATGCAATGAAAAATATGTCCAACTCCTACCTCCATAATCTAAGCCATCTAATTCCCCTCCTTAGAGGCAAACACAGTAACCAGGTTTTTATCTGTCCAGAGATATTTTATGCATTTGCAAATACACACACACTCACACACACACAAACACATTATTATCTTAAACTCAACTGGTAACATAGCTCATATAATGTTGTTTTTTTTTCCAGACAACATATGCCATTGTTCCACATTAGAACATAGAGCTGGGCCTAAATTGTTAACAGCTGTGTTTCATGCAATACTTTCTTTTGTTTTTCCTAATTTTTTTTTTTTTTTTTTTTTTTGAGACAGGGTCTCACTCTTGCTCAGGCTGGTCTCGAACTCCTGAGGTAAGCAATCCTCCCACCTCAACCTCCCAGGGGATTACAGGGATGAGCCACTGCCCCCATTTCATGCAATACTTTCTTGACTGCCCAGTGACTCCTTCTGTACCATGAAGACCTTTTGTGGTTTCCCAGTGTTCAGGTATGATGCAGAAAGGCCTCCACAACCACGCCCCACATCTGCAACTATTCTTAACCTGAATTCTCTAATTAAACTGACTTACTGGGGCTCTTGAGCAGAGTTCTAATCCCTACTCCTTTGTTAACTCCCTGTGTCACAAATCATCTCATCCTTCTGGCCCTTGGTCTTCTTGTCCACAAATTAGGGGTGATGTGGGGAGGGGAAGGGGTAGAACCTTCTTTAAGGTCCTTTCCAGCTTTAACATTCTGTGAATCTGTGACTAGATGAGGTCAAAAGGCCTTTCCAACTCTACACTTTGATCGGCAATTTACATTTTCATGGGTTTGGCCTCGTTTCTCCAATTGTCCTCTAAGTTCTTTAAAGCCAAGACTCTCTCTTTGTGTCCCTTAGAATATCCTGCTAGAATTGTTGCTCCAGAAATGTTTGTTGATTTTCTGAGTTATCAGTTAAAGTGCTATGCATTAATAATTGCTTCAATTCCTATTAGTTGGAATAGGTTGGTTAACCCAGTTTCTTTTAGGACAAGAGATAGGAATTACAACACTGGTGCTACATTGGAACAACCGGGAACTGCATATACGATAGTGACCCCATAAGATTATAATGGCGTTGAAAATTACCATCACTTAGGGACATGGCCGTCATAATGTTGTAGCTAAATGCATTAGTCATGTGTTTGTGGTGATGTTGGTGTAAATAATAAACTGTCAGTTACATAAAAGTCTAGCACACACAATTATATATACTACTTAATGCTTGATGATGATGATAAATGACTATGTTACTGGTTTATATATTTACCATACTATACTTTTTGTCATTATTTTAGAGTGTACTCCTTCTACTTAAAAAAAAAAAAAGTTAACTGTAAAATAGCTTCAGGCAGGTCCTTCAGGAGGTATTTCAGAAGAAGGCATTGTGATCTTAGGAAGTGACAGCTCAATGCATGTTATTCCCTCTGAAGACCACCCACTGGGACAAGGTATGGCGGTGTAGGACAGTGATATTGATAAAATATTGCCAAAAGACAGGGCAAAATCCACTTAAATTCACTTGTCTTAGTACATGAAATTGCTGACATAAATTTACGGCAAATTTATGTGAAGTTTAAAAAATATAATTTCAGGTATTAAAAAACTTAATCATATATAATGAATCAAAAGTTATCTTAACAGTAATTAATGTTTTATATATCCCATTGCAATTGTTCATTTTCTCTTAAGACTGATATAATTTTATTTTTATTCTTTTTTTGAGACAGAGTCTCACTCTGTTGCCTGGGTGCCGTGGCGTCAGCCTAGCTCACAGCAACCTCAAACTCCTGGGCTCAAGTGATCCTCCTGCTTCAGCCTTCAAGTAGCTGGGACTACAGGCATGTGCCACCATGCCCAACTAATTTTTTTTCTATATATTTTTAGTCGGCCAATTAATTTCTTTCTCTTTTTAATAGAGACGGGGTCTCGCTCTTGCTCAGGCTGGTTTCGAACTCCTGATCTCGAGCAATCCTCCCTCCTGGACCTCCCTGAGAGCTAGGATTACAGGCGTGAGCCACCGCACCCGGCCTAATTTTCTTAATCCATCTCTAGAGCATAAAGTAAACCTGTGGTCCCCAGCTAGACCCCATCTCTACTATAAATAGAAAGAAATTAATTGGCTAACTAATATATATAGAAAAAATTAGCTGGGCATGGTGGCACATGCCTGTAGTTCCAGCTACTCGGGAGGCTGAGGCAGCAGGATTGCTTGAGCCCAGGAGATTGAGGTTGCTGTGAGCTAGGCTGATGCCACGGCACTCACTCTAGCCTGGGCAACAAAGCGAGACTGTGTCTCAAAAGAAAAAAAAACAACTTTTTTTGTAGAGATGGGGTCTTACCATATTGCCCAGGCTGGTCTCGAGCTGCTGGCCTCAAGCAATCTTCCCATCTCAATCTTCCCAAAGTGCTGGGATTATTTATAAACAAGAGCCACCTCACCTGGCCTACGCCAACTTTTAATTCCACTCTAGAAATAAAGCATAGCCTGGTTGAAAACAACTGGGCCCAGATTAAGACACCTCTCACTTATGACCTGAGAGATCATTGCCTCAGTTTATCTGAGTACTATATTCTTATTAAGATTGACAAAGACTTCCACACTACTAAATCTAAGGTATACTTAAATCCAGACTTAAGTTTCAACTTCCTAGTAGTGTTTGACATAACTGATTGCCCCTGCCTGACACATTTTCTGTCCCTGGTTTTGTGATATGTCATCCTGATACTTGTCTACTTTAGTTCCTCTTCTGGGTCTCCCCTAATGCTTCTTCCTACTCTGCTGTTCACCACATGCTGAATTCTAAGGACTTCATCCTAAGTTCCTCTGCTCCTGTTCCTCTACAGACTCCTATGGGAGATATCCTTCACTCTGAGCTCCCAGTACTGTCTTCATGCTGGTGACTCTTACATTTGTTTCTCCAACAAAGACTTTTCTCAGAAATTCCTGTCTATCCAGTGGTCAACTGGACATGTCCACAGAATGTTCCATAATAAGCATGTAAAGATTAATATTTTCTAAAATGGGGCTCATCATCTTCCTACCCCCAAATTTTCATTTTCTCAAGTGTCTTCTATCTTAGTAAAGGGTATCACCATACTCTTGGTTGCTCACACCAGAAACCAAGGAGTCATCACTGATTTCTCCCTGACTAGTGGAAGACTTCCTTTCCCTTACTGTGCCCCCCTCTGCCCATTAATTAATCAGCAAGTCTTTCCCACTCTATTTCCTAAATACTTCTTCCACCTGTTTGCCTCCCTGTATGATCACCGTCACCACAACAAGTCCAAGCTACCATCATCTCTCAACCAGATTGCTGTGAAAACTGCCTACCCTTCCGCTAAAGCTTATTCGATCATATTGATTCTCTCCTTATACTCTTTAAAGGTTTCCCATTGTCCTTTGGACAAAGGCCCAAATCCTTAAAACCTACGAGCCTCTATGTGACTGTCCCTCTCTCTGCCTGGTTGTTGAGGTTCACTGTATCTCCTTCTGTCTCTCACTCTTTCTGTTCCAGAAACTGACCTCTCAGTTCTTTCCAGGAAGAAGCCACTCTTCTTCCACCTTGGGACTTTGCCTGGAATATGTCAGCTTAATTTGCAGGCCTGAGATTACCACCCCCACAATCCTCCATTCCTCCCCTGACCGACTTTAACAAAGTTGACTCACTCTTTAGGTCTTGCCTTAAATATCACATCTTCAGAAAACGTCTCTGAACTCTCACCCACAGTTTGTGTGCCTTCTCAGCTTCATAATTATATTTGTATAAGTCTTTAACATCCTTCCAGTTGCTAATCTGTATGTCCCATGAGAGTGGTGAACGTGCCTTGTACCCGATACATAGTAGGTATAGAATAAATATTTGATGAAGAAATAGTTAGGCTTTTAGAAATCCTTTACTTTTGGCTACTAACTTATTTAAGATTGATTTATTTACATAGGCCAAGGCAGGCAGATTGCTCAAGATCAGGAGTTCAAAACCAGCCTGAGCAAGAGCAAGACCCCGTCTCTACTATAAATAGAAAGAAATTAATTGGCCAACTAATATATATAGAAAAAATTAGCCGGGCATGGTGGCGCATGCCTGTAGTCCCAGCTATTCGGGAGGCTGAGGCAGAAGGATAGCTTGAGCCCAGGAGTTTGAGGTTGCTGTGAGCTAGGCTGACGCCACGGCACTCACTCTAGCCTGGGCAACAAAGTGAGACTCTGTCTCAAAAAAAATAAAAGATTTATTTATTTACAGCAACAGATTTGAAGAACTCTTTTCACTCATTAGATTGCATTAATTGGAAGTGTGAGGGTTTTTTTTTTCTTCTTTACCTCTTGAAAAATTTTAAAAAACCAAATTAATTGAAGGTTTATGAGAAAAAAAGTTCCTTTTTCTCCCTAGACTTTACACCTTTACATAGACAGCGTTCCAGCTATAAAGAAGAAAAAAGATTTTCCAAAATAAGAAAAACCTACTACTTTGGGCATTATAATTTAATAGATAATCCTAATAGCTGTCATTTATTAGGCACTTGCCATTTTCCGGGGATAGTCCTCCGTGCACGGCATGTATTAGTTAATTTAAAACAACTTTATGAAGCGGTTATTATTTTTAGCCTTGCGTTGGAGTCCAGTTGTGCGGCTTCGTTTATTGCTCCGAGGGACTCACGAAGGAGGACTCAATCTGCTGCCGGCACACCTCTTAATTAGGTCATATTTCACAGCTACACTCCGCCTGACAATGGCTGGGATCCTTTCCTGCCTGGCTCAGACAGATCCCCGCCGCTCTGCCAGAGGATTGTCTCCCGTCACGTGCCGCCTCTTGCATCACAAATTCTTCTCCAGTGGATTTGGCTCCGTCTTGCTTCCTTCCTGCCAGAGGAATTTATCTAGTCATGCATCGCCCTTGGTGCCATGGTAGCTAGTCCTTGTGATTTTTTTTTTTTTTTTTTTTTTTTTTTTGGATGCTGCGGTTCTTCACAGGGTCTTCAGAAAGAAGAACACCCAAGGGGCCTGCACTGGGGTCCCGTGTCCCCAGAGTGCTCTGGAGGCCTGAGGATGGGCAGCGGCGAGGGTGTGGGCGAGCTGGACAAGGCTCATAGTTTAGAGCACGGTGGCGTCTGGGGTCGAACAGGCTTGGCTTTGAATTCAGGCTCCCTCTGTTCCTAGGGGTGTCCACGGCGGTGGCAAGTGGGACAGGCCAGTGCCAGGGTAATGCAGAAAGGAGGAGATCGGTGTAGGCAGGAGGGAGGAGCAACCTAGACCTTCTGGAATGAGTAAAATCTGGACAAATATAAAGGGAGCGAGGAAGGTGTTCTAGGCTGGAGAGAGCAGCATGCACCAAGGCTTGGAGAGAGGAGTGAGCATAGTTTTATCATAAAATAAGTCAAAAGTGACTCTAAGATATTATATGTGTGTGTGTGGGTGTGTGTGTGTGGGAGGGAGAGAGAAACAGAGAGAGAGAGAGAGAGAGAGAGAGACAGGAAATGGGAACTTGGAAGCTCACTTGAGGAACAATGAAAAGTTTAATTTTGGACTCTCGAATTAGCATTTCCTGTGGAACATCCAAGCAGAGCTGTCAAGAGAATAGTCAGAATGGCAGGCAGGATTCAAATTCAGGCGAGAGGGCAGTTTACATGAGCAAGATCTGTATC
This sequence comes from Microcebus murinus, assembly GCF_040939455.1. NCBI lineage: Eukaryota > Metazoa > Chordata > Mammalia > Primates > Cheirogaleidae > Microcebus > Microcebus murinus. The sequence continues at coordinate 78,671,001 of NC_134110.1, read as the reverse complement.
TTAATGTAGAGAGCTTAGAGGGAGGAAGAGAAGAGGAAACAAATGTTTGTTGAAAGAAAGGAAAGGAGGAATAAATGAATGGAAGGAAGGAAGGAAGGAAAGGTGGAGAGAGAAAAGAAAATAGATGGATGTATGAATAAACAGAAAAGAGAATAAAATTATGAGGATATGACATCAAGGAAGCCCAGGAAGGGGAACATTTGAAGAAAGGAAAAGCTATTAATTGTATGAAATACTGCAAAGAGTCCAAAGATTACTAAAACTGGTGAAAACGTCACTGGACACATACGATGCAATTTAAGATGTATATTTCTTTTCTTTCTTTCTCTCTCTCTCTCTCTCTTTCTTCATTTTTTTGGAGACAGGGTCTCACTCTGTTGTCCAGGCTGGAGTGCACTGGTGCAATCACATTATAGCTCCCTGCAGCCTTAAACTCCCCAGCTCAAGCACTCCTCCTGCCTCAGCCTCCTGAGTAGCTAAGACAACAGGTGCGTGCCACCATGCACGGCTATTTTTTAAATTTTTTCTAGAGATGGGATCTCACTTTGTTTCACTGGCTGGTCTCAAGCTCCCAGCCCCAAGAGATCATTCTCTGCCTCGGCCTTCCAAAGTGCTAGGATTACGGTCATGAATCACCAGGCCCAGCCTTAAGATGTATATTTCCAGTTGGAAGGTAGAGGTAGACATCCAACTGAAAAGAGTCCAAAACTATTAAAAAAAAGTGAGGTTAGGATACGAAGACAGTTGTTATATGATAGCCTTTAAAAAATTTGGATGTGAAACAAAGATGACCACTATCACTGTTATTATTTTACATTGACTTGAAACTTCTAATCCAATGTATAAGTACAAGAGAAAGAGATAAAACTACTAAAATTAAACAAAGCAAATAATCAAAAGCATTCACTATTTGTAAATTATATTACCTTCTACCCACAGCGCCCCAAAGATGTAAATTTGAAAAAAACCCAAACCGTTAAAACTAAAAAAAAAAATAAAAATTAAGGCTAATACGATAGCTTATGAAGTGACTACAAAATAAATATACAAGCTACTATTGGTTATTTTTTTATAAATCCAGTTTACAATAAAAACTCAGAGTGACCTAAAAGAAAGCTTGAGGCCTGGCGAGGTGGCTCACGCCTGTAATCCTAGCAGTCTGGGAGGCCGAGGCGGGCGGATTGCTCCAGGTCAGGACTTCGAAACCAGCCTGAGCAAGAGCGAGACCCCATCTCTACCGTAAATAGAAAGAAATTAATTGACCAACCAATATATATACAAAAAATTAGCCGGGCATGGTGGCGCATGCCTGTAGTTCCAGCTACTCGGGAGGCTGAGGCAGGAAGATCACTTGAGCCCAAGAGTTTGAGGTTGCTGTGAGCTAGGCTGATGCCACGGCACTCACTCTAGCCTGGGCAATAAAGTGAGACTCTGTCTCAAAAAAAAAAAAAACAAAAAACAAACAAACAAACAAAAACCCACTCTGCACAGTACAAAGGGATTAACTTTTTAGACCCAAAGTCAGCAACCCCAAAACACAATGGAACATTACTTAGATTAGGAGACTGACTTGCTAGATCATTAAATTTATGGAACAAAAGGTTTGATTCCAGTATGGAACCATTTCGTGGTAGAGAACACTTAGCCTATCCGCCCTAACACCACATCTTTACAAAATGCTATCAAATTTATCTTTATTTTTAAACTGTTAAAGGCCCTATTTTTATTAAGTTGGTCAGCTATGAAGCAGATTGGGCCAACTCCAAAAGACATTAGGTGAATTATGCCTTTTGTTCTTTAGGCTTTCTGAACTGGTTCTTTAGATCACTTTTTAGTATTCTTTGAGTAGAATTTCTGGGTGAGTATGGAAACAAGTGTGTGTCTTTGTTTAAAAACCTCTGATGGCCGGGCGCTGTGGCTCACACCTATAATCCTAGCACTCTGGGAGACCGAGGTGGGCGGATTGCTCGAGGTCAGGATTTTGAAACCAGCCTGAGCAAGAGCAAGACCCTGTCTCTACTATAAATAGAAAGAAATTAATTGGCCAACTAATATATATAGATAAAATTAGCTGGGCATGGTGGTGCATGCTTGTAGTCCCAGCCACTTGGGAGGCTGAGGCAGGAGGATCGCTTGAGCCCAGGAGTTTGAGGTTGCTGTGAGCTAGGCTGATGCCTCGGCACTCACTCTAGCCTGGGCAACAAAGCCAGACTCTGTCTCAAAACAATAAATAAATAAATAAATAAATAAATAAATAAATAAAATAAAAACCTTTGGTGAGCAGGGCCTGTGCCCTCACTGCCACCACCATTCTGCTTGCTGCCCCCGGCTCACCTCTGGCATGCCAGGCACCTCCTGCTTGCTGGCTCACACAGGGAAAATGTCCAGGGCAGGTGTCATTCCCTGTCCTGCCTTCCCTTCCCTCCCTTCCTTACAGTTGTCCGAGACGGGCACGGAGCGCAGGCAGGGTGCCAGGCAATCGGCCAGGTGTGGCTGGGCTGGCAGCTGCATGCCCTGGGGGAGACGGCCAGCCAGAGCACCGCGTGGCAGTGGTGGCAGAGGAAGACAAACTCCTTTAACACCTGCAGCCCAGGGTGCCCGCGGGATGCAGGTGAACAATCAGAACTGCCTGTGGTCTAAACAAGGTGAGGTCAGAGGCAGTGGGCCCGAGAGAGGCAGAAAACTGGGGGTGGGTTTGGCAATACTTAGCTTAACTTCCTGAAGCCCCGGGTGTCGGCAGACAGCCCGACTGGGTCCCTTTCGTTACACACATCCAGCCTCCTCCCCTCCTGGGACCTGGGTACCTGTGACGGTTCTTACCTGTTCAAGATTTTTCAGCTCCTCAAAGAAGCAGCAACAGTGGAAAATTTTTTTTTTTTTTTTTTTGAGACAAAGTCTCGCTCTGTTGCCCGGGCTAGAGTGCCATGGCGTCAGCCTGGCTCACAGCAACCTCAAACTCCTGGGCTCAAGCAATCCTCCAGCCTCAGCCTCCCGAGTAGCTGGGACTACAAGCATGCACCACCATGCCAGGCTCATTTTCTCTATATATTTTTAGTTGACCAATTAATTTCTTTCTGTTTTTGGTAGGGATGGAGGTCTTGCTCTTGTTCAGGCTGGTTTCGAACTCCCGACCTCGAGCAATCCGCCCGTGACCCACCACGCCCAGCCAACAGTGGAAATTTTAATGAAAGAATTTTATAATATATTCTATTGCTTTGGGATCCAAGGGCCCCACACAACACGTGGATTCGTTTCCTATTGTTGCTATGACAGATTACTGTGAACATAATGGCTTACAATGTGACAAATGCTTACACTTCTGGATGTCAGAAGTCTGAACTAGGTCTGCTGGTATGTGCTCCTTCTGGAGGCTCCAAGAAGAATCTGTTTCCTTGCCTTTTGCAGCTTCTAGAAGCCACCTGCTTCCCTTGGCTCCTGGTCTCTGCCTCTGTGTTCAGAGTTAGCAGTGGAGCATCTGTCCTCTCGGAGCTTCTGCCTCTTTCTCGTAAGGACCTCTGCGATGACACTGGGCCCATCTAGGTAATCCAGAATCATCTCCCCATGTCAAGATCCTTGCTTTAATCACGCTCACAGAATTTTTTTATGCCACAGAAGGGAACATATTCACAGGTTCCGAGTTGGGATGTGGACATCTTTGGGGACCACTATTCAGCCTATCACAACACGTGACTCTGGTTTCCCATTCTCATACATTTGATCTTCTAGATTCTCTACATTTGATCATACATTTGATCTTCAGGCACGTTTACAGAAATGTATATAATTCAACAAAAGAACCCCAAATAACCCCATTAAAAAGTGGGCTAAGGACATGAATAGACATTTTTCAAAAGGAGACAAACAAAAGGGCAAAAAGTATATGAAAAAATGTTCAATATCACTAATCATCAAAGAAATGCAAATTAAAACCACAATTATATATATATATACACACATACATATATATATGTACATGTATACATATATTTATTAACAAGCCCAGGTCAGGTGTGGTGGCTCACACCTGTAATCCTAGCACGCAGGGAAGCTGAGGCAGGAGGATCACTTGAGGTCAGGAGTTCGAGACCTACCTCAGCAAGAGCAAGACCCTATTTCTACTAAAAATAGAAAAACATTAGCTGGGCAACTGAAACAAAAAATTAGCCAGGCGTGCCTATAATCCCAGCTACTCAGGAGGCTGAGGCAGGAGGATCGTTTGAGCACAAGAGTCTGAGGTTGCTGTGAGCTAGGTTGATGCCATGGCATTCTAGCCCAGGAAATAGAGGGAGATTCTGTCTGAAAAAATAAACTGTCAATCAAAATAATGAAAAAAACAAAAAACAAAAACAAGCCCACAACTAACATCATATAAAACCACAATGAGATATTATCTTACACCAAACAGATTGACTATTATTAAAAAGACAAGAAATAACAGATGTTGGGGAGGAACACAGATAAAAAGGGACTCTTTTTTTTTTTTTTTTGAGACAGAGTCTCACTGTGTTGCCCTGGCTAGAATTCCGTGATGTCAGCTTAGCTCACAGCAACGTCAAACTCCTGGGCTCAAGCAATCCTCTTGCCTCAGCCTACCGAGTAGCTGGGACTACAGGCATGCACCACCATGCCCAGTTAATTTTTTCTATATATTTTTAGTTGGCCAATTAATTTATTTATATTTTTAGTAGAAATGGGGTCTCGGTCTTGCTCAGGCTGGTCTTGAACTCCTGACCTTGATCGGGTGGATTGCTCAAGGTCAGGAGTTTGAGACCAGCCTGAGCAAGAGTGAGACTCCATCTCTACTATAAATAAAAAGAAATTAATTGGCTAACCAAATTTATATATACATATAAAAAAAAATTAGCCAGGCATGGTGGCACATGCCTGTAGTCCCAGCTACTTGGGAGGCTGAGGCAGGAGGATCGCTTGAGCCCAGGAGTTTGAGGTTGCTGTGAGCTAGGCTGACGCTATAGCACTCTAGCCTGGGAAACAGAAGTGAGACTCTGCCTCAAAAAAAAAAAAAAAAAAAAAAATAGAGATGTGACTTATTGTTTGTAGTTTTCCATTCTTCCTTGTTTTGTGTTATTTTTCCTCCATTAGAGCTAGTGAACATGGTAAGTTAGCAAACTCACTGATGGATTCTGTATATAAGCTGCCTGCAACATTTCATCTGATCCTAACAATAACCCTGCAAAGTGAATACTCTCGTTAAGTAGCACATCTAAGTAATTTTTCCAAGGTCACGCAGCAAGCAAAGAACAGAGTCAGCCGGGATATGAATGTTTGACTCCAAATTCCACATCTTTCGCCAGGACGCAATTTCTAAATTCCAGGTGGAATTTTTTGGATCGTAGATATTAATAAGAAATGGAAATGTCATGGAATGACTGGTTAAGTCGTCTTCGTGTCCCACTACCTAGTCGTGAGACAGAAGTTGGCCGGGAACAAACACGCTCTTTCCTCTCTTATCTGTGAATAGGGCGTTCAGGGCAATAAATCACCCTGTGGTTTTCCTTCAGCTCTATTGACCCACAGAGGCCCGTTTCACACTCGGTGAATTCAGTATAGATCAGCCAGCTTGTAAGGAGTGTAACTGTCACTGAAGAAACGAAGTAACTTTACACTCTCTTTCAAAAGCAAACAAATCCGGACAGCACCATGAACTGCCACAGTGAGGCAGGCCTCCGGGCTGTGAAAGTGGACTTTGTGAAAAAGGAAAGGCAATGTTTCTTTTGGAAGTTCACTGGGACATTTTAAGCTAACTTTGATCCCTTCTTCTGGCACCCTGGTTCCCTGAACCACCCTCTGCTGCCCAATCAGATGATGAAACCCTCCGGTGGTTTGATATGCTCGATTCGAGGTGCCAGGGACCCCTGCCTGGCATGCGTGGTCCAGGACAGCTACATGGGGTTGGGCTTTGGGGTCATTCACAGGCAAGATCTCCCCTCATCTACCCCGATGCTTTTGTGCAAATAAGATCAGGTTACAATGAATCTGCTGAGCCTTCGGGTGGAAGCAATGTGGAGCGAGAGCAGGGACCAACCCCAGCTCCGTGTGATAAGTGACAAAGACATTAAGGGCTGACTGTACTGATGGGAGCTCTAGGTCCTATTTGGCACTGGCTAAACCAGCCCTTCTCCCTCAGCCTGTCTCCTTAAGACACTGCCCAGATATATCCCTTTGGTTTCAAAGTTTCGGGCCTAGGAAAATTTCAGGAATTCACTATAGATGGCAAGATGCAGACTCAGCTCTCAAAGCATGGGAAAAGGAGAAAAAACCCTTATACCCAAAGACTGCCTCGCTCTCCCTAAGGACCATCAAGGAATCTTTTTTCTTTTCTTTTTTTTTTTTTTAATTCTCTGTTCAGGAGAACAATGACTTAATGGGTAACATAGAAAAAGAACAGCATTAGACACCAACAGTTCTTGGTACTATGATTAGTAGTTGCTGCTGCTTGTCATAATACATCAGAGAAGCGGCAACCCATCTGTTCCAAATTGATACAGTAAAGGCTCAGCAAGAACTGTTTATCCAGATTGTGAGGGGGAGTGTCTGCATTTTATGGCATATTGACATGTGTGCCCGTGCAGCTAAAAGATGTCAGATGCCAGCTTTCCACCTAGCTGTGTATCGTGTAACATCTGTCACCACAATAGCTAAGAGTTTTGACAAGTGGGCTGTTTTAGCACAAAAATGTCCAAGTGGGAGGAAGAATATCCTTTGCTGAAAGTTAAATGCCACTTCAAATCAACAACGCCACTTAGGCTGGTCTATACTGAGGATATAATAGGAAATGGAATCAAACCACCTCTCCAGCGCACAAAACAAATTGCTGTTAACACTCTGTGTCGACTTTCCCAGGCACTTCTCACCACGGTAATTAGCAGCACATAAATGCTAATGACTAATTACCTTGGCTTGTGTAGACATCCGGGGAACCAAAGTAACCTATTATTCAGAAGCCTGACTTAACAGATATATAGACAGTAAAATCCCAGGTTTTTTCTTCCAATGACGCCTGGGTTGGGGGAGGGGAAGGAGGTGGGGAACTGGGTAGGTGAAGAGCAGGTATATGAATAAATTAATGGTGCTGAGGTTTTTAGGAGTTCGAGCTGGGCAATTGTCAGCCTGTGTATGCTAATGTCTCTGAAAATAAATTTAATTCAGAGAGACATACAAAGTCTCTGTATACATTTACTTGAGGGTCTGTTTTTCCTCTAGACTCTCTGTTGTCAGAGAGTGTGATACCTAAAACTTATTGCAGGAACATCTGGTATCCTTAATAAAACATGTCAGATAAATGGGTGGTTTCTGGGCAGCATATGTGGATATAAGGGGAAATAAATAATTCACTTTTCTGGAAAAAATATCAAGGTCAAAGAGATGATTCCTCATAACAAGGTGTTAATGAAGTGTCACAAGAAAAGGGCCTTGCCTGCTAGACCCCCTTACCCTGTCCTTGAGGGAGAAGCAGTGTAGACTCCCGAATGTCTATAAAGTTGGGGCTCAGGGACAGCGATGGCTTAGTAAAATGGACTAGAGAACTTCTCTTGAAGCCGCATTGGCCAAACAAGAACAGTTTTGACTTGCAGATTTGTTTGGTTTTGGCAAATGGCTTTGGGGAAAGGGATGTCATAGGGAACTAAAGTCCCACCAAAAACCCCCTCCCCCCCCCCCAGAACTGCCATTGGTAGGAAGGGAACTGATTCTTTGAAAATTTTTATTCTTTACTGGTCTTCTTTGCCTACCTGGTGTAATGGATTTTTCTTAGAGAAACCAGAAGGACCTGAGTGTATGCCCATTAATCTTAACTGCATTTATTTATTTATTTTGAGACAGAGTTTCACTTTGTTGCCCTGGCTAGAGTGAGTGCCGTGGCGTCAGCTTAGCTCACAGCAACCTCAAACTCCTGGGCTCAAGCAATCCTCCTGCCTCAGCCTCCCAAGTAGCTGGGACTACAGGCATGTGCCACCATGCCCGGCTAATTTCTTTTCTATATATATTAGTTGGCCAATTAATTTATTTCTATTTATAGTAGAGACGGGAGTCTCGCTCTTGCTCAGGCTGGTTTCGAACTCCTGACTGTTGAGCAATCCCACTTCCTTGGCCTCCCAGAGTGCTAGGATTACGGGCGTGAGCCACCACGGCTGGCCTTAACTGCATTTAAACATCTCCATTTCAAACTCTGTTGATTTGTATTGAATACTGAAATGCATTATCTTTTCTGTAGAATAATTAGAGTAAAACTTACCTTTGTTTTTATATTGTTTTCATTCCTTTAAAGGGTTTAAAATGGTCCCTTGAGAAGAAATCTCATTATCTTTCTTAATTCCACCCAAGCACCAACATCTAAATAGCACACATTTTATTAACTCAGGCTTCTCATTTTAACTGCATAGTTGGAAGGAGAATATAGGATATTAAATCTAAAATATTACATTCTTATTTCAATGTCCCTACACCAGACTCATCATAAAATATCTATAATAAAGCCCCACCAAAATTAGGTGGATTTTGTTTTTTTAAAGCTACTCTGTTTATATTTATAGTATGACACAAGATGTCATACTATAATGTCTAAACATTATAATGCTAAGAGATTCCAAATCATTTTGGAATGATTCTGGCAAGTTAAAATGCAACTTTACTCTGACCCTGTCCACCAAACAACTTGTCACTTCTGAGACCCTGGTTACAATAAAACTAAGAAGATAAGTTAATATTCTTAGGCTCCTAAAAGCAGAGATTCCTTCAAAATTCCACTGTAGTTTAGAAAAATGACCTTGGACATCACTGTAGATGAATCTCTTCACCTACATCACAAACACCAGGGCAAACAGACAGAATAACAGGTTAGCACCCTTTGAAAGGGATGCTCTGTAAATATCTACTCACCATTTTTGGAAGAAAGGTAGAATCTGTAAGTGGTAGGAAAAAATAGACCACTGCAAGTTACACCGAGTCTTACCCTGACTGAGGCAGTTCAGTGATGGCCCTCAGCTTGCATATTCCATTAAAACACAAGTATGAGCCGGGCGCGGTGGCTCACGCCTGTAATCCTAGCACTCTGGGAGGCTGAGGCGGGCGGATTGCTCGAGGTCAGGAGTTCAAAACTAGCCTGAGCAAGAGCAAGACCCTGTCTCTACTATAAATAGAAAGAAATTAATTGGCCAACTAATATATATATATAAAATTAGCCGGGCATGGTGGCGCATGCCTGTAGTCCCAGCTACTCAGGAGGCTGAGGCAGAAGGATTGCTTGAGCCCAGGAGTTTGAGGTTGCTGTGAGCTAGGCTGACGCCACGGCACTCACTCTAGCCTGGGCAACAAGCGAGACTCTGTCTCAAAAAAAAAAAAAACAAAAAAACACAACTATGTTGGAAAGGCAAGCTGTAGGCAGAGGGGGTCCCTACCTTAAGTTGCTTACCAGAAGATTTCTCTAGCCACATCATCTATGAAAGAAATTCTGCCAGATAGAATATTCTCCATTTAGACTTTCAGCAATGTTTTAATAATCAGTAACATTTTTTGCACCCCTAAAATTTTGACACCTACATAGTTGCCAGCTGGTCCACCTCTTAATCTTGTTCTTGTCCACACAAATCCCACCCCCCTCGATTCTTTTTTTTTTGAGACAGAGTCTCACTGTTGCCCAAGCTAGAGTGCCATGGGGTCAACTTAGCTCACAGCAACCTCACACTCCTGAGCTCAAGCAATCCTCCTGCCTCAGTCTCCCAAGTAGCTGGGACTACAGGTATGCGCCACCATGCCCGGCTAATTTTTTTCTCTATATATATATTTGTTGTTGTTGTTGTTGTTGTTTTTGAGACAGAGTCTCACTTTGTTGCCCAGGCTAGAGTGAGTGCCGTGGCGTCAGCCTAACTCACAGCAACCTCAAACTCCTGGGCTTAAGCAATCCTACTGCCTCAGCTTCCCGAATAGCTGGGACTACAAGCATGTGCCACCGTACCCAGCTAATTTTTTCTATATATATTAGTTGGCCAATTAATTTCTTTCTATTTATAGTAGAGACGGGGTCTCGCTCTTGCTCAGGCTGGTTTCGAACTCCTGACCTCGAGCAATCCACCCGCCTTGGCCTCCCAGAGTGCTAGGATTACAGGCATGAGCCACCACACCGGCCTCTATATATTTTTAGTTGGCCAATTAATTTGTTTCTATTTATAGTAGAGATGGGGTCTTGCTCTTGCTCAGGTTGGTTTCGAACTCCTGACCTTGAGCGATCCACCTGCCTCTGCCTCAGCCTCCCAGAGTGCTAGGATTACAGGTGTGAGCCACCGTGCCCGCCCCCTCCTCTGGCATTCTTACTGCTTTGTTCAAATGAAGTAGTTTGCCTGCTGGGCAAGCACAAGTATTTTAAAGTTTTTTTGCATTCCTACTCCTTTTCCAAATATAAGGCGTTTAGGAATCTCAAGAGACAAAACCTGGGAAGTAAGGTGGTCTTGCTCCCATTTTTCTCCTGTCATTAAAAGGCTTGATGAGATTCACATCTACCTACCTTTAATTGTCTCAGTTAAAGCATTTCCAATTTTCTTCCCCCTTGTCTTAGGAACTACTTGTGAGAAGACTCTGATCAGGAAGGAACTTTATAAAAATTATCACAAACTTAGTGGCTGAAAACATACATTTATTAGCTTATAGTTTTGGAGGTCGGAATTCCGAAATGGGTCTCAGTGAGCTAAAATAAAAATGTTGACAGGGCTGCATTCCACCTGGAGGTTCTAGGGGAGAATCTGTTTCATCTTCTGGCTTTCGAGCTGCCTGTATCGCTTGACTCATCCTCCTCCATCTTCAAAGTCAGCAATGGCCGGTCTTGGTTTCTCCCATTGCTCCACACTGACTCTTCTGCCTCCATCTTTCACATTGCACCTTGTGTAATCACCCTGGAGATTACATTGGGCCCACCTGGATAATCCAGGCTAATTTCCCTGCCACCAGGTCTGCTTATTAGCAACCTTCAATTCCATCTGTTACCCCGACTCCCCATGGCCATGGAATGTAACATAATCACAGGATCTGGGAATTAATATATGGGACATCACTGTGAAGCCATTATTATGCCCACCACACCATCCTACTCATCTAAATATTATACACTTTGGCAGATTCTCTTATTCAGTATTTATTACTGGTTGCCTACTCACTAGAGTTCTTTTTTTTTTTTTTTTTTTTTTTTGAGACAGAGTCTCGCTTTGTTGCCCAGGCTAGATTGAGTGCCATGGTGTCAGCCTAGCTCACAGCAACCTCAAATTCCTGGGCTCAAGCGATCCTGCTGCCTCAGCCTCCTGAGTAGCTGGGACTACAGGCATGCGCCACCATGCCCGGCTGAATTTTTCTATATATATTAGTTGGCCAATTAATTTCTCTTTATTTTTAGTAGAGATGGAGTCTCGCTCTTACTCAGGCTGGTTTCAAACTCCTGACCTCGAGCAATCCGCCCGCCTCAGCCTCCTGGAGTGCTAAGATTACAGGCATGAGCCACTGCACCCGGCCCTCACTAGAGTTCTTGACTTGAATTCTGCAGTGGGGGCCACCTCTTACAAGGGAAGTGACAGATGAAAAAAAAAAAAAGGCAAATGGACAGGGCTCACCCAATTCCCCTGAGCTCACCCAACCGCTCCAGGGAGAAAATTGAAAATAACAGACTAGAAGACTGAAAATAAACATCATCGTCTACTATGACTCATTCCAGTGCTAGATATAAACTGAGCAAGCTATTAAATTGAATCCATTTCAATTTGATTCAACCAAAAAAAAAAAAAAAGAGAGAGAGAATACAGGGTGTTTTTCCAGGGTATGGCAAGCACTGAGGCCATTGTGTGACTTTCTATCCTGTAGGTGGAAATGAGACAAGTTCTACAAAGACACTAACGCAAGGTAAAGTAAAGTAATGTCATGATGGACATGCCATCAGTGCAATGGGGATGCAATGAAGGGAAGGGTGACATTTGAGGGGATGGCATTTCAGAAGGATCCTGAAGGATGAGGGGGAGCAGATTAGGGAGGATGAGTTTTGCCTAGCAGGAGGTGTAGGAGCAGAGATAGGTCACGTGAGTACTTGGAGATGCCAGCACTATTTTCCAACGGTAATCAAACCTATCTAAACAAATGTTTTTATCACCTTGTTACTTTTTACATTTTGGACCAATAATTGTTTGTTGAGGGGGACTGTCCTGTGCATTGTACAACGCTTAGCACCATCTCCTGCCGATATGCACTAGACACTAGCAGCACACTGTGTACGGTCTCCCATTTGTGACAACCCACAGTACCTCCAAATATCACCACATGTCCCTTCAGGGGCAAAATTTTCCCCTCCCCCTCCATTGAGAACCATTGATCTAGATGCAATGTCAATTTTTCTCTCAGATTATGATTTGAGACCAATATAAAGTGAAAAGCTAAATCAGGCATAGCTTTGGGTTGACAGAGCCATAGAGCCTTGTTTAAGGAGCCTTCTTTCTTTAGATACTGTCGAGACCATTCAATATTTAATGAGCAGAGGCTCTGAAAGTATGTCATTATTATCTGTGGCAACTCAGCCAGTCCAGAGCAGCCTTATTCTACAAAATAAAAGGTATAAGGTTCCACATCCCACCAGGGACAGAGCCCACCCAGCTGCCCTTCCCAGGGGACATGTCTGATAGTCCCATGTGATAGCAGGACCTTCACATGTATCTCTTCACACGTCAAGAACTTTCACAGAATTTTGTTTCTTTTTGTATTTTTATTTATATAAATTTAAGGGGTACAAGTGTAATTTTGTTACATGGATATATTGTATAGTAGTGAAGTTGAGGGTTTTTAGGGCTTTTATTTTTGGATCCATCATCCAAATAATGTACATCGTACCCATTAAGTAGTTTCTCATCATCTAGATTATTTTTCTTTAAACTTTTGAAGTTTCTTTAAGCATTTCTTTAAACATTTGATGATAGCATACACCATGTCCAAAATAGCCCAGGTTTACTCTTCAGGGAGAAACCTTCAGAAATATCACTGGGTCCTTTACAATTATGCTTCTAAATCTTTAAAAGGGCAAATCATTGAAAATAAAGCCTTTTAGTGTCTACATGTCTACATTTAATATTTATGAGAAAGGAGAGTGACTCAGGAAATTAACATTTTCTTCAACATTTCATGTTGTACACACATGAAGAGTTAAGAAAACTCACTAATAGAAAATGTGTGGGCCAGGTGTGGTGCTCACGCCTATAATCCTAGCACTCTGGGAGGCCGAGGTGGGCAGATCGCTTGAGGTCAGGAGTTCCAAACCAGGCTGAGCAAGAGAAAGACCCCATCTCTACTATAAATAAAAAGAAATTAATTGGCCAACTAATATATATAGAAAAAATTAGCCGGGCATGGTGGCGCATGCCTGTAGTTCCGGCTACTCGGGAGGCTGAGGCAGGAGGGATTGCTTGAACCCAGGAGTTTGAGGTTGCTGTGAGCTAGGCTGACACCAGGGCACTCACCTAGCCTTGGCAACAAAATGAGACTCTGTCTCAAAAAAAAGAAAAAATGTGTGAACCTGATCTGATCACTATACATTATATTAATAAGTATCAAAATATCACTGTGGACCCCATACATATGTACAATTATGTCAATTAAACAAATAAAATTAAATTAAAAATAAATAATAGTAAGTAAAGCAGAAGAAAATAAAATGTGTGAAAGGTAAAATCAGCCCAGGACCTAGTGGTAGGCATAAATTACCTTGGATGCTGTCAAATCCTGGCTCCCCCAGGACACCACCACCCAAATAGTTTGGTGATAAAGCATAATTTTATTTAAAACTAATCTAACTAAATCAGAATGACTGTATTGCTTATTGCAGTAAGAGCGACCATGACCCTACTAGAGTCTTAACAGTGTCTCAGAGGGTGGAGGACAGAGGCAGGGTATTTATGATGTCTTGGGGGACTGGTTATGGGTGGGTCTTTCTATGTGGGGGCCTAATTGGGATTAGGCAGAATTCATGACATAATAGTTGAGGATGGGGGACACAGTGAGAAAGGAGTTTCGAAGTGAATCTTGAAGAATAAATAGTCGTTTATGAAATATCTATCACCCAAGAAGGGGATATTTACTGAGGGTTAGTTGAGTAGTCTATAGATCAGATCGCTAGATTTGGGAGAAGTTCCTGTAACAATAAAGCTATCAGACACTTCATTTTTGTGGGCAAGAGTTTCTTGGAACAGTCAAGTTATATGACTGCAGATAATTGAATAGTTAAGTTATGTTAATGTACACAGCAATCTGTGTGGGTATATTAATAGATGGTTTTGGGTCTCAATCTGAAAATACCAAAATGAGTAAGAATAAGATACTATGAGATCATCATCCTTTCCCCACTCCAAATTCATGCTTTTTCTTATATTTTCTGTCTCATTTAATGCTATTTCCATCCACTCTGACCCCCAGGCTGGAAACCAAAGTATCTTCCTTGACTCATCCCTATTATTTAATCAATAATCAATCCTGCCTCTTTAGATGTGCTAGATGTTTCTTGAATCCTTTGTTCTCTTTATTCCTACCACATCTCTCCTAGCTCAAGCCCTCATGCCCCTTTACCTGGATGCTGCCGTAGACTGTTAATTGGTTTCCCATCTCGAGCCAGGTAAATATTTTTACGTGCACTCTTTCACTTAGAAATATTGGTGTTGGAAACATTTGACCAGGTTTATAACAATCTTTGTTTTTTCTGACCAGTAAATATGTATTCTAGTTATCCTCACCTCCTGCCTGATTATCACCTTTTCCTTTGTCTCTCTAGTTAGCCCAAAGATAGGAACTATGTCATCATTCATTCCGAAGTGGAACAGCGTCAGGAATAGGCAAAGATTTAGGGACAGGGTAGGGTTAGAGTTATTTATTGAACACAGTACTTATTTTAAAAATGGTGGGAAAAAAATTCCACTTTACTCCAATTTAGTCTCCCTGTGGACACTGTGTTGTGCCCAAATTCCTTCCATCCCTGTCACCAGCTCCCTCTGTCCGTCCCTTAGCTTCTGCATTTTTGCTGGTACCTGTAGCTTAAAGAGGATTGTCCATTGGTCATGGCATTGCCCAGCCCACAGGGACATCAAGAACTGCCAAAAGTCAACTCCAGGGTAGCCAGGACATGACAACTGACTGGTGAGGGGGTATGAAACCCCAACTACCTGCCTTGAGGTGTACCTTTCACTCCAAAGTTCCTCGCAGGATCAGACAGAGTGGGACTTCTCTTGCAACTGCTCCCTTGTCCACCTTCTTACCTTTCCCTTGTTTCTCTCATTTCCTTACTAGTTTTTTTCTATGATCATTTTCTTCAAAAACCACTTGAACTGAAATCTTTGGCTCAAGGCTTGCTTCTGGGGAGCACCCCACCTACATATGCCCCTAAAATTCCTTCACCGGAAACCTGTTTAAAGATTTGACCACGGTCACTCCCCTGCTGAAGCTCATTCATCGCCTTCTTAACACCTTTATGTAGCTTTCGAGGCTGGTGGTTGTTGGTCTCTGTCTATCTCCAGTCTTGCATCTCACCAATCCCAGTTTCCTACTCTATGGTGCAGTAAATATCAAACAGCCTTGGCTCCCCATTCAGCCCTTTGTCATCTGCCTGGTTTCTAGTGTTTCCATTGTCTAGGAAATTTCCAGCAACCCTTTCGCCTCTATAGGTCTCTCCATGGTGTAAATTTCCTCCTTTATATTCTTCCAATCACCTACCTGGTCGCTTCTGTTGTATTTATCACATTATACTGCAATTCTCTCTCTCTCCCTCTCTCTCTCTCATTCTCTCTCTCTCTCTCCTTCTCTCTCTCTCTCTCTCTCTCTCTCTCTCTCTCTCTCTCTCTCTCTCTCTCTCTTTATTTATTTTGAGACAGAGTCTCACTCTGTTGCCTGGGCTAGAGTGCCGTGGCATCAGCCTGGCTCACAGCAACCTCAAGCTCCTGGGCACAAGTGATCCTTCTGCCTCAGCCTCCCGAGTAGCTGGAACTACAGGCATGCGCCACCGTGCCCGGCTAATTTTTTCTATATATATTAGTTGTCCAATTATTTTCTTTCTATTTATAGTAGAGACGGGGGTCTCGCTCTTGCTCAGGCTGGTTTTGAACTCTTGACCTCAAGCGATCTGCCCCCCTCGGCCTCCCAGAGTGCTAGGATTATAGGCGTGAGCCACCATGCCTGGCCCTCTCTCTTTTTTAAAAACAATGAATAACAAGCTTTTATTATTTTTTTAAATTTATTTTTTTCAGCATATTATGGGGGTACAAATGTTAAGGTTATATATATGTCCCTTGCCCTCCACCCCCTAACAAGCTTTTATTGATCAACAATAAAACACAAATGCCAAAAAAAAAAAAAAAAAAAAAAAAACCACAAATGCCCAGCCGGGCACAGTGCCTCACGCCTGTAATCCTAGCACCCTGGGAGGTCGAGGCGGGCGGATTGCTTGAGGTCAGGAGTTCAAAAGCAGCCTGAACAAAAGCCAGACCCCATCTCTACTATAAATAGAAAGAAATTAATTGGACAACTAATATATAGAGAAAAAATTAGCCAGGCATGGCGGTGCATGCCTGTAGTGCCAGCTACTCGGGAGGCTGAGGCAGCAGGATCACTTGAGCCCAGGAGTTTGAGGTTGCTGTGAGCTAGGCTGATGCCACGGCACTCACTCTATCCTGAGCAACAAAGTGAGACTCTGTCTCAAAAAAAAAACAAAAAAATCCCCAAAAAGACAAATGCCCAAATTTGAAATAAGCAAAATACATAAACATCTGTTCGATAAAGAAGAAAAGCAGCAATTTTCTTTTTGTTTGTCTTCCCAACCAGACAGTGAGATCCTTCAAAGCAGAGACTATGTCCTCATTATCGTAAAGTTCTCACTAGCTAGCTCAATGCCCAGCACATTTTTGTTATTAAAGATTTTTGAATGAATTTGCATAACAACTTTTTTTTCATGCAGAGTAACCAGAGATGTGAAGATAATTATAGCAGTATGAGCTTCAATTCTATCACTTGGAA
Organism: Microcebus murinus; assembly: GCF_040939455.1. Taxonomy (NCBI): domain Eukaryota; kingdom Metazoa; phylum Chordata; class Mammalia; order Primates; family Cheirogaleidae; genus Microcebus; species Microcebus murinus. The sequence continues at coordinate 78,653,973 of NC_134110.1, read as the reverse complement.
ACTAGAAACACGCTCTTAAAATAATAAAGATGGCCAAGACTTTCACAATATTTATGCTCCTGGCAGTGAAGGCACAACTATAGTGATTGGACCGATTAGGCATAGATATTAGGGCTTCGTCCTACAATATATATCTTGGGATTTTTTGCTCAAAAATTTTTTTAGTCCAATCCAGATGATAGAACTGGCTGGGTAGAGCCTTTATGTAACCCTTGTAGTTTTTTTTAGTGGCTTTGTTTACAATTTTTTTTTAAACTCTGTGGTTTTTGTGGACTCTGCAGGACTGCTCCCTGACCTCCCTCCTGGATTAGGAACACAGCTACTAATTCCACAGAGGCTACTCAAACCATGCCTCATTCCTTAGCTAGATTGGCATAAGTGAAAATGCCACGGGAAAAACAAGAGAGGGAGCTAAAATAAGCTCACTTGGTTTCATCCTGCCAGAAACTATCTGGGAGAATAATTCAACATCTATCAAATGTGCAAATGTCAAAATTAGGAGAAAAAGAAATGCATTTGCTACTTTTCAGGAAAATTCACATCCCATAAATTGGAGAAAAGTGTTTGCAGCATCCAGAAACTTGGCAATAGGATTTGTGGGCGTGCAGATCCAGGGTCACAGTGAGGTGAGAGGTCAGAGCCAGCATGGTCCACAGACATCGAGCTGTGCAAGGAAAGATTTTTCTTACAAACGGTTCACATCTGGAAGACATTGGGTCAGAACTGCATCGGGAGCATTCAGAGAATCACAACATGTATGTCATTGGGAAGTCTGATTGAAGGTCTTTCCTGTCCTGTTTCTCAGATTATGGTCTACCTGCTACTCACTCCCATCCTCTCTTGCCTTCCTCAAAGCATTGTTACTGGAGTTATCCCTTCCCTCTCCTGAGTTATTCATTTTTCCTCTCCATTGGATCATTCCTATCAGCATCAACCCTTCCGATTTCTTCTACGTCTCCCAAATGCTTTCCCTATCTCCCCTTTTCCCTATGGTTCCTGTACCATTTTGCCTCTTCTTTCATAACTAAACTCTACTTAAAAGTCGGGCGAGGTGGCTCACGCCTGTAATCCTAGCTCTCTGGGAGGCCGAGGCGGGCGGATTGCTCAAGGTCAGGAGTTCAAAACCAGCCTGAGCAAGAGCAAGACCCTGTCTCTACTATAAATAGAAAGAAATTAATTGGCCAACTGATATATATATAAAAAAAAATTAGCTGGGCATGGTGGCGCATGCGTGTAGTCCCAGCTACTCGGGAGACTGAGGCAGTAGGATCGCTCGAGCCCAGGAGTTTGAGGTTGCTGTGAGCTAGGCTGACGCCACGGCACTCACTCTAGCCTGGACAACAAAGCGAGACTCTGTCTCAAAAAAAAAAAAAGTTTTCTATACTGCTGTCTCCAATTAACTTCCCTCACGTTCTCAGTTTGACCCTCTCCAATCAGGCGTTCGCCTCATTATTTTACCAAAATTGCTCTTGTCAAGGTTACCATTGACCATAGATCGCATTGCTAAATCCGATAGTCAGTTCTCAGTCCTCAATTTATTATACTTGATCCATGAGCATCATTTAGTGCAGTTGTTCACTCCCTCCTTAAAAATAGCTTTTCCCCTGACACGGCATCTAAGAAAATGAACACTCTGGTTTTCATCCTAGCTAACTGGTCCCTCCTTCCCAGTCTCCGTGCTGATTCCTCTTCAGCCCTTTGGCTTCTTGACATTGGAGTGCTACAGTCTCCGTCTTTGGAACTCTTTTCTTTTCTCTACCCTTTTGGTGAGCTCATCTAGTCTTGTGGTTTTAAAAACCACTTATATGTTAATGACTTCCAAATTTATATTTGCAATCCAGAAGTTGCCCATGAACTCTAGATTTCTATCTGCCCACTCAATGTTTCTACTTGCATGTCTAACACATCTCAAGCTTAGCATGTCCTCAAATGAATATCTGGCCATTCCCCTGAAAACCTCTCCGTGAAGTTTTCCCCAACTCAATGCTCTCCTCACAGTCGCTCGGGCTAACTCAACATCTGGACTCACGCTGGACTCCCCTCTTGCACTCACACCCCAAATGCAATCCACGAGCAAATCCTATTGGCTCTATCTCCACTACTGCTATCTATCATCTATTTTTAGAGACATAGTCTCTCTCTCTCTCTCTCTCTCTCTCTCTCTCTCTCTCTCTCTCTCTCTCTCTCTCCCTCTCTCTCTCTGTCTCTCTCTCTCTCTATCTTTTTTGCCTAGGTTGGCCTTGAAGTCCTGGGCTCAAGCAATCCTCCCACCTCAGCCTCCCGAGTAGCTGATACTACAGGCGCTTACCACCTCCCCTGGCTCTACAGCTACTATTATGGTCTATCTATTTTTCTTTTTTTTTTTTTTTTTTTTTGAGACAGAGACTCGCTTTGTTGCCCAGGCTAGAGTGAGTGCCATGGCGTCAGCCTAGCTCACAGCAACCTCAAACTCCTGGGCTCGAGTGATCCTTCTGCCTCAGCCTCCCGGGTAGCTGGGACTACAGGCATGCGCCACCATGCCCAGCTAATTTTTTATATATATATCAGTTGGCCAATTAATTTCTTTCTATTTATAGTAGAGACGGGGTCTCGCTCTTGCTCAGGCTGGTTTTGAACTCCTGACCTTGAGCAATCCGCCCGCCTCGGCCTCCCAAGAGCTAGGATTACAGGCGTGAGCCACAGCGCCCGGCCTATTTTTCTTTATTTTTTTTCATATTTTATTACTATGTTAGGGACTGATCCTTCTGTATATTATGGTCTATCTAAATTATCATAATCTCTCTTCTGGATTATTGCAATAACCCCTTAATTGGTGTCCCTGCTTCTATTTATTTAAAGATGACACCGCCATCTCATCCCCTGCACTCCCTATCCTTCTTCCTTGTTTTGTTTTTCTCTCTACTATTTATTATCACTTAATACATATATATAAAATACATATTTTATCACGTTCATTGATATATGATTTATATGGTACTCAATAGACCCACATTAATTGTGCATCTTGATGAGTTGAATAAATTCATACACTCGTAACAACTGCCGTAATCAAGACATGGAACATTTCCATCCTGTCAAAAAGTTTCCTTTGTCCCTTTCTTTGCAGTAAATTCTCTCTCCACTCTGGTTCCAGGCAGCAACTGATGTGCTTTTTTTTTTTTTTTCTTTTAGACAGAGTCTCACTTTGTTGCCCAGGCTAGAGTGAGTGCCATGGCGTCAGCCTAGCCCACAGCAACCTCAAATTCCTGGGCTCAAGCAATCCTGCTGCCTCAGCCCCCCCGAGTAGCTGGGACTACTGGCATGTGCCACCATGCCCGGCTAATTTTTTGTATATATTTTTAGTTGGCCAATTAATTTCTTTCTATTTATAGTAGAGACGGGGTCTCGCTCTTGCTCAGGCTGGTTTCGAACTCCTGACCTGGAGCAGTCCTCCCGCCTCAGCCTCCCAGAGTGCTAGGATTACAGGCATGAGCTGCCGCGCCTGGCATGATGTGCTTTTTAACAATGGGGATAGGAATGAGGGAAAGAACAACATGTTTCCTTCTAATGGGAAAGATCCACTAGAGAAGAAAAATGGATGATACAGATCACAATAGATTTACAATCACATTTTCTAGAATTTCATATAGATAGAATCATTATCTATATACTCTTTTGTATCTGGTGCCTTGCATTCAGCATGTTTTTTAGATTCATTCATGATTTTGCATGTATCTGTAGTAGTTCCCTCCTTTTTATTTTGAGTAGTATTCCATTCTAAGGATGTACCACAACTTGTTTATTAACTCAGCAGTTGATGGTCATTTGGGTTACTTGGAAGTTAGGACTCTCACAGATAAAGCTGAATAAAAGCTGGGTGCAGTGGCTCACACCAAACCGTTTTCCACAGTGGTTGTACCATTGTACATTGCCACCAGCGATGTATGAGATTTCTAGTTGCTCTGCATCCTTGGTATCACTTGATATTTTTAGTTTTATTTTAATTTTAGCTATTCTAGTGGGTGTGTAGTGATACCTCATTGTGGTTTTAATTTGCATTTTCCTATGACTAATGATGTTCATAGTCTTTTCATGTGCATATAGCCATTCATACATTTTCTTTGGTAAAATACCAGTTCAAATCACTTGCCCATGTTTTTGATTGCATTGTTGTTTTCTTGTTGAGTTATAAGAGTTCTTTATATATTCTGGACCCAAGTCCTTCATCAGATATTTGTACTACAAATATTTTCTTCCAGTTTATGGATTCCTTTTCATTTTCTTAATGGTGTCTTTTGAAGAACGTACATTTAAAAAATTTTGGCCAGGCGCGGTGGCTCACGCCTGCAATCCTAGCACTCTGGGAGGCCGAGGTGGGTGGATCGCTCGATGTTAGGAGTTCAAAACCAGCCTGAGCAAGAATGAGACCCTGTCTCTACTCTAAATAGAAAGAAATTGATTGGCCAACTAATATATATAGAAAAAATTAGCCGGGCACGGTGGCGCGTGCCTGTAGTCCCAGCTACTCGGGAGGCTGAGGCAGCAGGATTGCTTGAGCCCAGGAGTTTGAGGTTGCTGTGAGCTAGGCTGACGCCATGGCACTCACTCTAGCCTGGGCAACAAAGCGAGACTCTGTCTCAAAAAAAAAAAAAATTTTTAAGGAAGTCCAACTTACTAATTTTTAAAAAATTACTTTAACGTTTTGAGTCCTAAGAAATGTTGGCTTACCTCAAACTTGTGAAGATTTTCTCCTATAACATAGCATGTATTTTGCTTATTTCATTTTGTCTCCCACAAAAATAAAAAATGCTATAAAGTGGTTCAAAGTGCTAGAGAAAATCTGAGTGAAAACCAACTGGTTACATCCACACTTTCCAATGTACAGCTTAACTAGATGGTGCTTTCTTAGTTTGCAAAGGAGTTTCTAGAGGGAGACGATATAGCACAGTGGCAAAGAGTGAGGTCAAACAAAACAGATAGACCCGGGACTGAAATCTGCAGCCTGTGCACAGGGGCCATGATTGGCCCAGTCACTGCCCCTCTCTGAGCCTCTTTCCTCATGGGCAAAATGGAAACAATGGTGATTTTGTGAGATACTAAGTGCAAAGCCCCTGTCCCAATCCTGGGCACATGGCTAGGGCTTAATGAATTTTAGATACCATCATTATTATTATTATTAAAATAAATTTGCAGCTGCCAATGTCAACTTAGCCAACAGGATATGGTGAATAGTATTTATAAAACAGTCAGAAGTTAAAAGCATTGCCATGGTTATTATTAAATTATTATAGGAACAGTTCCCAAATAGTAATGAGCCACATATTTCACAGTTGGCAGTATGTTTTCCTAACAAAAATTTGGGGGTGTTTGTAATTTGTTAGAGCCGTATGTCAACAGATTTCTTCTAAACTTCTAAGAATAGAATAACCTCAAATTATTTTTACCACAAAAGGACCATCTAAACATGTCTTTCTTGGCTGATGCTGCCTCTGTTTCAGAAAGTCAGATGTGGAAGAGTTTTTGTAAGTTTAATGTATTTGTAGCACTTGCTTGTTTGGTTCTCTTCTCAGCCTTGACCATGGCAATGACTCATTAGTCACGTGCTAGGTCTCAAAACAGAACGAAGATTTATTTACCTGCCATCCTTCTCTTCCACTCACCTTGTCTGGCAACCCATTCCTAACAGAAATTTTGTAGTTTCTGGTGCAGAGAGCTTTCAGGCAGGTTAGTGGCATAAACTACTTCTCCCACATTATTCATGCGTCGTTTATAATTAAGTTGGCTTGTCACGTTTAGAATCCTGGACCAAATATTTAATAAACAATTTGGGCTCAAACATGGGTTGCCTTTAACATATAAATATTTTAAACCAGCCTCTCAAAACGGGCTGCTTTTTGGTTCCTTCTGAGAATTGCTAAGCCGTACGCACAAAAGTCTCATTGTATATTCTGTGGTGGCTTTCCCGGAGGATGTAAACACAGTATACCTGAGTTTGCTGTAACTCGGTTGTGATGACGGAGGGGCTTTTGCTGTTTAGATGATTTGAAACCCGTATTGCCGGGGCAGCGGTGCCATTCTCCAGCGAAACATCCCGAAGGCGTGAGCTGACTCACCCTTCACGCTCTCACTGCTCTGTCGGCTTCAGCCCAAACCACACGAGATACCCACGGTTTGGTTTTGACGATTTGTCACACGCTTAAGCAGGATTTAGCTAAACGCTTATTTGCTTCCTTACCCCTGAATTACATTCTATCTCTCCACATCTCCTCAGGGCATAATATTCCTTTTTCAGACACAGGAAAGATGGTTCTTGGCATAACAGACTTATACTGCTGTCTGATCACAATTCTAGCTACACAGAATGTCTCTGGGTGTCAATGTGTGCTTCTTTCTGTTTCTCTTCTTCTTTTTTTTTTTCCTTTTATTTCACCATATTATGGGGGTACAAATATTGTTAGGGTTACATATATTGCCCTTTCCCTCAACGTGCCAGAGCTTCAAGTGTGTCCGACCCCCAGATGGTGAACACTGCACCCACTATGTAAGTATACATCCTTCTCCTCCTCTCCCCTTCTACCTGCCCTCCACCTAATAAAAGGTTTTTTTTTTTTTTTTTTTGAGACAGAGTCTCATTTTGTTGCCCAGGCTAGAGTGGGTGCTGTGGCGTCAGCCCAGCTCACAACAACCTCAAACCCCGGGGCTCAAGCAATCCTATTGCCTCAGCCTCCCCAGTAGCTGGGACTACAGGCATACGCCACCATGCCCGGCTCATTTTTTCTGTATATATTAGTTGGCCAATTAATTTCTTTCTATTTATAGTAGAGACGGGGTCTTGCTCTTGCTCAGGCTGGTTTCGAACTCCTGACCTTGAGCAATCCATCCACCTGGGCCTCCCAGAGAGCTAGGATTACAGGCGTGAGCCACCACCCAGCCTTTTATTTTGACATTTTGGTTACATTGTATATCTTTGCTTCTCCCTAAGAAGGGTTAGAGGTAATCCCTACCCCCCACAATGCTTGCCACATCCCTAAAATGTGGGTCTCCCCCCTCCCAATCCTTGGTGAACATTACCACCATTTGAGCACCATAGTTTTAATCAAAATACCATCAGCATTCTTTACAGATCTAGAAAAAATAATTCTTCACTTTGTATGGAACCAGAAAAATCCTAGTATAGCCAAAACAATCTTAAGTAAAAAGAACAAACTGGGAGGCATAAGTCTTCCTGACTTCAAGCTACACTATAAAGCAATAATAGTTAAATCAGCCTAGTACTGGCACAAGAACAGAAGCATCGGTATCTGGAATAGATCTGAGATACCAGAGATGAAACCATTAGTATACGGTAACCTAATCTATGATAAAGCAGACAAAAATATACAATGGGGAAAAGAATCTCTCTTCAATAAATGGTGCTGCGAAAACTGGTTAGCTACATGCAGAAGAGCGAATCAGGATCCCTACCTCTCACCTCTCACAAAAATTCACTCAAGATGGATAACAGACTTAAACCCAAGGCATGAAACCTTAAGAATCCTAGAAGAAGATGTTGGGAAAATCCTATCAGACATTGGTCTAGGCTAAGAATTTTTGTTGCTTTTTTTTTTTTTTTGAGACAGAGTCTCACTTTGTTGCCCAGGCTAGAGTGAGTGCGGTGGCATCAGCCTAGCTCACAGCAACCTCAAACTTCTGGGCTCAAGTGATCCTACTGCCTCAGCCTCCCAAGTAGCTGGGACTACAGGCATGCACCACCATGCCTGGCTAACTTTTTCTATATATATATTAGTTGGCCAATTAATTTCTTTCTATTTAGAGTAGAGACAGGGTCTCACTCTTGCTCAGGCTGGTTTTGAACTCCTGACCTAGAGCAATCCACCCGCCTCGGCCTCCCAGAGTGCTAGGATTACAGGCGTGAGCCACCACGCACGGCCTAGGCAAAAAATTTTTGAGGAAGACCCCCAAGGCAATCACCACAGCATCAAAAATAAACAAATGGGATCTGATCAAATTAAAAAGTTTCTGCACTGCCAAGGAAACTATCAGTAGAGCAAATAGACAACCCACAGAGTGGGAGAAAATAGTTGCTCTCTACACCTCTGATAAAGGTCTAATAACAAGAATCTATCTAGAACTTAAAAGAATTAACAAGAAAAAATCAACCCCATTAAGAAATGGGCAACGGAAATGAACAGAAACTTCTCCAAGAAGACAGAATAATGGCCTGCAAACATCTAAAAAAATGTTTCTCTTCTTCTTTTAGGTTTTGCAAGGGGCTGTTCCCGAGGACACCTGACTGAGGCACAGTTGTGCTGAGTGAAGCCCTCAGAGTTATGAGCGGCTGGTCCAAGGAAGGCTTCTTCTGGCGCAGGTAGATGCCACCTTTCCTAAGCATGGCCGTGGTGGCCGTGGTGGCCGTAGTGGTGGTGGTGTACAGTGTCGGGGGTCCTGCCAGAGTCCATTGTCCTTGGTGAGTCAAAGCTTGCATTTTTTTTTCTTTGAGACAGAGTCTCACTCTTTTGCCCAGGCTAGAGTGCCGTGGGGTCAGCCTAGCTCACAGCAACCTCAAACTCCTGGGCTCAAGCAATCCTCCTGCTTCAGCCTCCCAAATAACTGGGACTATAGGCATGAGCCACCATGCCCGGCTAATTTTTTTTTTCTATATATATTTTAGTTGGCCAATTAATTTTCTTTCTATTTTTAGTAGAGATGGGTCTCAATTTTGCTCAGGCTGGTTTCAAACTCCTGACCTTGAGCGACCCTCCCACCTCGGCCTCCTGTAATTGGCTAGGATTGCAGGCATGAGCCACTGCACCTGGCCAGTTTTATATATTTTAATGTGAATAGGTTCCATTTCCATGTGGACTGGTGTCTCTAGGAGAGGAGATACATGAGGGAGGCAGAACCAAGCAGAACATAAGAGCACTGAGTATGTGAGGAGAAACCATGTTGAAGGATAGGAAAGGGAGGAGGGTGCCTGGGCCCCCCACTCTGCATCTCCAGCCAGGCTGATTTAATTGATCTGGGATGGGGCCCAGGAATCAGTATTGTTTATAAACTCTTCCGGTGTTTCTCAAAAGAAGGTCAAGGACCTCAGCCCAAAGAAGAGTCCCCAAGACTGGGGATCTCCTCATTGGCATCTTCTCTAATGGTGCCTGGGGAAGTCTTTAAGACAGTTCAGCAATGAAAGAAATCCCCATTTCTACTTTGTGGGAAGAGGAGGAGGAGATGGGTCAGTCATCACTCTGGAAACTCCCTGGCCCTCAGGACTCTCCGTGGAGTCTCCTAGGCACTGGCCACAAAAAGCCTTCCTAAAAAGCTGTGGACTGATGTTTGTGCCCTCTCTTTCACATTTTTTCAGGACCAAAACCTATGGAGATATTTACAATTCACCTTTCCTCAAGTTAGATTTCAGACAAGTTAGTTCGGTTGTAACATGATTTTCCGGTTTGGCATGAATTGAGACCTATTTCCCCATTAGCAAGAAAAGCCTATGGGGTTTTATGGCATATTTCTTAAACGTTACCATAATGCAATTCAAAACTGCCATAGGTGTGGACAAAATATGTAGTAATATAATACAGTTTAAAATCAGATTAATGATTCTGAGTTTCTAGATTAGAGCTTAAAAAAAAAAAAAGAAACCTTATCTCTGTCAAGATCTTAGTAAGCATGATAAACATAGAACAATTAGAAAATGATTCTGGCATAGTGAAAAATCACACTGTCTCGGTTTTCTTATCTGAAAAACGGGATTGCAAATACCTGCCTCTCCAGTCAAAGATTTAAGAAGATTAAATTAGATGCGTTAGGTGAATGCACTTTAGAAACTGTTACTCTTTATAGGTAAGATGTCGTTATAGTCCCGTTGAAGTGTGTTTTTCAATTTAGAATTGATTGCATTGAAAACAAATTCACCTTATTTAGTTCTCAATTTCAGGAAGGCACGGAAAATAAAAATGCCCGTATGAGCTCACCGTATGTCAATCTAGATTTGCTACAAAAATCACTGAGTGGTATTAAGAGTAAGAGAATAATTATACAAAAAAAGAAAGAAAGAAAAAAAAGATTTGCTAAAAAGTTCCTGTTTTGGTAGAGATTTTAAAGATTTTTTTTTAAAAGTATTTAGAGGTTTTGGTCATTTTATCTTATTTTATCCTAACAACCACTTAATGGTAAAACAAAATTCTCAACACATGGACTGTAACATTTCTTCCACACCAAACTACCCCCGCCATCTGTAGCCCCCAGGTTATTTTGAAACAAATCCCAGACTTTTTGTCATTTTATTCTTCAGTATTTAAAACTTGTTTTGAGCTTTTTGCAGTGGCCTATCTTAGCCAATGAGGTTTTTCCGAGGCAAGATTATTGCTAATTGAAAACTTTTCCCAATACCCCGCCATGATAACTTGCAATATAGTTGGCATTGGCAATTTTTGATGGTCCCTATGGGGACTGCTACAAAAAAGAAACATGTTTTGAGATAAATAGTAGTAGTTTCAACAATAACAAATGTGGCCTCTTGCACCTCGCACAAGGTCACATGGCTTATTAGTAGAAGAACTAGGACTTGAAACAAGCATTTTAGACTTTATTAGAAATAAGCAACACTTTTAAAAAGCTCATTAAAAATGTATCATGTCTCATGGGTAAATATGTTTTGTTAAAAAAAATCAAATATATAATTTGGGGGGGTTGCTTCTTAAGGATTAGGGAATAAATTAGTTGTAAGAATGAGTCATAAAGTTAAAAAACTAGATGAAGCTCGGTTATCTTGTATAACCCCTTCATTTAAAGAGAAGATATTGAGGTCTACAGAGAATAAGAGACCTTCTTCTTCTTTTTTTTTTTTTTTAAACACAGGAAAGCCTGTATTCACTCTCTGGAATTCTCTTAGTTGACATTTTGCAGATATGAGGCAAAAGATTTCAATGGGTAAAAGGATTAAGAACTTGCTTTAAAAGAGAATTTAAATGAGTTCTACAAAGATGTATTTTATTTTATGCTTTCTCAGTGTTGTGTAACAATGGTACTAATATTGGTGATGTTAAAGGTGAGAAAATGATGACAACGTCTAAGTGTCCAGATTGGTTAGACTCACTTTGGAGCCACTGAAATGGAACAATGGTCCCCACGGAGCAATGAATCTGGGCTGAAACAAACATGACAAAATATAATTATATGCAGAACACATAAGATCCGAAAGATTGGGCTGTAGAAAGGAAAAGTTCATATTGGGGAAAAACAAACCCAACAGCATTTAATTCAACGGTTTCCTATAAAACCCAGGTGAAAGGATGTGTGTGTGGTTGTGTCTAGCCACGGGCAGTGACAAGCAAATTAGCATATATTATAGTTGCATTAGAACTCAGGGTCACATAGGCTAGCATCGTTCCTGGATACAGTCATCCACAAGAGTTACGGTATGTGTACAAACAACTTTAATGGGTACCGAGGAGAGCTTCCAGGGAGTTGTTACTAAGCCAGGGTTCTCCTGAACACTGGTCTTTTAGATTCAATATCAGCTCAGAGTTACCATGTTGATTTTGTTCTGTTTCTTGGGTAGAAATATAGACATGAAAATCCTTGATTGTTTAGACCAGTGGCTGTCAACTATGGGGTGCATAAGAAAAACACCCCACCCACTGATGCTTGGGCCATACTCCCAGAGATTCTGATTTAGTTGGAATAGGGTGGAGCCTATACAGTGATGATTCTAATGTGTGGTGAGGGCTGAGAACTGCTCACTTTGATGATGAGAAGCCATTCTTTTTTTTTTTTTTTTTTTTGAGACAGAGTGTCACTTTGTTGCCCAGGCTAGAGTGAGTGCCCTGGCATCAGCCTGGCTCACAGCAACCTCAATCTCCTGAGCTCAAGCAATCCTCCTGCCTCAGCCTCCTGAGTAGCTGGGACTACAGGCATGTGCCACCATGCCCGGGTAATTTTTTGTATATATATTTTTAGTTGGTCAACTAATTTCTTTCTATTTTTAGTAGAGATGGGGTCTCCCTCAGGCTGATTTCGAACTCCTGACCTTGAGCAATCCACCCACCTCGGCCTCCCAGAGTGCTAGGATTACAGGCGTGAGCCACCGTGCCTGGCCAAGAAGCCATTCTTGACTGGTGCTCTTCTGGAGGATAAGGGATTGTCTTCCTACACCCAGGAGTCATCCACATCACTACCCATGGGGCTGATAGGCGTCACACTCCCAGGGAGGATGTAAGGGTCAGTTGGGATAGGGACCAAGGTGGCATATGTATCCTCTAATTAAATTGACTCCCTTCAGTGGGTAGTAAGAGTTCACCTGTGAAGACCCCCCATGTCATCAGAACTCTCATCATCAGGGACCTGGACATCCTCTGAAACCAGAGCAGAAAATTATTTTTAGGTGAGACCTTAATAGAAGACTTCTCAGGCCAAATTTTAATTCTGTGTCTGGCCTAGATGTAAGCAACAGGAATTATTTGTCAGCTCAGGTCTAAGCAGTTTTGTTACTACATTGATTTTGTTCTGTTTCTTGGGTAGAAATATAGGCAGGAAAGACTTTGATTGCTTACACTGGTGGCTTTCAACCATGGAGTGCTTAAAAAAAACAACAAAAAACACTGATGCTTGGGCCATACTTCCAGAGATTCTGATTTAGGTGGAATGAGACTGCCTAAGAAGAATAGAATAGTGTAAGCCAGCAAGTCATGGGCTGCAAACCAGGCTGTCTCCTCGGGGCATACGGCCTTATGCTATGGCTCACTGTGGCTGCACTTACACAGCAAACACTGTCTCCACTTTAGAATAACAGCTGAGAGCGCAGATAATTTCCCTGAATCTGTAAGAATGAAGGGATATCCTTATCCTTGTCACCCATAATCAAGAAATAGATTTCTTTATTTCCTAGGACATAATGTCTTTTTGTTTTTTGTTTTTTTTGAGACAGAATCTCACTCTGTTGCCCAGGCTAGAGTGCCATGGCATTAGCCTAGCTCACAGCAACCTCAAACTCCTGGGCTCAGGTCATCCTTATGCCTCAGCCTCCCGAGTAGCTGGGACTACAGGCATGCGCCACCATGCCCGGCTAATTTTTTCTATATATTTTTAGTTGGCCAATTAATTTCTTTCTATTTTTTTTTAATTTACTTTCAAGAAGAGGAAATGAAGTCAGAATCTTTCTATTTTTAATAGAGACAGGGTCTCGCTCTTGCTCAGGCCAGTTTCAAACTCCTGACCTTGAGCCATCCTCCCGCCTCGGCCTCCCATAGTGCTAGGATTACAGGCGTGAGTCACCACGCCCAGCCCAGGACATGATGTCTTATCAGAACAACCACTTGGGCTTTGGTACTCTAGGCAACAACTCATGTTAGCCAGTTTTTCCCTTTAATACATGTGTTTAAATATTTTTCTTTTTTTATTTAATTTGTTTTAAAATATTTTATTGGAATCTTCCAGGTAAAACCAGATTGTTGTACAAGATAAAACAAATGCAAGTGAAAGTTGTCTACTTGACAGGTAAGCGCCCCCAAATTTCTAAGTAATTTTTTTCTCCAATAAGATTATAGCTGTTCACACAGGTTAATAGAGGAAAGAAGTTCCTAGGATCTGCTCAACACCAACTCGAGGACATCCTTTGTGTCAGCAAAATCCTGAAATTTCATAAAAGGAACATATATTAAAACCATGTAGGCAATTGGCAGTAAAAATGTATGGAGGTGGACAGGTGGGACGGGTGCCAGACAGGATGGAGGGAGGTGAAGAGTGGATTAGGTGGGTTCAAAGATCCTCAGAGAAAAGCTCAAATAAATACTTTTCTTTTCTTTATTTTTCATTTAAAAGGTACTACATGCTTTATCAAGAAAGCTTACATAACCTAGAAAAACAGAGTTAGAAAAAGAAAGGGTATTCTTATTATTCAGATAATCCCATTTCCCGCTTGTTTATGTCTTTCTGGTATTTTTGTTTTTAATTTCAGGAGAAACCACTCTCATCCTTGGGAGAGGAACTGACAAGAATAAGACAGAACCCAATCTGATAGGGAACCAGAGTAGTTAAAAGATTCTAAGAAGGGAAATCAATAAGGGATGGAGGCAAAAGCCCAATTATAAGAAGTGAGGAGCCTGGTCGTCAAACTTGGACGCCAAGAGGGACAGACGTGGTGCTGAACTACTGAGTGTAGGCCAGAAGTTCGAGAAGTATTTGATTTCTCAAATTAGGATTGGTTCTGGAAACTGGGATAAGGTGGGAATTTAAGTACCTCATCTTTGGGGGAAGGGAACGGCTAAAGAGGCCAGGAAACAAGTTAGACCAAACAAATATCTTCTTTTTGTATTATATCGTGGGCATTTCTTCCTCTGACATATCTCTTAAAACCATCCCTCCTCCCTACTCACATCAAGCAAATGTGTCCTGGTTGTCTTCTCTAAGAATCTTCCTCCCTCCAGATAACCCTACATACTGCTGCCAGGTGAGTCTCCATAAATTAATTTTTTTTTTTTTTTTTTTTTTTGAGACAGGTTCTCACTTTCTTGTTAGGGTTAGGGTGTGGTGACATCATCATCACTCACAGCAATCGCAAACTCCTGGGCTTGAGTGATCTCCTCCTCAGCCTCTTGAGTAGCTAGGACTACAGGTGCATGCCACCATGCCTGGCTAATTTTTCTGGCTTTTTTTGTAGAGATGGGGTCTCGAACTCTTGAGCTCAAGCAATCCTCCCACCTCAGCCTCCCTGAGTGCTTGGATTACAGGGTTGAGCCACCATGCCTGGCCCTTAAATTACTTTTTTTTTTTTTTTTTTTTTTTTTTTTTTTTTTTTTTTTTTTGAGACAGAGTCTCGCTTTGTTGTCCAGGCTAGAGTGAGTGCCGTGGCGTCAGCCTAGCTCACAGCAACCTCAAACTCCTGGGCTCGAGTGATCCTTCTGCCTCAGCCTCCCGAGTAGCTGGGACTACAGGCATGTGCCACCATGCCCGGCTAATTTTTTATATATATATATATCAGTTGGCCAATTAATTTCTTTCTATTTATAGTAGAGACGGGGTCTCGCTCTTGCTCAGGCTGGTTTTGAACTCCTGACCTTGAGCAATCCGCCCGCCTCGGCCTCCCAAGAGCTAGGATTACAGGCGTGAGCCACCGCGCCCGGCCCCTTAAATTACTTTTTAAAATGTCTTTCCCCTACTTGGAAATAAAAAATGACTCCAATGACCTAATTGGGTCAGTTGCAACTTTCTCTCCCTGGCTGTCACGATTCTCTATAATCCAGCACTAATTCAGCTTTGTTTTCCATGTCTTACTCTCCTACTCTCTCAATCCAATCATGTGGATTCACTAATTATTCCAAAAGTGCATCATTTTCATTACCCTTGTCCCTATCCTTATCTCCATGCTATGGTCTTGCCTGGAATGTTCTACCTTCTTTCCTCTGTCTGTTTATTGTCCCCTTCAAGGCCTGGATCTAGTCATGCCTCCTTCCCAATTTGTCCTCAAATTATTCAAATCCACGTTGATTTATGTTTTCTTAGATCTACCACACTAGTCCTAATTTACCATTATTTCTTTATACCTTGTATTAGTCACTATTTTAATTTAACTGTTCCTCCTCAATTAGATTGCAAGTTTGTTGAGAATGAAATCTATAGCTTCTTCTTTTCTCATCTACTATATAGGGGTGAACTTGTATAAATATATACACAAATACTCAGCTTAGTGCATAGGATATTCAACTTACATGCAGAAAAATTTTATATTCAAATTCTATTACAGTATATTTTTTCAGTATTTTAAAAGAAGTTATGTGGCTGGGCATGGTGGCTCATGCCTAAAATCTTAGCACCCTGCGAGGCCGGGGCAGGTGGATCGTTTGAGCTCAGGAGTTTGAGACCAGCCTGAGCAAGAGTGAGACCCTGTCTCTACTAAAAATAGAATTGGCCAACTAAAAATATATAGAAAAAAATTTAGCAGGGTATGGTGGCGCATGCCTATAGTCCTAGCTACTCGGGAGGCTGAGGCAGGAGGATTGCTTGAGCCCAGGAGCTTGAGGTTGCTGTGAGCTAGGCTGACCCCACGGCACTCTAGCCAGGGCAACCAGAGTGAGACTCTGTCTCAAAGAAAAATAAATAAAATTTAAAAATAAAATAAGTAAATAAATAAATGAAGTTATGCTTTTCTTTCTCCACTCAGTGAAATAGTTTTCCTATTTATGCAACATAAGACAAGCTGCATCAATAATAAAACTTAGGAAAAACTATAGTTTCATCAAACAAATATTTTACCTCTCTTATTCATAGTCATCAATGGCATTAACACAAGCTCTGTCACAGTAATTCAGTATAGATGTGAGTTTATCATCCTCATGAAGAGGTTATGAGCTCAAGGACAAGAAAGTCATACTTTTTTTCTAAGGTCATTTAACCGATGGCATTGTATTCATCTTCAACAGTGGTACTGAATGTTTATATTTAGGAAAAATAGAGTTTTTGGGGACCCATATTTAAAGAACATGTATCATAGTAATAATTATAAAATTAAAGAAATAAAATCATAAGCTGAACCATAAGAAAATATTTGGCACAGGTTGGGCCTGGTGGTTCACATCTGTAAATTCTAGCACCTTGGGAGGCAGAGGTGGGATGATCACTTGAGGCCAGGAGTTCAAGATTAGGTTGGGTAACATAGAGAGACCCCATCTCTACAAACAATTTAAAAAATTAGCTGGGCGTGGTGGTGCACGCTTATAGTTCAAGCTGCTAGGGAGGCTGAGGTTGGATGATCACTTAAGCCCAGGAGTTTAAGGTTACGGTGAGCTATGCTCACTGTACTCCAGCCTGGGTGATAGAGTGAAACCCTGTCTCAAAAAAAAAAAAATGTGTATATATATATATATATATATGTGTGTGTGTGTGTGTGATATATATATATACATATATATATATATCACATAAGATCTAGGTACCATTTCCTCTTGGAAAACAGAAATACAATATTTATTTATTTGAATAATGTTTTCCCCAGTTGAATATTTATTACTGTTTGCTGGTTGTAAAATTAATAAATATTTACAGAAAAAATTAAGAAAATACTAAAGTATATATTGTGGGCTGAATTGTGACCTCCTCAAAATTCATAAGTTGAAGTCACCAGGACCTCAGGATGTGACTGTAGTGGAGACAAGGCCTTTAAAGAGATGATTCAGTTAAAATGAGGTCCCATGGGTGGACTCTAATTCAATTGGATGGTGTCCTTAAAAGAGGCAATTAGGACAAGTATGGCGCACAGAAAGAGTTATGAGCTTGTGAGCTCACGGAGGGAGAATAATACATCCATCTGCAAGCCAAGGAGAGAGGCCTTCGAAAAACCCAAACCTGCTGACACCTTGATCTTGGACTTCCAGCCTCCAGAATTGTGAGAAGTAAATTTGTGTCGTTTTAGCCACACGGTCTATAGTATTTTGTTAAGGCAGCCCTAATGGAGCCCTAATGGAGATCAAACTAATGGAGTACGTACACAGGAAAGTGTATTGTCCTTATGATCTCACTCTCAGGATAAAACAAAACAGTTTTAAGAGCTTAATGTATTTTCTTTAAGTGCTTTCTAATATAAATGGGTTCACAACATACATCAAGTTCCGTGAGCATTTATCACGGACATTTTCCCCTGAAACGTGTAGATACACAACATCCTTTTTTACAGGCTCATAGTCTGCCATTGGATTTAAGCAATCCTTATCAATAGCTATTAGTATGATTTACAGTATTCCATCGGCTTTAACCCTTCTGCTAGCCATTTAGGCTGCTTTTTGTCTTTGTGCTGGCATGAACACTGCACAAAGGACATATTTATTCTTGTACCTACATCTGTGTGCACTTGACAGATTAAGAAATATGATTTAAACATTTTTCCTCTGGTTACATATTCATTGAAAATAATCACAGATGAAGTACTATCTTGGGTAGATTATTTTGAAAAAAAAAAAGAAAAAAGAATCAGAAATAAGCAAAGTTTGAAGTACTTAATAAAAATCACCCATAAACTCAACATTCAGAGATAATGGCTTACAATGTGAAGATCTCTATCCTTCCAAACTCTATCTATATGATTTAAAAGCATAACTGCATATTCACATGCTTCTCAGTAGGATCAAATGGTCAAAAATTCCCTACTCCCGTTGCATCCCATGAAATAATTGTGAGCTGTCATGGACAAAAAAGGTTTGTTGTGGAATTATACACCTGGAACTGAGTATCTTAGCAATTGTGAATGTTTCTTCATCTGTTCCTTCAAAAAATCCTTGGAGTTCAGCTATTTTTTGGTAATGAAAACACCTGGAATCCTGGAGGCTGAGGCACGAGGCGCTGGTGAGAAGCAGTTGGGTGAGAGCGTGGGGCAGCCGGAGATGCCGGGGCAGCAGGTGGACGCATCTGCAAACACCTTTGGAAAGAAGCCACTTTACAGTCTTTCCCCTTCCTCTGGGGAGTGGTGGTTTTTGTCCTACAAAGGAGCCAAAAGGGCAATGCCATGATTTCTAATCCCAAATACCACCTTTCTCATCCCTTGGATAGATCGTTTGGAATGAACTCAAACTTCCATTTAAAGCACACATAGCAAAGAAAAGCTAGGAAAGAGAGGGTAAATGATAAATTGCAATTTGAGATAGGTGGCCTGATCTTAACTCTCTATGTTGGAAATTTCTCGTTTATCGAGAAGTTTCATCATCTGTAAAACGAGGAACATGGGCCAGGTGACTTAGACGTTCCTCCCAGCGGCAAGCTACAAAATTGTCAGACTCAGCCTGATCCTTACCTGTTTGAACACTGCCACCACACAGTGCCGGGCACAAAGCAGGCTCTCGATAAATGGTTGTGGAGTTAAATTAAAAAGGGACGGGAAAAATTGCAAACTAGATTAATTACTTTGTAAAAAAATTAAATTCAAGCTCTGTATGGATGACTGAAGAAAGCAAATTCCTCTGTGGCAGGATGTCTGGTAATTATTTTGCTCTTAATTAGCCTTAAGTTGATGATTGTGAAAATGTGAGAAGGTAATAGAATTAGAGCTTCAACTATAATATTACCAGATTGAGGAAATAAATATTAAAGTTTGAGCTCATTCTATTCTAAGTGGACACTGAGTTAAAGTACAGCAAATTAGGGTAGACTTCACTGCAGATGTTCAAGAACGATGGAAGGCAGCTGGTGGATAAAAAGGAACGGCCCCCACGTTTATAATTCATTTCACCCACCTTTATCATCAAAGCAGAACTAGTAGAAATTCTCCCTCCTCCCACATACTAACCGCCTGCTCTCCATGTGCCCTTGTGACTGCTTGTCTTCAAGATTGTTCACTTAATCATGTTTCTCCTCACTAAACATATTGGGGGTGGGCCTGGGTACCCAGACGCACCCTGGAATTTGTTCCAGGGCACCCCCTTCCCAATTAAAATATAAGAAAACTATAGGCACTGGTGCTGAATATTATGAGTACATTCGTTGGAGGATGAGCCACATGGACACCCTGGCTGATTAAATGTCCTCAATTGTATCATAGTCTCTCTCTCTCTTTTTTTTTTTTTTAATTTCGGCATATTATGGGGGTACAAATTTTAAGGTGTATCCTAGTCTCTTACTCTTAGATTTCATCTTTAAAAAAGACAGTATGTGTGGTGGCCCGGTGGGGTAATTCTAGCACTCTGGGAGGCCGAGGTAGGTGGATCATTTGAGCTCAGGAGTTCGAGACCAGCCTGAGCAAGAGCGAGACCTCATCTCTACTAAAAATAGAAAGAAATTACTTGGACAGCTAAAAAAAATTTTTATATATATATAAATTAGCCGGGCATGGTGGTGCATGCCTGTAGTTCCAGCTACTTGGGAGGCTGAGGCAGGAGGATCGCTTGAGCCCAGGAGTTTGAGGATGCTGTGAGCTAGGCTAACGCCATGGCACTCTAGCCCAGCCAACAAAGTGAGACTCTGTCTCAAAAATAAAAAGACAGTATGTGAAGAAGAAAATTCAAGCAATTGTGGGATCCAAATGAATGATACCTCCAAATACTTTAAATTATCAGAAGTTTAATTTTTTTTTTTACTTTAATGAAATGGAGGATCATGTAAATGATTCATTTTTCATTGCATGAATGGTTCCAGCCTGTCTAACTCAGTATCCCAATCACCCACAGGATGCAGGACCTTAAGATAAATGCCAACCACTGTTACTAGGTCAATGCTGAGTTTAAGACACACTGCATTTTATCAAGCAATGACAGGTATGAGGTAGCCCCAGGTGCATTAAATCTTTGAAAAGATTTGTGGCTCTCTGTAGAGGGGTGTGTGTATGTATTCACCACAAATGAACATAAAAGATTTGCATCAATCATTAGAAAATTTGCATTGCTTTGTCTTTGTTGTCAAGCAGGCCATAGCAAGCTAGTGCAGTCATCACAAGAATGCCCATGAAATTTCTTCATGGAATAAAACGAATATACTGTATTCTGTCTGCCTATGAGAGAGTATTTGGAAAACAGAATTGAAATTATACTCAAGTAGATTTCACCCACCAACATAATACTGTCAGTCCAATTGGTTCCCTGTATACCTGCATTGTAATCTGGCTTTGCTCGCTAAGGCAATTCCCCTGCATTATGTTTATTCTAACTTATAACAAATTCCATTTACTTGCTTCCCATTATAATCCTTTAGGTTTTCTAGATCATGTCAAATGGGTCATCTGAATCCATGTGCAGAGTGTGCAGTCTTGGAGGCATTCACACACTGTTGACTATCTGCCTGTGGGGAGCCTTTTGGTCCACATAATTGGGCTTACAACTCTAGGAGATCCTTTGTCCCAAGGTCATCCTATCTTATGTGACACCAAATGTCTCCTCCATTGGAAACTAATCAATATGTGTTCAGGGACTATAGCTTCAGATTCTTTGCTTGGCACTTATATCCACTCAATAAGCGTTTGTCAAGTGAAAATCTAAGAGAGTAGATTTTTTAGCATTCTTACCACAAAAAATGGTAAGTATGTAAGGTTATGCAGATGCTATTTAACTGGATTTAGCCATTCCACCATGTACATATATTTCAAAACATCATGTTGTATGTGATAGATATATAAACATTTTTGTCTATAAAAAATAAATTAATTTAAAAATGTTTATTGAGGGCGGGCGTGGTGGCTCACGCCTGTAATCCTAGCACTCTGGGAGGCTGAGGCGGGCAGATTGCTCAAGGTCAGGAGTTCGAAACCAGCCTGAGCAAGAGTGAGACCCCGTTTCTACTATAAATACAAAGAAATTAATTGGCCAACTAAAAATATATAGAAAAAATTAGCCGGGCATGTAGTCCCAGCTACTCGGGAGGCTGAGGCAGGAGGATTGTTTGAGCCCAGGAGTTTGAGGTTGCTGTGAGCTAGGCTGATGCCACGGCACTCACTCTAGCCTGGGCAACAAAGCGAGACTCTATCTCAAAATAAAATAAAATAAAATAAAATAAAATAAAATAAAATAAAATAAAATAAAATAAAATATTTATTGAATAAACAATTATATCCACAAGAAAGAATAATTAGCAAATTTGTTAATGTCCATTTATTCTTTTCCTCTCAAGCTTTAGTTTTTTAAAAATTTAATTCATTTTAAAATTTTGTAAAATGTTATTTCTCTTTTTTTATCTAAAATTCTATTTTTTAATTTACTTAGATCAGAGAAGCAGAGGAATTAAGCTTTAGTTAATATGTCCTCCTGCTAATAAGAGCATTAGTACTTGAGATGAAGGTTATTTTTTTTCCTAAGGATAAATGAATAAATATTACCCTTCCCTAGGGCTGTGGTTTAGTCAGGCCACAGTACCTGACTCATCTTGGGTTCAGTAAATTTTTATTGATGTCAATTGACTTAGCCACTTTATATATTTCAAAGATTCATTGAGATGATAATTAATTTATCCTGCTGAGCACTTTCAAACTAAAATTATATAGGAAAATAATTATTAAGTAATATAATATCTAAAGGGCCTAGAAAAATGCCTGGCATCTAGTACTTATTAATTTTTTTCCCCTCACATACATTTTTTAAAAAATGATGAAAAGCCTCACTCCAAACCTTGGGGGAAAAGAATGAATTTTAGTAGAGGGCAAATGGCCAAAGGTAAAGGTCGGTATTATCTTTGGACCTAGCAAAGAGGTTTTACTCTCTCATCAGAATTTTAAAATATTATCCTGCCCTTCTCATATTTCCTGGCATCATAATGAAATGCATCTAAATTAAGGTTGCCAGATAAAATACATAACACCTAGTTAAATTTGAATTTCAGATAAACAATGAATATTTTTTTATTATGAGTATGCCCCCATACAATATTTGGGACATGCAAGGTTTGGGACATACTTATACTAAAAAAGTATTCATTGTTTATTAGAAATTCAAATTTAACTGGGCATCCTGTATTTTTAGTTGCTAAATCTGACAAACTTAATCAAACAGCATGTGTACCAGCAATCTGAAAAAGACTAGCAATTTGGTGAGCTTTCTTTTTTTTTTAAGACTGTTTTATTGTCAGTTGACCAATTGCTTTAAAGTTTTTAAGGTAATTTTTTCCTCTTCCTAAACCTATGGTTAGTTTGCAAAATGGCACTGTGATTTCACCTTCCTTTAGTAAATGCTCTGGAATCAAAATATCTATTTTGGCTCTCCATGGTCACCAGAATGTGGCTTGCAAAAAAAGGAACAGTTGTTAGTCCTGGCTAAAAGCCAGACATTTGGTGTAGAATTATCAGTTGCTTATTCTACTGGAAGTTTCAGGGGAAGCTGTAAAGCAGGTTTTCTGTATTGGTTTGGATCAAGTAGCCAGGAGACCATTTCCATCGCTGTTTATTTTCATTGCATAGTGAAGAGCCCCAAGCATTCACACTGAAGGAGAAAGGGGCCAAGCTTGATAAGCAGTGTGGGAGGGGGTAATAACCGGCTGTGACCTCGCCCCGGAGCTCTGGTTCACAGCACGGAGGAGCAGCCAGCCAAGTTTGGATGGAGGTCTTGGCGGGGCCCCACCAGAAAGAGAAACCAGAAGTTGTACTAAATTGGTCCTTTTATGGGCACTCTCCCCCTTCATTATTCACCTCTCTCAAGCAACCCTATAAATCATCTTGTGCCTGAAATGTAGAATTCCAGAGGGCTGGTAGGTGAGTAGCAGCGGGCGGCCCAGGCCTCTTGCCAATATGAAACCCTGAGGACATTCCGGGGCTTCAGCCAGCTCCAGAAAGCCCTCTTTCCTTTCTTCTCAGAGCCCTAGGGATTGGCCAGCCTGTTTCCCCTCCGCTGTTGCCACCTGTTATTTCCAACTGCGTTTATCTCCTCTCCCGCTACAGCGTGGGACAGAACACAGTTTCACCACTTCTGGCCTACCTTGTTCACAGCAACGGCCATTTATTGGCTGTTCAGTGTGTGTCAGGGGCTCTGCTGTGCACTTTGCATCATAATATTGTTCCGTCTTTACTACAGTCCTTACAAATGAGGAACTGAAGTTTCTAGACATCAAATAACCCTACAGGATCATTAAGAAATGAAGTGCGTTTCAAGCACTTGCAGTTATGGTATCTCAGTCCAGTTCCCCAGACAAGCAACACCCCTTGCCTAAGTGACATTGCCAGTAAAAAAAGGCTAAGAAAGGGGCTTTCCCTAATGCTGCCGCAGGTCTTTTACAGGAAAATAGTATGCAAAGACCACAGAGGTGCTAATAGAGTATCTTTGAGGGTTAATGAGACTTTCTGGCGTGGGATGGGGAGAGAGAGATATCTTGTGAAGTGGTTTTCAAATTTTGACTTATATAAGAATCACCCAGGGGACTTGTAAAAACACAAAAGCAAAGATTTAAATGTTTTTTTAGAAAAGGAACCATAAAACTACTAAATATGGGTACATTTTTATTCCTAGATAGTCGTAGATTGACTTAGCCACACAATATACATCTAAAATACTTGATGGATGGTAATAATTTTATCCTATTGAATTCTTCCTAGCTGAAATTATACGAAAAACCCCCCATTAGATAATATAACATGTGAAAGTGCCTAGGAATATCCCTATCATCTTGCTAAATATAACTCAATCTGCAGAAGCCACAAGAGAAAAAAGAGATCATTTGACTTCATAACAGAATTTTTAAAAGTCTGCCTGGCATAAAAATAACATAAATAAAGTCAAAAGATAAAGTGGGAAAAATATTTGAAACTTGTGTGACATACAAAGAGCTAATTCTGTGACATATAAAGATTTTGTGAGAAATCACTAAGAACAAAAACCTATCAATAAAATTTTGTAAAAATTTGTTTTCTCTCTCCTTATATAAATACTTAAACAATAAGTGTTACAGCTCTTTTAGAATTTGTCTAGCAGGTTTTTCTGGTCCTCACCAGAAAACCCTCCTCCCCCCTAAAATAATAATAAATAAATATGTACACAACAGCTTTGATTTTGCCTTTTGGCCTGCAAAGCCTAAAATATTTACTATCTAGTCCTTTGCAGAAAAAGTTTGCTGACCCCTACCATACAATAAGAAGTTCCTCTAATGGCAGAGCAGCTTCTATTAAACTAGACTTCCCTCAAATAACATTTATGAACTCTTAACAAAATATAAAAACTATTTGAAGGCACTGACAGCAATTAAAAGTGGGCAGACACTGAAAAGGATGAAACTATTGAAAGACGGAACCATACTGTGAGAAACCCATGTTTACATGGCTTTTCCACTGAAGACACTTCCTCATCTGCATGACTACAGTTAAGCCCAGCCTAATTGTCTCGAAGTGTCAGGGAACAGAGTTCAGAGCTGCTAAAAAGGCTCAAAATTACCAATGTTATCTCAGAAGTGAGGGAGACACAGAGGAAGGAGCCCCCCAAACTACATATAAATACTACTCGAATTCAGACTTGTATTACTGGGAATGCTAAAGGAAGCTCTTTGAGCTGTAGGAAAATGTTATCAGAAGGAAATTTGGATTTCAGAAAGAAATTAAAAGCAATAAAAATAGTAATTTTGTGGGTAAATAAAAAGATCAGTTTTTCTTGTCTGCATTTCTTCAAGATATGATTGTTTATAACAAAATTTATAATGCTGTTCTGTGTTTATAATGTTTAGATGAGTAACATCTATAGATGCGAATTGGCACAAAGATGAGCTTAAAAGATACTAACTATACTGTTTTAAGAACCTTACTTTTTTTTTTATTGGGCAAAAAGTATGATCTAAAGGAATCTTACATTTTATAAGTAGTACAATATTAACTCTAAGTAGACTCCAGTAAGGTAAAATGCATCTTGTAATCCAACAACTAAAAAAAAAAAAAAAAGAACAGATATAGTTAAGCCAGTAGAGAAATGAAAATGAAATACTAAAAATTAGCTGACTAACACAAAAGAAGGCAGAATAGGAGGAAGAGGGAAACAAAAAACAGATGGGATACATAGAAAACAAATAGTAAAATTGTAGACTTAAAGTTAACCTTATGTATAATTATATTTTTGTAAATGGATTAAACACTCTGATTATCAGAAAGGTACTTATAGACTAGATTAAGAAGCAAGACCCAACCATATGTTGTTTATAAAAGATATACTTTAAAGACACAGGTTGAAAGTAAAGGGATGGAAATAGGTATTCCATCAAACTGTAAGCATAAGAAAATTGGTGTGGGTTTTTATCTTTTTTTTTTTTTTTGAGAAAGAGTCTCACTTTCTTGTCCTGGCTAGAGTGCCATGGTGTCAGCCTAGTTCACAGCAACCTCAAACTCCTGGGCTCAAGTGATCCTTCTGCCTCAGCCTCCCAAGCACCTGGGACTAGAGGCATGCGGCACCATGCCCGGCTAATTTTTTCTATATATGTTTTTTTTTAGTTGGCCAATTAATTTCTTTCTATTTTTGGTAGAGCCGGGGTCTCACTCTTGCTCAGGCTGGTTTGGAACTCCTGACCTTGAGTGATCCTCCTGCCTCAGCCTCCCAGAGTGCTAGGATTACAGGCGTGAGCCACCACACCGGCTTGGTGTGGTTATCTTAACAACCACAAGGTTATCAATATATTAGATCATCAAGTATGAAATATCTGATTTCTTTAAATATTAAGTTTGACAGTTGATATCTCTGACATCTCACTTTGATACTTCTTGAGGTTCTTTTTTTTTATTGTGAAGGTACATCCTTATTCTTTCAAATGTGCTTTTTTTAGAGCAATTTTTGCGAAACCATGGATAAGTCAAAATTTCATGTTATTTTTGAATGTAAGTTCCATCATGGAAACAATGCAGTACAAACAGCTAGAAATATCAATGAAGAATTTTGGGAAGTAAGTGGCTAACGAATGCCACATACTTGGCATAATGAATGCCACCGATGGTTTGAGAAGTTCCATTTTGGTGATTTTAATCTTGAAAATGAGCCACGCATAAAACCACAATGTAAATGATAGTGTAATAAAAAAAAAGGAAAAAAAAAGTAAAAGAGAAATTTAATATGATAAAAAAAAAGCAAAAGAAAATGACCCACATGGGCCCGGACGTGGTGGCTCACGCCTGTAATCCTAGCACTCTGGGAGGCCGAGGCAGGAGGATCGCTTGAGGTCAGGAGTTCAAGACCCTGTCTCTACTAAAAAAATAGAAAGAAATTAATTGGCCAACTAAAACTATATAGAAAAAATTAGTCGGGCATGGTGGCACATGCCTGTAGTCCCAGCTACTCGGGAGGCTGAGGCAGGATGGCTTGAGCCCAGGAGTTTGAGGTTGCTGTGAGCTAGGCTGATGCCAGGGCACTCTAGGCTGGACAACAGAGTGAGACTCTGTCTTAAAAAAAAAAACAAAAAACAGCAATAACAATGAGAAATCAAGGAGAATTCTGACTATTTGGAAATCAAAGAATGTACCTCTAAATAACAACTAGGCTAAAGAAGAAAATTGCAAAGAATAATAGAAACTATTCTAAATGGGATGATTCAATAAAAACACAAGACAACAAAGTTTGTGTTACATTGTTAAAGTAGTATTTAAAACAAAATGTGTAGCATGAAATGCTTATATTAGGAGAGAAGTTTTAAACCAGTGATGTAAGTTTCCACATTAAGAAACAAGGAAAACAAGAGAAAATTAAACTTAAGATAGGTAGAAAAAGGAAATAATATAAAAGCAGAAATCAAAGAAATAGTAAACAAAACTAAAGAATATTTAAAAAACCAAAAGTTGGTTTTTTGAAACATTAATACAATTGATAAACACCTAGAAAGATTGATCAAGAGAAAAAGAGAGGCCGGGTGCAGTGGCTCATGCCTGTAATCCTAGCACTCTGGAAGGCCGAGGCGGGCAGATTGTTCAAGGTCAGAAGTTGGAAACCAGCCTGAGCAAGAGCGAGACCCCATCTCTACTATAAAAAAATAGAAATAAATTAATTGGCCAACTAATATATACAGAAAAAATTAGCCGGGCATGGTGGCGCATGCCTGTAGACCCAGCTACTTGGGAGGCTGAGGCAGCAGGATTGCTTGAGCCCAGGAGTTTGAGGTTGCTGTGAGCTAGGCTGATGCCATGGCACTCACTCTAGCCTGGGCAACAAAGCGAGACTCTGTCTCAAAAACAAAAGAAAATTGACACAGAACTGAAAAAAATAAGAATAGCTCTATATCTACAAAAGAAATATAATAATTAAAAATCTTTCCATATAAATTTCAGTACAATAAAATAAAATTTTATTGATTGATTGATTGATTTACACAGAGTCTCATTCTGATGCCCAGGCTAGAGTGCTGTGGCATCAACCTAACTCACAGCAACCTCAAACTCCTGGGCTCAAACGATCCTTCTGGCTCATTCTCCTAAGTAGCTGGGACTACAGGCTCGCACCATGATGCCCGTCTAATTTTTTCTATTTTTAGTAGAGACCGGGTTTTGCTCTTGCTCAGGCTGGTCTCGAATTCCTGACCTCAAGCAATCTTCCTGCCTCAGCCTCCCAGAGTGCTAGGATGACTGGCATGAGCCAACTGTGCCTGGCCAAAAAAAATTTTTTTTAAACAAAACAAACTCAAGGCCTCAATGGTTTCTGGCTAATTTTGCCAAGCATTTGGGGGAAAATAATCTCAATCCACACAAACTCAGAAAAATAGAAGATGAGGGAACATTTTCCAACTCAATTTATAAGGCTAGCATTATCCTGCAAAGCCAGACAAAGACCTACAAGAAAAAATGAGAAACCTAATAAACCCAATGAAGCTAGATGTGAAAATTCTTAACAAAATATTAGTTAATTGAATCTAGAAATATATAAAAAAGATAAGACATCATAACCAAGTAGGATTTGCTATAGAAATGCAAGGTTAATTTTACATTCGAAAGTCAATATTCCAGCCTGAGCAAGAGTGAGACCCCCTCTCTACTATAAATAGAAAGAAATTAATTGGACAACTAAAAATATATAGAAAAAATTAGCCAGACAGGGTGGCACATGCCTGTAGTCTCAGCTACTTGGGAGGCTGAGGCAGGAGGATTGCTTGAGCCCAGGGGTTTGAGGTTGCTGTGAGCTAGGCTGATGCCACAGGACTCTAGCCTGGGAAACAGAAACTCTGTCTGAAAAAAAAGAAAAAGAAAGTCAATATTATCTGCTATATTAACAGAGTAAAGGAGGAAACTATATGCACATCTCAATAGATGCAGAAACAGTGTTTTACAAAATGCAGCATCCATTCAAGGTAAAAATTCAAAGCAAACTAGGAATAGAAGGGAATTTCCTCAATCTGATAAAGGGCATCCTTACCTCCTATCATACTTAATATTAAAAAACTGAATTCCTTCCCTCTAAAATCAGGGATAAGACAAGGTTGTTCAGTATTACCACCTCTATTCAATATGAGGGCCTAGCCAGTGCAATCATACAAGAAAAAGAAATAAAATACATACATATTGAAAAGGAAGCAATAAAACTATCTTTATTCATAGATAACATGATCACACACATAGACAATCCTAGGAATTCACCAAAAGCTATTAGAACTAATAAATAAATTTAGCAAGGTTGCAGAAAACAAGGTCAACATACAAAAATCAATTGTGTTTCTTATACACTAGCTTGGACAACTGGAAACTGAAAAAATTGTAAGTGTTATTTATAATATCATACCATCAAATTATATAACAGCCTCAAAGTATATTAAATATTTAAGGATAAATTTAAAAATCCATGGGCAAGACCTGTATGCTGAAAACTATAAAACATTGCTGAGAGTTATTAAAGATCTAAATAAATGAAAAAATAAACTTTGTTTTTGAATTGAATTACTCAATATGGTTAAAAATGTCAATTCTTCCCAAACTGATGTAATTCCAACCATAATTCCAAAAGGCTTTATTGTAGAAATTGACAAATCTGTTCTAAAATTTAAATAGAAATGCAAAAGATCTAAAAATGACCAAATGATCTTTAAAATGAAGTACAAAGTTAGAGGATTTGCACAATTTTATTTCAACATTTAATATAGGTATACAGTAGTCAAAAGAAAGTGGTATTGTCATAGACAAGGATAAACATGCCAATGATAGAACAAAATGGAGTCCAGAAATAGATTTGTGCATATAGTTAATTGATTTTTTAAATTTTTTTATTTTTAATTGTTATGGGTACACAATAGTTGTATATCTTTATAGGGTACCGGTACTTTTTTTTTTTTTGAGACAGAATCTCACTGTGTTGCCCTGGCTAGAGTGCCATGGCATCAGCCTAGCTCACAGCAATCTCAGACTCCTGGGCTCAGGCGATCCTCCTGCCTTAGCCTCCCAAGTAGCTGGGACTACAGGCATGCACCACCATGCCCAGCTAATTTTTTTATGTATTTTTAGTTGGCTAATTAATTTCTATTTTTAATAGAGATGGGGTCTCGCTCTTGCTAAGGTTGGTTTTGAACTCCTGACCTTGAGTGATCCGCCTGCCTCGGCCTCCCAGAGTGCTAGGATTACAGGCGTGAGCCACCGCACCCGGCCCTGTCAATGTTTTGATACAGGCATACAATATGGATTAATCAAATCAAAGTAATTGGGGTATCCATCACCTCAGGCATTTAACATTTCTTGTGTTAGGAACATTCCAATTCCACTCTTTTTGTTATTTTGAAGTATACCCTAACTATAGTCAATTGATTTTTATAAATGTGCCAATATTGGATGGGAAAAGAAAATCTTTTCAACAAATGGTACTGAAGTAACTGAATACATGTGTGGAAAAATTGGACTATGTTTCCTATGTCACACCATGCTTTAAAATTAATTCAGGATGGATCCTAGAACTAAAAATAAAAGCTAAAACTGTAAAGTTTCCAGAAGAAAATAAAGGAGAATAGTTTTGCAGACTTGGTAGATAAATTTCTTAGAAAGGTACAAAATCAGTGCTAAACATAAAAGAAAAATTGATTAACATTATCAAAATATTAAATTTTAAAAGTTTTGCTCATTGAAAAATACCATTAAGTAAATGAAATCTAGCCAACTAAAGACTAGCAATTCTTGTATCCAGAAAATATAAAGAAACACAAAAGGTGATAAAAAGCAAGACTTGAATAGGTACTTCACAAAAGAAGATACGAATGGTTAATGACCACATGAAAAAATGGTCAACATTATTAGTCATTAGGGTGATGCAAAATAAAATCACAACGAGATCTCATTTCATACCCGCTAGAATAACTAAACTTTAAAAAACTGACAGCACTAAGTGCTGGTGAGGATGTAGAATAACTGGAATTCTCAGACATTGCTCATGGGTGTGCCAACTGGTACAAGCACTTTGAAAAACTATCTGGCAAATTCCTTACTCCAGAAATTCCACTCCTAGGTATTTACCCAGAGGAAATAAAAACAAATGTCCACTAAAAGATTTATACCAGAATGTTCCATGCAGCTTTGTTCATAATAGCCAAAACATGGAAATAATTCAAATCTCTAAACAAATGTTGACATATTTATACAATATGGTAGTATCCAGTAATTAAAAAAAATGAACTATTGATACACAGGAGAACATGGAGGCCAGGTAGATGGCCTATAATTCCATTTATATAAAGTTCAAGAACAGGAAAAATTATCGGAGATGAAAATCGGAGAAAGTGGAGTGGCATCAACTAGAAGGATCACAGGGAAACTTTTGGGGTGTGCATTGTATCTCCACTGGGAGGTTGTTTACACAAGTATATACAGTTTTCAAAACTCATTGAGAGGCTGGCGCGGGTGGCTCACACCTGTAATCCTAGCACTCTGGGAGGCCGAGGCGGGCGGATTGCTCGAGGTCAGGAGTTTGAAACCAGCCTGAGCAAGCGCAAGACCCCGTCTCTACTATAAATAGAAAGAAATTAATTGGCCAACTAATATATATAGAAAAAATTAGCCGGGCATGGTGCTGCGTGGCTGTAGTCCCAGCTACTCGGGAGGCTGAGGCAGGAGGATTGCTTGAGCCCAGGAGTTTGAGGTTGCTGTGAGCTAGGCTGACACCACGGCACTCACTCTAGCCTGGGTAACAAAGTGAGACTCTGTCTCAAAAAAACAAAACAAAACAAAAAAAAAACAACCCTCATTGAATTGCACACTAAAGATTTGTGCATTTTATTAATGTAAATCTTAGCTCCATTAAATCAGTACAAATAATAAGAGCAGCATAGCTAAGGCTGGAGGTGGGCAGGCCAGCAACATGGTACAGGAAGGGCTGGTGCATTGTGTTAAGGAAGCTGGACTTGGCTCTAAAAGCAACAGGGCACTATTGATGGGCAACAAGTGGGAGAGTGCCATAGTGTGTGTGTTTTAGAAAGGTTACTGAAATGCTAAAGATGTAGAAGTTGCCTTTCCTAATATTCATTTCTTTTTTTTTTTTGTCAACATCATCAATGGAAATTTTGTAGTTCCTTTGTTGTTAAGCTTTAGCATAGCACCCAAATGAGAATGTATACTTTCCTCTCTCTCCCCTTTATCCCAATTGACCCCTTTTACTTCTTATGACTTTGTCTTACAGAAAATTAAAGATTACAATCTCTATATCAGAGTCATTTTCATAATAAATATATTCTACAGGCTGATGTAAAAATCAACCCGGAGATCCAGAATTTCATTTATTTATGGCACAGATTAGACTCAAGACTTCAGGACTCAAAGCCTTTGGCTTCAGAGATATAATTTTGGTTACCATCTAGGAGTCTTAGAAAACAGAGACTCCCGTCAAAAAATGAAGATTTTATATAAAAATGCAGATGTGTGGCAAGCTGTGGCCTATGCTTTTCTTCTGTGGCAGCTCCCTCCACCCTACTCTGTCACTGTCCCCAACTTGGCTCTCACAGGCATTGAGTTTGTGGTCTTCAATGGGCATGATGTCGCCTGTAGCCATCTTCACAAAGTCTCTGAGAGGGTATTTATTTTTGTCAGTGTTGGCTCTTTCATTGATAGTTGTAGAGAATCTAGATTAGGGATATGAGGGAGGCCACAGCCCCATATGGCTCCCAGGGCATATTTTGGCTAGCCCTGCTGTGTTTTATAAATATGGGACCAAACTGAATTTCTGGAGTCACCCGGGGTGTGTGTGTGGGGGGGGAGGTGTTCTTCTAGAATATTCTGGAATCACCCATTGCCTTTCCTTCTATTCCTCTGATAATTCTGCAGGAGTCAAGTCCAGCTGGCCACAGGTCCTCGATGAAGTAGCTGTTTCTATGAGGTTAAGGCAAAACTTCTAGTTAAAATGAAACGCTTACGTCTGCTCACTCAGCTGTAACACTTCAAAGGGGAAAACAAATAAAACCCAGCTTCCTGTCATCTCCCGGCATTAAAGGATGACAAACTACAGTTGCTTTCCATTTTGACTCGAAGCAAAACTACAGATGAATAACATAATAGATCAAGAAGCCAAACAAACTGAAGTAACCTCTTCATCAGCAGAAGTCAACTAGTTAAAGGCAGAGTGGAAACCTCCCACGCTGACACCCTTTCAACTTCAAATGAGAGTAAGACAAAAAAAAAAAAAAAAAAAGGAAGAGAAACTCTTTTCTGAACAACCAAATTTTAACCTAATATTACACCTATACTCCTTAAATATATGCAAGTACTTTTTACCATTACAAAGAGTAAAAAGAAACTACCAAAATAATAGAATTGTACTCACTTACCATGGAAGTTTTTCCTTTTCTAAAGGTTGAATTCCTTCTTCTGCTACCAAAGAAGGCCTTGATTATTAGAGACTAGCAGGATGGGGACTTTTCTGGAACCCGGAGACAGTCATCGCACTGTCTCGGCCTCTTCCCTCCTGACTTTAAGGAGGACTCATCTGCTCACTCATTCATTTATTTACTGTGTTCTCACTGACTCGTTGGGGACCACATGAAGACAATACATATATATACTTTTAAGGTTGTTGCTTTTTGATGATGCCCACACTTGATTAATTTACTTTGTAAAACAACGGCCTGAACATTCTTTCGCAAATTTCCAAGCCCCACCCTCACTCCCATAGGGCAAGGATGGCAGCTTTTCGTAAGAAGGCAAACATGTTTTAACCCCTGTTCTTTTAGGATGTATGTAGAGGAATGCCAAGAATAGCTATGGAAGCCGGGCGAGGTGGCTCACGCTTGTAATCCTAGCACTCTGGGAGGCCGAGGCAGGCGGATTGCTCCAGGTCAGGAGTTCAAGACCAGCCTGAGCAAGAGCGAAACCCCGTCTCTACTATAAATAGAAAGAAATTAATTGGCCAACCAATATATATATAGAAAAAATGAGCCGGGCATGGTGGCGCATGCCTGTAGTCCCAGCTACTCAGGAGGCTGAGGCAGGAGGATTGCTTGAGCCCAGGAGTTTGAGGTTGCTGTGAGCTAGGCTGACGCCATGGCACTCACTCTAGCCTGGGCAACAAAGCAAGACTCTGTCTCAAAAAAAAAAAAAAAAAATAGCTATGGAAACAAATTGATGACAATTAGATTACTAATGACCATGGGCAAGTAACACCTAACCCCTCAGCACCCTCACCTACAGAACCAAGAGTTTAGAGTAATTCAGGGGGTTTTGATGTGTGGTCTGGGAGCTCAGAATTACTTCGGGGTGCTTTCAGGTACTGTGCATTTCTAGGCTCTAGCCCAGAGCTATTGAATCAGAGCCTCTCAGTCTGAAGTCCCTGAATCTGCCTTTAAAACAGGCCCCCAAGGAAACTCTGATGTGCTACCAAGTTGACAACCACTAGACAATCTCCAAGGTTCCTTCCAGTTCTAAAGGTCAGGACCAGTGGTCTGTGAGGTAGAAGAGATAGTGTCACTGAGAAGATGAGGTTCTCTTATTGAGGTTGGGGGACACTGGGGATAGGGAGACAATTCTAGAAAACAGAGACCTTTAGAAATTATACAATCGAATAGACACAGAAAAAAAATATAAAGAGACACGGTGATCTCCATCCCTCAAAAGAATAAAAACGTTATTTTGAAATGAATAATTCTAGCATGCTTCATAATGGAGAAACGTACTAGGAGTAACCATCTTAAAATGTGTGGTTGATAAGTTAAACTGCAATTAGGAAGAGAATAAAAGAATAAATTCCAGATGCCTCTATTTCACATAGCAGCACAGTAACATTGGGTTAAGCAGGGGCTGTTCAACTTAAGTTGGAGATGACAAGTGTTTGCCGCAGAACGGAGTAAATATTTTTTTGTAGAATGCCTTTAATCATCATTCTGGTGGTGGATTATACTTCATTGGTGATAGAAAGAAAACAAACTGAAGAATCTGTAGCCTAACACAGGAAACATAACATTTTGATTTACAGTTGACAATGACTGTTTGAGAACTGTCATTTATTCAGCTGTTTTGAGGGAGCTGCTGAAATAAAAAGCTTATTTCTGGGTCAGAAAAATTGCAGAAAGGAAAACATTTTAAAATCCAACCAATCCTCTCACTAATGAACCAACTTCTCTAGGTTGGAAGTAGCCACACACGCTCCTTGGGGTTTTTGGTCTCTACTAGAAATACAATTAATTATTGGAGCAGCCACTGGCTGGGTTAGAGGATGGCCTCCAAACAGATGCGGTAAATTCTTGCCATGTCAACACTTTAGGCCTATTTTCTGTCCCTCTGACCTAAAAATTAATTTGGAAAATACATGTGCCCTTACAAGTTTGTGATGGCCCTCTGGAGGGGTCTAACCTTATTAAATTTGCAAACCTGTAAGTCTTTAGAGCTCCAAGTACATCTTGACACTTGAGGTCACATAATTATTGTCTACTTACAGACAAGTGAGCACTGCATCCTCTTTAGTGATATAACAAATGCTAACTTACAGGACACATTGCACACATATTACAGTTGGTGTTAAAAACATGTTTTCGGGCCGACGCAGTGGCTCATGCCTACAATCCTAGCACTCTGGGAGGATCTCTTGAGCTCTGGAGTTTGAGACCAGCCTGAGCAAGAGTGAAACCCCATCTCTACCAAAAATAGAAAAATTAGCTGGGTGTTGTGGCACGCACCTTTAGTCCCAGCTACTCAGGAGGCTGAGGCAGGAGGATGGCTTGAGCCCAGGAGTTGGAGGCTACAGTGAGCTATAATAATGCCACTACACTCTACCCACGGCGACGCAGTGAGACTCTGTCTCAAAACAAACAAACAAACAAAAAACCCCCAACCCCCCCCCAAAAAACATATTATCATTCTAATT
Organism: Microcebus murinus; assembly: GCF_040939455.1. Lineage (NCBI taxonomy): Eukaryota > Metazoa > Chordata > Mammalia > Primates > Cheirogaleidae > Microcebus > Microcebus murinus. Next base: position 78,618,337 of record NC_134110.1, on the reverse strand, counting down.
CACATATGACTTTGTTGTTGTCCGAAAAGTCACAGGCAGCCCAGATTTCCAATACTTTGTCCCATTGACTGCTTATAAACACCCCTGCTTGCCACACGATTTTTTTTAAAAAAAAGAACATGTTTCATTTCAACCTTTTAAAACTTACCTTTAGACAGATTTCTCTCCATTACTCCTCTGAGTGGGCTACTCCATAGTGTTTCTGCCATATTCTCAATCCCTGCCCTCTTTGGATCAGCTGTGATCCTCCACCATTTTGCTGGGAAAAATTGAGACCATTGATTACGAACGTTTTTTTTTTAAACCTCTTGTCTACATCTCATTTTCTTGCCCATAAACTTACTACAACCCCACTATCCTATCCTTTGTTGTCAGAACAACATGTATTCCTCCTACTGTGTAAGGGCTTTGGAAATAATGTCTTTAAATTTTTACACAGTAATATTACACACTCATTTTAGAAAAATAAGAATAGGTAAGTGAGAAATGACTTTCATCTTCTTACTCTACTTGACTCTAATCAATCCTATCCTTTCACTTATCAATTATCGTTTACTGCTGTCGACTCTCGAATCTGTACCTTCTGCCTAAACTGCTCTCCTGAGTTCCAGGCCAACATATCCCCCTAATTGCAGACTGTGTCCCCCTTGCATGTTCCATAGGCACTATAATTCACCATCTCCTTAACTGCAGCCTCTACCTTTTCTCCAAAATTGATTCTTTCTTCCATAGCTACCTCTTCATTGGCCTCATGATCAGAGCCAAAAGCATAAGTGTCATCCCTTATCTCTCCTGCTTGTCACCTCCTCATCCAATCAATGATCTAGACCTGTCAATTATATCAATATTCCTAAGCGCTACCCTCAGAGCCCCCGTTTCCCCTCATAACCAGCATCACATCCTACCTGGATGATGGCAGGGATGTCCCATGTGGTCCTGTATCCTATCTGGCCCACCCTGCTGTCCACCCTTCTTATTACCCCCCCAGACACACGATTACACCCCCACCAGTCTTCTCCCTTAAAACTCACCTCTGGATCCCTATCCTAGTTTACAGCCTCCTGTCCAAACCAAGTCCCTAATGATCTGACCTCGTCTGCCTTTTCCCATCACTGTCCTGCTGTTCATCCCTGCATTCAAACCACAACTGTGAGCTTCCATTCCAGAATGTGCTGGTCTCACTCCCTCGGGGAATGTATGCATTCCATCCTCTGCCGGCAATGCCCTCGCCTCCCTGTGTTCACTTGGTGAATTCATACTCGTCTGCAGTCCATTTTCTCCCTCTGGGTACCCTTCTGTGACAACCATAGGCACAGTTTAGTGCATTTTTTGTGTTTTCCTAGTACCTGTGCTTACCCCCTTTTAAGATTCTCTGTCCGGCCACATCAGAGTTTTGTCAGTTCCTCGGATGTGCTGAACTCTGCCCTGCTCCTGGGCCTCCCCACACACACTGCCGCTGCCTAGAACTTTCTTTCCCCATCTCTCTTTCCCTAGCTAGCTAACTGCTACCTGTCCTTCCGTCCTCAGCTTAAACATCACTTGCTATGCAAGCGCTCCTTGATTGTACGCTAGATTACCTTCCTTTTCTTGAAAGACTCATAGATCTCCATACCTGCCCTATGGCAACCTTGTATTGTTCCCACTTGGGGAACTGTCTGTCTTCTCCAAGACTGTAAACCCTATAGGGTCAGGGACTAGCTCTCTCTTCTTCTCTGCTGTATGCAAGGCACTATCATGGTGCCCAATAAAAACTCAATCAATGTTTCATAAACAAATATTGTACTACCTATCACAATTCTGTAATAATATGTCTAATATGTCTCTCTTAGCAAAGACTGTTCTGTTCACATGGACATGACTAGCACCCGGTACAATGCCTGTACTAGTGGACAGTTAGTAAGTGTAAGTGGAATGAACAAGCTGCACTCAGCATCTCAGAACAGCTGATCTTTCTACTGAGCTGGTGTGGGCTGGCTTTGACTCATTCGTTTTACAGCCCTCAGTTTATCTGCCCAGGAGCTTAGACCCACAGGTAATACAGACATGTTGTCATCAATAGATTCGCCCTGATCTTACACCAGAAATATAAGAAAGAATCTAAACAGTTTCAAGGGTCCTCTTATTCTTCAAACATTATGACACTGATATTAAATTATCAGCCATTCTATGCCCAAAAAGAAGTGGGCAGAGAATGTCCTATAAAAGAGTATTAAAGGAAAAACAAGAAAAGGGAAACTAAGATCTATTATACTATGAGCTTTACCATACCATGATAACTCCATGGGTAATGTGATTATGCTCATTTTCACAGATCAGAAAAACATTCCTCCATTGCTTGGGAAGTGTGACGAAAACACATTGGCCACAAAAATCCCATACTTTTCCCATTGTATTGCACTACCTAGCCACAAAAGAGGCCTTGTTTTTTCACTTCTAAATTCTCTTTTATGCTGTTCTTCTTGCACTTATTATTTAAACAAATTATCTAGCATTTATTCAGAGCCCACTATGAGCCAGCTACTCAATCTGGGTGCTTTAGATTAATCTTTAAAAAATTGTATGAATTTAGTATTATGGTCCCCATATTATAGATGTTGAAACTGAGTCTTAGAGTGGCTTGGACTATAGTTCACAAACAACAGAATGGGAATTCAAACTCTGGTTTTTGTGACTATAAAACCCCTGGTCTGGCTGGGTGTGGTGACTCATACCTGTCATTTCAGCACTTTGGGAGGCCAAGGCAGGAGGATCACTTGAGCCCAGGAGTTCAAGGTTACCATGAGCTATGATTGCACCACTGCACTCCAGCCTGGGTGACAAGCCAGGCTGTTTGGTCTCTAAAAACCAAACAATTAAATTGTCATAAAAAGTATTAACTATGGTAGGGTGCAGTGGCTCACGCCTGTAATCCTAGCAGTTTGGGAGGCCAAGGTGGGAGAATCATTTGAGGTCCAGGAGTTCAAGACCAGTCTGAGCAACATAATAAGACCCTGTCTCTAGAAAAAAAGGGAACTTAGCTGGGTGTTGTTGCACATACCTGTAGCCCTAGCTACTCAGAAGACTGAGGCAGGGTAATTGCCTGAGTCCAAGAATTTGAGGTTGCAATGAGCTATGATGACTCCACTGTACTCTAGCCCAAGCAACAGAATGAGACTCTGTCTCAAAAAAAAAAAAAAAAAAAAATTTAACCCCTTTTAGTTTAAAGGCATTTTTCCCCAGGTCTCATGACCATTAGAATCAAGTGTGGTTTAATACCATATTGTTCCTGATTAGCAACTTTGTATCATGTACATTCTAGAACTTCTTTAACAGTTTCTTTCAGATTCTAGGAAATAGCAACAAAAATAGAGTTAAACTAAAAAGCTACATCTTAGATGGCCTTCAAAATATTTCAGTGTATCTGCATGTTGTGCTCATGTAATAGTCAATCGTAAAATCCCCGTGTATTAATACCATCACAATAATGCAAAAATTGCCAAAGCAATCATCAGCCTTATGCCAATTCACCAGGAAACACCATTCAGGGTGTTTCCTCGTAATTTGTAAGAAAGAGATTTACTTTTCCTAGGATAATCAAGAAACCATTCATGTAATAGTCTAAAAATACTTTGATTCTGGAGACTATTGTTTAACATATACCTAAGAATAAGAGTGGATCTTGAAAAAAACATATTTTTCAAACCTGAATGCATGGACTGATAAATAGTATAATTAAAGGAATCACAAGGTAAAATCTGTAAAATTGGGACTGTCCCAGAAAATCTTGGACATGTGGTGACCATGACAATCATTTTAGCATTTTTCACTTCTCATTTTCCTTTAGACAAGTAGTCTGCCATTCTGAAATGCTGGCGACACAATGGTATGAATTTAAAATGTTCATAGTAAATCATCAAAACCTGCTCTTTGTGTCTAAAAAAGAATGAAGTCATGCAGAAAACGCCTTATGGTGTGTTTTGAGTGCTCATGCGTCAGTAGACTCTGTTCCCTTGAAAAACTTGGAGAGGAGGAAGTGATGGATTCATATGTGCTTCTTAGAAGATTCATAATGTGCATCCTCCACTTTCACATTCATTTCCAGTGCTCAATCAATGATTCTGCTTCATTCACAAGAATCCGAGAGTTAGAAAATTAGAAAATGAATCTATAAGCGGTTTGCTGCCACTTGCTGGATAACCACTCTTCTTGCCTGAACAAACGGAGAGGAATTTATTAACTACTTCCTGGCAGTCACATACAAATGTCTGCGAATACCCAAAAAATAGCAGAGATAAAATTAATATGAAAATTACTTACCAAATTTGTTGCGTATCTTCTTAATAGATATATTTTCCCTCCTGCTATTTTTATTTTTGTTGGATGCCCAGGAGAATGAAAGGCCAGTTCATGTACACTTCTAAAACAGAATTTCTGGGAAAACGGGGAGGAGGGACAGAATAGCACACAGAGTGAAGAAGGAATGAAGAAGAACATTAGTTAATTATAACTCACAGAGTGTTCCAATAGCATAAAGATACAAAATGGGAAGCTTTCCTCTGAAGAAGTGGCATCTGTTGCCTCCACAAATGTTTGTACAGTTTATTTGCTTTGGTGCAGAATATTCCCTTTGGGTAGGCTGTAGGAACCATGAGTGCATGTCATCTTCCCCCGCTCATTTATACTACAGATGCATTAGAAAAAAAGCCTTTGAACACCATCATAGTCAAACAGGTGTCTAATCTTTCTAATACTACATTTTTTTTTGCCCTGGGTTGTGTCTCAGCTGTTATTGAAGTGTGCATGTGTAGCGACAGCAGCTCATGCAAATATACCCTTTACTAGGGGGTGAGTTGGGCTTGTGAGAGGATTGCAGCCTTTTGTGGAAATCTGTGCAAATTTAGTTAGAATGTCTGTAATTCTCTAGCACCCTGGGAGGCCGAGGCGGGTGGATCGCTCTAGGTCAGGAGTTCGAAACCAGCCTGAGCAAGAGCGAGACCCTGTCTCTACTATAAATAGAAAGAAATTAATTGGCCAACTAATATATATAGAAAAAATTAGCTGGGCATGGTGGTGCATGCCTGTAGTCCCAGCTACTCGGGAGGCTGAGGCAGGAGGATCGCTTGAGCCCTGGAGTTTGAGGTTGCTGTGAGCTAGGCTGATGCCACAGCACTCACTCTAGCCTGGGCAACAAAGTGAGACCCTGTCTCAAAAAAAAAAAAAAAAAAAAAAAGAATGTCTGTAATTCTAATATCAAGTAAAATTTTATCAGAAAAAAAATATAATTTAATTAAATCAGCCCTCTCTGACATATTCTTATATATCTGAGCTGGAATCGGCTTTAAAGACAATAATCGTTAGATAATGAGGTGGATAGCTGTTTGTTTCTCCCATTTAAAATACAGGAAGATGCTTTAAAAGGGGAAAGGTTCCAGCAAAACACATACTTTCATTGGTTAAAAATTTTTAAAAATTAAAATATAAAAGAAGAAGAAAAAAATTTTTTTAAATAAGGTGAAAGATGAAAAAAAAAAAGGTGAAGGGTTATGGGGACAGTGATAGCAATGAACGTTACAGAAACTTCGTATGTACCGAGCCCCTGGCACATGTCATTGCATTTCCTCTGCACCACACATGACCACGTAGAATCATCCCATTTTTCAGATAAGAAAGCGATATTCCCAAAGACAGAGCTACTTGGTGCAGAGTGCACAGCTAAGGAGGGCAGAGCTGGGACTCCCAAATACTGTGACGACAGAGCACATCTTTTAGCCACTATGCCCTCCTGCCTCCTAGAAAAGTGACGTATTTGTTGACACCAAAATTAATAAAAATAGTATTAGTTTATATTCTTTTTTCAGATATGTGTAAGAATTAGTAGCTATGTCTCCCAGCCAGATCTACCTTGGGGGATTCTCAGTCTCAACTGGTCGGCTCCACTCTCACGACCCTCAGAGAAGACAGCACTGTCCCTCAAGCATGCGCCCCGTCATCCTGTGTCCCTCGAGCAGCAAAGGCACCATCACCCATCCCATCAGCTGCTGCCCAAGCCAGAAACCTGGGTATCATCCAGATTTCTCCTTTCCTCTCTCCTCACATGAAAGGGCTAAATCTATCGATGCAACCCTCTAAGCATTGCTCAAGTCCATGCACCTCTCTCTACCGCGACGGCCCTGCCCTAGTTCCCAGCACGGCGCTACCCCACGGCGTCCTGACAGGTCTCCCTCCCAAACCTGTTCCTCACTCTTCCAACTGTTCTGCCAGAGATACGGTAGGTATAATTTCCCTCCCCTCGTTTCCTTTGCTTAAAACTTTTCAGTGATGCAGTATAGCTCATTCTGCTAAAAACAAAACAAAACAAAACAAAACTTTTCAGTGGCTCTGCATTTCTCTTGGGGCCAAGTGCCATCTCCTCAACACGGCCTTCGTGCCAGCTGGGTCCCACGTACCTCTTTAGTAGGGGACACAGGTACAGTCCTTCACAACTCACTCCATATGGCATGGAGGAAACAAATAGGGAGCTGAGACAGATAGAAGCAGGGCTTGGGGGCTATAGCCACGGGGGCTCCATTAGGGAAAAGGACACCAGGTGAAAAACAATTTAAGATCCGTCCCTAAGTGGGACACAGTCAAGAACGTGAAAAAAGTCCATGTGGCTGGGTGGGGTTAGCAGAAGAAAAGTGGCAGAGCAGAGGTTCTCAAACCTTGGATGCTGGGTGGAATGTAGGTTCCATACTAAAAGAAATGGGGCTCCACTGCCATTTAAACAGTGTCTCTGTGCCAGGTGCGGTGGCTCACGCCTGTAATCCTAACACTTTGGGATGCCGAGGCAGATGGATCATTTGAACTCAGGACTTCAAGACCAGCCTGAGCAAGGGTGAGGCCCCGTCTCTACTAAAAGTAGAAAGAAATTAATTTTTTTAACACAGAAGATAAAAAAAAAAGAAATTAATTGGCCAACTAAAAATATATAGAAAACATTAGCCGGGCATGGTGGCACATGCCTGTGGTCCCAGTTACTTGGGAGGCTGAGGCAGGAGGATCGCTTGAGCCCAGGAGTTTGAGGTTGCTGTGAGCTAGGCTGACGACAAGGCACTCTAGCCCAGGCAGCAGAGTGAGACTCTGTCTCAAAAAAATAAAATAAAATAGTGTCTCTGGTTGCTATGTGGAGGCTGGGGCCCTGGCAACGGAAGCAAGGAAGCCGGTTAGGAAGACACCGTAGAGGTCTAGCCAGAAGAGACAGCTGCACGTTGCTGAGCAGATCTGGGTTTGCTGTAGAGGTAGAACTGGCATGACCTGCTTATGATCCGGGGGTGGGAGTTCTGGAAAGGGAGGAATACAGGCTGACTCCAGATGCCTGGCCAAAAGTCCCAAGTGAGCCATTTTTTAACTTTATGTTTTATTTTTAATTATTATGGGTACATAATAGTTGTGTATGTTTGTAGAGTGCACGTGATACTAGAGTGGGCAATTTTCTTAGAAGGGAAACCCGGGGAGAAGAGTAGGCTGAAAACCAAAGGACCCTTTTTGGACATGCTAGTTTTGAGATATTCTTGAGACACCCAAGTAAAATTGTCAAGAATGCAATCAGCTTGGGGTTGGGCGTTAGAGGATTGGTCTAGGTCAGAAATTAAGAGTGGGAATTTATTTGTCCACACATGAAGAGCACATGTGAGCACCTCCAGGAAGCGTCCCCTCACCCTAGTCTGGTTGACAAGTCCCTTGTGTTCAGCACTGCACCCCGCACTTCCTTCTTTGCTGCGCTGAGACTGTCCCACGACTAGTCTGTGTCCTCCACCAAACAGTGAACTAGCGCCATGAGACAGCGACTGGTTTCCATTCACCATTGTCCCCTCAATCTGACCCTGTGAATGCTGTCCATCCAAAAAGAGACAGTGGCACCCAAAAGTTAAACTTTAACCCTATTCTCAATTGTGCTTAGTGTGTTAGAGCACGTAAACCCAAGAAGTACGTTAATTGTATTCTCTCCAACATATTCCCCAGAGTAAGTCCTTTATGTGCTGCCACTGTGTCATCAAGGCCACAGGCCACCTTCCTCCTACAGTTCCCGCCGCGCTGTGTGTAAGCACGAGCCTGTGAGGGACTCTTGCTGGAAGGGCCGGCAGGGAGGACTCCTGACTCCAGGAGCCCAGCCCGCAGTGCCGACTGGCAAACACACATTGTATTTAAGAAAATTAAATTGCATTCTACTTTACAAAATGAGAACGTGGAAACGACTTCTTGAAACTCTTTTGCGCCTCAAAACTTTCCTGATGCCCTCCATCCTTGGAGAGAGCGAGGAGTCCTCTTTAGGCTGGGACGCTTCCTAGCTGTCACCCTATTACCCGGCTGCCCTTCCCAACCAGGTTGGCCAGCCCTATGGTTTTCTACGATATCTTGCAAAAAATTAGTGGCAATGACAAGGGCCTGAGAATCTAGAGAAAAGTTCTAGCGTTGGCTCTGTCGACAACAAGCTGTGCAGTTTGAGGCAGGTCAAGTACACCCTGGGCTTCCTCTTTCGTGAAATGAAAGGCATAAACTCAGGTTCTTCGTAGTTCTAACACTCTGTGACTCCAGTACAGTGGCCTTCCTTGTTCTCGGGGGATACGTTCCAAGCCCCCCAGTGGATGTCTGAGATGGGGGCTAGTACAGAGCCCTATATATACTATGTTTTTCCCTGTATGTACATTCCTATGATAAAGTTTAATTTGTAAATCAGGCACAGTAAGAGATGAACAACAACAACTAATAATAAAATAGAATAATTACATTAGTAGCAAAATGCCAGCACGATGACCTTGCTCTTTGGGGCCATCAGTAAGCAAAATAAGGGTGACTTGAACACAGCATTCCAATACCCGCGACAGTAGATCTGATGGCTGGGAAAGCCCCCAAGTGATTAATGGGCGTGAATAACGTGACTACGCTGGACAAAGGGAGGACTCGTGCCTCGGGCAGGATGGAGCAGGATGGCACGAGCTCCCATCGCACTGCTCAGAACGGGCACAATTTAAAACATACAAAGTGTTCATTTCTGGAGTTTAGTATTTTTGGACTGTGGTCGACCATGGGTAACTGAAACCATGGAAAGTGAGCCACGCCACGCCACGCCACGCCACGCCACGCCACACCAGGGAGCAGTCCGTATCAGCTGGGTTTTGTCTTTGTGTGTTCTCATCGCCCCTTGCTGCCCTCCCCACTCCCTGGCCCTGAGCATGGAGGATTTTTTTTTTTTCTCTTCAGTTTGGAAGAAATTGTCTTTCTTACATAGTGTATCGGTAATCCATAGCTGCATAACAAATTACCCTAAAACTTAGCAGTTTAAAACAACGAACATGAATGACCTCTCGAAGTTTCTGAGAGCCAGGAATCCTGGAAGGGTTTAACGTGGTTTCTCTGGCTCAGGACGTGTCAAGCTATCAGCTGAGGCTACAGGATCTAGAAAACTTGGCCTGGAGCTGCAGGTTTCACTTCCAAGCTCAGTCAAGTGGCTGTTGGCAGGACACTTTAGTTTCTTACCATGTGGGTGTCTCGATGGGGCTGCTCATGCCATGGCAAGAGAGAGAGAGAAAGGCATGCCACAGCCTTTTAAAAACCTAATCCATCGCTTCCACCTATGAGGGGAAGAGTTTCAAAGAATTTGTCAACATGTCTTTAAAGCCACCACATTGACTAAATATTCTGAGATTGGATGGGGGATGTTTATAACCTCTGTATGAAGTGAAATACAAAATTTCCTTCTTACTAGAAAGTTTTTTAGATGGTTGTTTCTGAACCAAACTCTCACTCTTCTCAAATTTGACTGCAGGGTTATCCTTGCTTTGAGACCAAACTCAGGATTACCAAAAGCTTTATAGCTAACAGACTTGTTTTTACTTCTAAATAAACATACGTGACAGAGCACTCAAGATTGCTTCACCTGGTTATCTGTTTAAACTGATAGTCATAATTTCTGTCACCTGATTTCTAGAAGAAGGAAAAAAACCCACCACTACCAAAAAGGAATGCTTGCCAAACTATCAATGTATCATTCTGGGTTTTAATTGCTAATTTACTTTCGTTAATATATAATGGGCAGTAAAATGGTTAATTGCTACTCTTATCAACATCTGGACTTTCAGGAAATGGGAATACTACTGCTAGTCATGAGGTTTTTGTTTGCTCTGGGATTAGCAAGGTAAAGAGAACCTTGTAGAATCTGTGTAATATCGTTATCCTAATATATAATTAGATGAAGGCTCTGCTAACTCTTTTTAAAAGTCCCTTGTTTAACTTTGCTTTTAAGAAACTATTTTACAATGTCATAAAATAAATTTATTATATTTTTTATCAAGGCAGCAATGGAGATACAAGATCTTCATTTAAATGCTATAAATCATAAATGCTGTCAACTTCCTCATTTCCTCCGTAAAGAAATCACTGTGATTTTTTTTTGCTCTACATTTTCTGTGCCATCATGACATTTTCTCATACTCAACTACTGTCATTACTCCCAGCTACTTAAGACCTGACCTCAGCTTTCCTCTTCACTAGATTGAGTGCCAAATTACAGAATATCAGCATATAGATATATATGTAGATATATTTTCATTGTTTAAAAAATGACGCTGTATGAGGGCAACAAAAGAAGTAATTTCAGACCCACATTTGCTTCTGCACGGAGGGTCCATGGACCTCTTCCCATTAGGTGGCCATTCATTCCCTGTTGGAATTCCTGCTGAGACGGGCACCCAGTGCCTCAGAAAGAAGGCCAGTTCCATTTTTGAATACCAATAATTGTTTTATAACAAAAATTCATCCTTTTTTTTTTTTTTAGACAGAGTGTTGCCATGGCTAGACTGCAGTGGCCTCATCACAACTCATTGCAACCTCAAACTCCTGGGCTCAAGTGATCCTCCAGAGTAGCTGGGACCACAGACCCATGCCACCATGACCAGCTAATTTTTGTATTTTTAGTAGAGACAAGGCCTTGCTCTTGCTCAGGCTGTTCTCGAATGCCTGGCCTCAAAGAATCCTCCTGCCTCGGCCTCCCAGAGTGCTAGGTTGACAGGCATGAGCCAACGCATCCAGCCAGAAAATTAATCATTCAGTAATCTCATCTCAAAGAATTATAATATTACAATTCTTTAAGTTGGCTGGCTCTATTCTACCCTCTGCTATGCTGCACACTCTCATTCCTCTTCTCTGTGACTGCAAGGGCTCAAGTATTCTTCTGTTTTCCTTGTTGAACAGTGTTTGTTCCTCCAGCCTTTCTCGTGTGTTAGGTTTCCTACATCCTCCCAACCCAGCCCCCTGTGTTCTTTGGGTCCCCAGTTTTTCAATAGTTCACTTTCAAGAATTTCATTAATTAGCCGGGCATGGTGGCACATGCCTGTGGTCCCAGCTACCTGGAAGGCTGAGGCAGGAGGATTGCTTGAGCCCAGGAGTTTCAGGTTGCTGTGAGCTAAGCTGATGCCAGGGCACTCTAACCTGGGCAACAGAATGAGACTGTCTCAAAAAAAAAAAAAAGAATCTTATTCCCACCTAAGAGTTTGGTCAAACAGACTCAGGTCTGCCCCTGGACTCACCTGTCCTGGCCATTGAGTGATAGTGTCCTTATGTACACAAGTGAGACACTAACAGAACATGACCCAAGGCTTTTGTGGATTAAATGGGATCATGTGGAGCATTTGGCCCACCACCTGATACATATTAAACATTTAGTAAATATTTAGCCACATATGTAATTTAAACATAGAATCTCACTTTTATCAACACAGGGTAGGAAAGAACTGTCGCTTCCCTACTCCCGAGAATACTATTAACATGGCTTAAATGCACATTAACTTTCCCAGAACTCTCATCATACACAGCTGACTCATACTGAGACAATCAAAACTCCCAGGGCTTTTTTTTTTTTTTTACAAATGCTTCTAGCTGGTCACATATTTCTCACTGTACTTGAGTAGCTTGTGTTTGTGTGCTTGTTTTGCTGTTGTTATTGTTAGTATGTTTTTTTTGTTTGTTTGTTTGCTTGAAACAGAATCTCACTTTGTTGCATGAGTGCCATGGCGTCAGCCTAGCTCACAGCACCCTCAAACTCCTGGGCTCAAGCAATCCTCCTGCCTCAGCCTCCGGAGTAACTGGGATTACAGGCATGCACCATCACACCTGGCTAATTTTTTCTATATATATTAGTTGGCCAATTAATTTCTTTCTATTTATAGTAGAGATGGGGGTCTCGCTCTTGCTCAGGCTGGTTTCGAACTCTTGACCTTGAGCAATCCGCACGCCTCGGCCTCCCAGAGTGCTAAGATTATAGGCGTGAGCCACCGTGCCGGGCCCGTTAGTGTGTTTTTTAAAATTATTTATATCCTCATTTGATTTTTTTTTTTTAGTTGGGATCTTGCTATGTTGCCTCGGTTGGAGTGCAGTGGCTATTCACAGGCACAATCGCAGTGCACCATAGCTTGGAGCTCCCGGCCTCCAGCCACCTTCCCGCCTTAGCCTCCTGAGTAGCTGGGACTCGGGCATGTGCCATTGGCCTGGTTCATCCTTATTTGATTCTAACACACTGAGTGCAGCCTATCAGCCCAGCCTACCCAAGTTAGTTTGGATTCTGTGTGTTCGCTCCCCTTCCCAGCTGCGTGGAACTTTTGGAAAGTCCAGTTGCTGTTTGCATCCCTGCCTCCTAGACTTTGCAAGACATAGTCTATTCTTTGCCAAAAAGAACAGCCTCCTCCCTCACAGCATCACGCCCGGCTGGCCTGGGAGCAGCTGCACGTTCCTAGTGAGCTGCAGGCTTGCCACGGTGCGCCGGGCTTCCTGGAATCTGTGCGTTGTTCCTCTTCCTTGGGAATGCCAAACGGCAGCTGACCCTCGTCCTGGGGTGGGCCACTCTTCACAGGTGGGTTGCCCAGTAAAACCGGGTTATGTTAATGCCCGTGAATCATCGTGCTCCGGGTTACAACATCAGACCGAGCGCTGTGCATTAGGGTCATGGGCGAAGGTGATGAGGTCGCTCAAGAGGACATGTAGGACGTGCGCACCCCTGTCCAAACCCCAGCGCTGCACTCAGTTACACTCAGGCTTTCCAAACACATGCTCACGTCCCCCGTTATGGGAAGGCAAAAATTCATATAGGTTCAAATTTCTATCTAAATGGGTTATATTAAATGAATGAACTTTTCTGGCAACAGTAAAATGAGGAAGTTGGATTGAGACCACCCCCAGTAGCCCAAGAAGCGGAATTCGGCAGCTCATTTCTGCTCTCTGTTTTAATAAAAAAAACGAGTCTTGTGTTAGGATCTCCTTAGACGTTATGGGCTCATAGTTTAGGTATTTTCTACCATAAAGCACTCGTCTACAGCATCAGACCAAGGATGCAAAGTGCCTCGTGATGATCATGATTTCCACTACAAGCCTACAGCAACAATTATCTTGGGTACCTAAATGTTTTCAATTACCTGGGGTAAAATAAATGCTTCTAGAAGTTATTTGCACCGGGAAAATTATTTCTAAAATGATGTGCAATCTGAGCCTATCTTCGTAGTGGCATTCCCCACCGGCCGACCCGTAGGCATCTTACACTTAATCTCTCTCACACAACGTGGGTCCTCTTCCTGAATTTTCCATCTAGGTGAGCAGCACCCCCAGAGAATGGAGGGCGTCAAAGCAGATGTCTTCCCTCCCCTTCCCTGTGCTCCAGCCTGCCTTGTCCATCTAACCCTTTGTCTACCATTTGGTCAACGAGTGCTGTTGACACAAGTTGTCCTCTATCAGTCAAAACTGCCCTCTCTTTCTTGCTCTCCTGTCACTGCCTGAGTCAAGGCCTTTCTCTGTCACAGCCTCTCCCTACTCCAGGCTCACAGGCCTCCTGTCCATCCTTACAAATGGTGCCAGCGTGATCCTTCAAGAATACATGGCCGGGCGCTGTGGCTCACGCCTGTAATCCTAGCTCTTGGGAGGCCGAGGCGGGCGGATTGCTCAAGGTCAGGAGTTCAAAACCAGCCTGAGCAAGAGCGAGACCCCGTCTCTACTATAAATAGCAAGAAATCAATTGGCCAACTGATATATATATATATATATATATAAAAAATTAGCCGGGCATGGTGGCGCATGCCTGTAGTCCCAGCTACTCGGGAGGCTGAGGCAGAAGGATCACTCGAGCCCAGGAGTTTGAGGTTGCTGTGAGCTAGGCTGACGCCACGGCACTCACTCTAGCCTGGACAACAAAGCGAGACTCTGTCTCAAAAAAAAAAAAAAAGAATACAAATCTGGGCCAGGTGCAGTGGCTCATGCCTATAATCCTAGCACTCTGGGAGGCCGAGACCAGAGGATTGCTCAAGGGCAGGAGTTCGAAACCAGCCTGAGCAAGAGTGAGACCCCATCTCTATTAAAAATAGAAAGAAATTATCTGGACATCTAAAAAAAAAAAAATATATATATATATATATAAGCTGGGCACAGTGGCACAATCCTGTAGTCCCAGCTACTTGGGAGGCTGAGGCAGAAGGATTGCCTGAGCCCAGGAGTTTGAGGTTGCTGTGAGCTAGGCTGACGCCACGGCACTCTAGCCTGGGGAATAGAGTAAGACTCTGTCTCAAAAAAAAAGAAAAGAAAAGAAAAGAAAAGAAAAGAAAAGAAAAGAAAAGAAAAGAAAAGAAAAGAAAAGAAAAGAAAAGAATGCATATCTGGTCATGAGGCTCCCCTGGCTCTTCAAAGCTTCCTCCATGGCTTGGCACACAAGTCCCAAGTAATCAGGAGTCTATTCCCCAGAACCTCAGATCCTGCTGTTCCACGGGGTACCAGCGTCTTCCTCTGTTTCCATGTCTCTGCCAGGCTGACTTCACTGTATCCTTTGAGACTCAACCTAAGTGTTGCCTCCTTTGAAGAACCTTCTGTGACTCCCTCCGCCACCAAGCCCCATTCTGAGCGAGGTGCACTTCCCTGGCATCCCAAGAGCATCCTGGGTCCTTCTCGCAATGCTCTATGACTGCGGATTCGGTTGTCCATCTGCCCACACAACCGCTTACTGAACTGGAAGTTTCTCCAGTAAAGCAACAGTGTCTTTGATGCCAGGGCAGTAGGAATTCAGTGAGAGCAGGATACACAAACACAATCGTGCTGCCTAGATTATTTTTTTCTTCTATAGCACAATTTTATTGAAATCTCCTTTCTGCTTCAAATTCTGGAGACTAAATAAATATAGTCTGAACAAGAGAGTTCATCTGAAAAGAATTTTGTCCAAAGCAGTTATGATCCCAAATAAAACTTTCATCTTCTTGAAATTCCTCAGAAAATACTGTATACCGAGGGAACGTATTTTCTTGAAATGTCCTCATTAATTCGTTTTCTCAACAAATATTTACTGAGGGCATGCTGTTTGCTAAGCCCTGAAATAAGCACTGGGTGACAGGGCGAGGGGATGACACTGAGTCCTTGTTCTTGCAGAATTTAGAGTCTGGTGAGGGACCAGCTGCTAAACGAGTGAAAAACAAACAATGGAAAAAAGTGCTAAATATGAAATAGCAGTTAATTGATAAAGGCTGGGCGTTGGTGTAGAAAATAACAGTGGAACCCTGTACATGGGGTGGCCTCAGAGACATAGTGACATATTAGCTGAGTCCCAGAGTGTGTGAAGAAACCAGCCACTTAAAGAGCATTTGGGGCAGAGCAGAAGGCCTGCATGGGGGGCGGAAAAAAAAACAAAAACGGAGAAAGACAGAACACCTTTGGGTAGTACTCCATTGTATACATATACAATATTTTATTAATCCACTCATGGATTGACGGGCCCTTGGGTTGTTTCCACATCCTTGCTATAGTGAATTGTGCTGCCATAAAGTGATGATCTATCTAGCACTTCTTACATTTTCCTGGATAGAGCTGGAGCCCATCCTCCAAAGTGAGATATCACGAGAATGGAAGAATAGGCACCACATGTACTCGCCATCAAACTGGCACTAACTGATCAACACACTAAGGTGCTCACACAGTAGTAATATTCTTTGGGGCTTAAGGGTGGGACAAAAAACACCTTTGGGGTTGCCACCTGCAAAGTGAGAGAGGGGCCCCAGGGGGAGAGTCTGGAAGAGTGAGCAGGGGCTGAACACCTTGCACAGGAAGCGAGGGTTTCATTTGAAATGCAGTAGCAAGCTAGCTAAACTTTTTCTTCAGGGACTGACATAATCCATTGTGTGTGTGTATATATATATATATTTTTTTCTTTTTCTTTTTCTTTTCTTTTTTTTTTTTTTTTGAGGCAGAGTCTCACTCTGTTGGCCAGGCTAGAGTGCCATGGCATCAGCCTAGCTCACAGCAACCTCAAAGTCCTGGGCTCAAGCAATCCTCCTGCCTCAGCCTCCCGAGTAGCTGGGATTACAGGCGTGCGCCACCATGCCCGGCTAATTTTTTCTATATCTTTTTATCAATTCATTTCTTTCTATTTTTAGTAGAGACGGGGTCTCGCTCTTGCTCAGGCTGGTTTCTAACTCCTGACCTTGAGCAATCCACCCACCTTGACCTCCCAGAGTGCTGGGATTACAGGTGTGAGCCACCTCGCCCGACCTATATATTTTTAAAGATGTGTAAAGAATAGGAGAAAAATCTTTGACATCTGGGGCTAGGCAAAGAGTTCTTAGACGTGAAACCAAATCCCTAAAAGAAAAATTTGATAAATGAAAAAATTCTCTTCTGCCAATGTCCCTATGAAAAGGATGAAAAGACAAGCTGCAGATAGGAGAATATTTGCAGATCACATATCTGACAAAGTACAGGTATCTAGAATATATAAAGAACTCTCAAAATGCAACAATAAAAATAAAATCAATAGAATTAGAAAATGGACAAAAGACACGAGAAGACATTTTGCTGAAGTGGGTGTGCAGATGCCAAATGAGCACACGAAAAGATGTTTGAAATCATTAATGATTAGGAAGTTCAAACAAAAACCACAGTGAGACATCACTGTACATCGATCAGGATGTCTCAAGTGAAACATAGTGACACCACCCAATGCTGGCAAGAAGAGTGTATAGAAACTGGATCACTCCTACACAGATGGTACCATGTAACACGGTTTATATACACCATGGACTACTGCTCAACAATGAAAAGGAGTGACTATTGATACACGAAAATTTTGAATGACTCTCCAGGAAATTTTCCTACGTAAAAAAAGCCAGTCCCCAAAGGGTATATACTATATGATTCCATTTATATAATATTCTTGAAATGGGACAATTTTAGAAAGAAAGAGCAGATTAGTGGCTGCTGTAGTTAGGAAGGGAGGCGGTGTGGTTACAAAAGGGCAGCCAAAAGGATCCTTGCAGTTATTAGACCTCTGCTGTATGTTGACTGTGCAGGTAAATACACATACAATAAAATTGCATAGAGCTACATGTACATGCACACACAAATGAGTACAAATAAAACAGGGGACATCTGATAAGGTCAGTGGATTGTATCAATGTCCATACCTGGTTGTGATAATATACTATAATTTTGCAAGATGTTACCATCGGGTGAAACTGGGATCTTTCTGTATTATTTCCTATAACTGATTGTGAATCTACAATTATCTCCAAAATTTCAATTAAAAAAAAATTCTCTGAAGAGAATGGACGGGAGTCAAGGGCAGGGGAAGTGAGAGTGGAAGTGGGAAGGCCCATGGAGAGTGACTGTGATGGAGATATCACATGCTGACCTAGACCAGGGGGCTGCGGAGAGAGGAAGAGAGCTGGGTTTGCCTCTCGAATCTAGACCTTTGACATTTGAAAGGAATTTTCCCAGAGAGCTTCCCAAGTCCTAGGGAATCAAGAACCATGATAACTTATAATGATACTATCAATGACATATAATTTAAAAATCATTGATATTCCTTACTCCTTTTGGTCACAGTGCTACAAAAATGAGAACAAAGTCAAAGTATGAGTGGATTCTGGGTTCTTGTTATAAATGGAATCTGGTGCCAGGCCTCACTATGGGCCCCACCCTCACCAACCCAATAATCTGCAATCCCAGAGCCGTGGCCACACCTTCTTCATCTTTTCCTTGACTGACGAGGGGGTGAGCAGGATGGCTGGCAGCCTTGATTCCCATAGCCCTGAGAACCTGGAAACGTACCATCACACACACAGCCCATCCGCCTCTCATCCACACCTCTCCTTCCCTCCCACTGCCTGAGATCGAATCCTCTAGAATGGTGCACTTTCTACACAGACCTAAGAGGCACTCACTGGAAACCTTAAATTCCTGGGTACCAAGGGCCCAATTGGCTATTGTTTCCATGCGGATGGGACACTTTGTTTCTCAGGGTGAGATCATATTATTTTCTCCCCAGAAGGGTCTTCAGAGCCACAAATAATAATTTTTTTTTTTGAGACAGAGTCTGGCTTTGTTGCCCAGGCTAGAGTGAGTGCCCTGGCGTCAGCCTAGCTCACAGCAACCTCAGATTCCTGGGCTCAAGCAATCCTGCTGCCTCAGCCTCCTGAGTAGCTGGGACTACAGGCATGCGCCACCATCCCCAGCTAATTTTTTCTCTATATATATATATATGTATATATATATTAGTTGGCCAATTAATTTCTTTCTATTTATAATAGACATGGGGTCTCGCTCTTGCTTAGCTGGTTTCAAACTCCTGACCTCGAGCAATCCGCCCGCCTCAGCCTCCCAGAGTGCTAGGATTACAGGCGTGAGCCACCGCGCCTGGCCACAAATAATAATTTAAGAATTAACAAGGTCCTCGTCCCAAAAGATGGGAGATAATTCAAAGAAAGTACAATTCTAAAGCAAATGTGAAAAATAGATAAATGATGATAATATGAGAACAATACAACGTTTACCTATATTAAAAATACTAAGAATAGACCAAAGGTGGGGGGGAGGGAAGAAGAGGAGGAGAATAAACCAAACTACTGGGTACTATGAACATTATTAGGGAGACAGGTACACCTATAACCAGGACTCAACCACTACAAAAATGATCCAAGTAACCTATAACATTTGTACCCCGTTAGTATTTTGAAATTAAAAAAAAAAAGATCTCTCACACACACACACTAAGCATGAAGAGAACTAAGCTGTGTAGCTATGAACTATTACAGACTGTCACTGTTTTCACATTATTATTCCACAGTGACTTGAATTTTCAGGGAAGTACTAGACATCTGGCCCTTTGGGACTGATATTGTGGCTTTCAGATGCCAGGCCAGAGGGAAGTGCTCCTGGTGACATGCAGAGGACAGCTCAACTCCTGGAGGGTCCAGTTGGCCTCCTCCCAGTGACCTCTCTCCCTGCATTCCAAAGTGATCAGGCACAGCTACATCAGCTACAGGATAACTAAGTCCTTATGAAATCAGGAGGAAAGTTTCACAGGCGTCCAAAAATCAATTTCAACAGGCTGACAGCTAACAGCTTATAGTTTGGGAAGCTTTGCAACTGAAAAGAAAGTTCAAAATGAGTCAAGTATCCAGAATCTGAGTGGGACAGAAGACCACATGTGAGATGAAATGGGAGGGGTGGAGCTTGTGGGAAGGAGAAGCCTGGTTTGGGGGGTGAGGGGGGGAACAACTAGAGCTAAAAAAAAAAAAAAGTAAATAAATAAAACACAAAATCATACTGAGCACCTGAAAATACATGAGAAAGTTCTAAAAGAAAAGAAACCATCTATTTGTTTCATGATGATTTGCCATTTTGTCTAACTTCTCTACCTCTTAAAAATGTTCTTTTTAAAAGATTCCCCTTGTAGGATATATATGGTGAAGATACACAATCTTTTCACTGTTTAGTTACTTTGCCTACGCCTAAATCCTCCCCACCCCGCCTCGCTCTCCCCCTCCCCATCCTTCTCCCCCTCCCTCCTCTCCCCCCTACTTCTTCTTTGGTTCTTTTGCCCACACAAAAAAAATGTCACCTACAGTTAGCTCTTTGCATTCGCAGGTTCAACCAACTGGGATCAAAAAGGCAGCATTTGCAGGGTGTGGGACCTGTGGACTCAGAGAAGACTCATGGGGTTTTGCAGGCCCGACTAGAGGATGTGCGTATCTGCCCAGATTTTGGCATCCACAGAGGGATGGGTGGGGGGCAATCATGGTATCAATCTCCCATGGATACCGAGGGATGACTGTAAATATCACTTACATTTCCAAACATTCGGTAAGATTTTTAAGTAGCCTTATTTTTTATCTCCAAGTGCACGCTCCCTTTTTTTGCAAAGCCTTTTGGAGAAACAGTCCGAATCATCCCCTCTGTGTCCCCCTTCTCCATTATTATTATTATTATTATTATTATTTTTATTTTGAGACAGAATCTCGCTTTGTTGCCCAGGCCAGAGTGAGTGCTATGGTGTCAGCCTAGCTCACAGCAGCCTCAAACTCCTGGGCTCAAGCAATCCTGCTGCCTCAGCCTCCCGAGTAGCTGAGACTACAAGCATGTGCCACCATGCCCGGCTAATTTTTTCTATATATATTAGTTGGCCAATTAATTTCTTTCTATTTATAGTAGAGAAGGGGGTCTCGCTCTTGCTCAGGCTGGTTTCGAACTCCTGACCTCCAGCAATCCGCCCGCCCCGGCCTCCCAGAGTGCTGGGATTACAGGCGTAGGCCACTGCGCCTGGCCTCCATTAGACGGTAAATATCTGCTTCTTCATGTGTCCCCCTCACGTGAAGAAGGGGGCCTTTTTCCCCCTTTGTATTTCTAGCATTAGTGCAGGCCTCGTAACAGGGCTTAATACAAATATGCTGAATAAAATAGAAACCAAACAAAAAAGTACCCAGTAGAATTGACATTAAGTCATCACAGTCATTAGCTGTTCTGGCCCTGTGATTTGCAAGCCCTGTGATGAGGTTCCAGAAGAAGATGGCCTCACTGGCCTCACTCACGATTTTATCATCATTAGTGTGCCTGTTTTTAGGAAATACTGTGGAATCATCCTTAGCTAGGGTGGCAGGGCCGAGCCTCTGCATGACTCGGAGACGATGACCTCAGTCTCTGTCTACAGCCCAGTTCCAAGAAAGTTTTGGCCAGACTGGTGGGGAATCCTCCAGCCAAAGTCATTCATTAAAGGCAGCCTGCGCTAGTGCCCTGTGGGACAGGGACACACCCGGAGTCCTGAGGGACAGCGGCTGGGCTGGGGGTCAGCCACGCTCTCTGCAGTGGATCTGAGCGGGGCATTTTCACTGTCGCCACAGCTCATCTATGGAATTTTGTAACCTTCCGTTTTTAGGCTTTCTATTTGGTTCTTTACCAGATCTGCAAACTTTTGTTTCCGTTCTAGCGGGTTTTGCTTTCTTGTGTCTTGCTCGTTTGTGTGGATGTTGTCATTGGAGCATTCTTAGCATTCCCATTTAAAAATATTTCTCAGCCTGCTCTAATGACTTTTATTTCATTTGAAGTGTATTTGGATTGTTCATATTGTCAGCTTTGTTGATTTAATTTGTCCAAAAAATATTCACTGAAAATATTTTTTCAATAAATATATTTATCCCCAAAATATTATGTCTTAGCATCTTCTTCATATGTTTGGCATTGTTATTTGCAGGCAATTCTAGTGTGGAATGATTCTTTGTCCCTGTCCTTTCTTCCATCTCTCCCTGTACTTTGTTCTCTCTGTCTAGGTCAGCTCTGGCCAATAAAGCTTCCCGCAGCGATGGAAGTGTTTTGCATCTGCACCGTCCAGTGCAGAAGCCACTAGCCACATGTAGTGGCTATGGCGTACTTGGAATGTATCTAGTGAGATTGAGAAGTAGAATTTTTAATTTTGTTTAATTTTAGTGACAGTAAATTTAAATTTAACTAGCTACATGTGGCTAGTGGCTACTCTACTGGTTTTTATTAATAGTATTAATAAATACTATTTATATAAAAACAGTATTTATTTATTTATTTATTTATTTATTTATTTATTTATTTATTTATTTATCGAGACAGAGTCTCGCTTTGTTGTCCAGGCTAGAGTGAGTGCTGTAGCATCAGCCTAGCTCACAGCAACCTCAATCTCCTGGGCTCAAGCAATCCTCCTGCCTCAGCCTCCCGATTAGCTGGGACTACAGGCATGCGCCACCATGCCTGGCTAATTTTTTCTATATATATCAGTTGGCCAATTAATTTCTTTCTATTTTTAGTAGAGACGGGGTCTTGCTCTTGCTCAGGCTGGTTTGGAACTCCTGACTTTGAGCAGTCCACCCGCGCTGGCCTCTCAGAATGCTGGGATTATAGGCGTGAGCCACTGCTCCTGGCAAACAAACAGTATTTATTAATAGTAATTGCCTGCTCTAACTCCCTGGATTCCCTAATCCAGAACCAGGTTTTATATAGGCAGCTGGAAGAGGTGATATTCTAGATCTTATCATTGGATGAGTGTACAGCATGGCTCAAGTCCTGGTCTCTGGGCTGTGTCTGTGACCTCTGTCTTTCTAGGTATATATTTTAATATAAACTATGTCACCAGGTTACAAATTTTGTCAGCCTCCTCTCAGGAACAGTGAAGCCTCATTCCAGCCTCTGGCTTTAAGCTGTGGATCTCACACTCTTCCACTGCCTTAGATGGGGCATCTCTCTTCCCTGTCACCCTCCCGGCCTGGCCTGCTTCCTCCCAGACCCACGGCATGTCAGGTCACTTCATTCATTGTGTCCACTGCGCTAAGTTTTCTCCTCTTTCTGCCCCATAGATGTTTCAATCTCGGCCAGGTGCGGTGGCTCACGCCTGAAATCCCAGCACTCTGGGAGGCCAAGGCAGGAGCATTGCTCGAGGTCAGGAGTTCGAAACCAGCCTGAACAAGAGCGAGACCCCGTCTCTACCATAAATAGAAAGAAATTAATTGGCCAACTAATATATAGAGAAAAAATTAGCCGGGCATGGTGGCGCATGCCTGTAGTCCCAGCTACTCGGGAGGCTGAGGCAGCAGAATCGCTTGAGCCCAGGAGTTTGAGGTTGCTGTGAGCCAGGCTGACGCCCCGGCACTACTCTAGCCTGGGCAACAAAGCGAGACTCTGTCTCAAAAAAAAAAAAAGTTTCAATCTCGTTTGGAGCACAACCACATCTTTACAGTTTTTTCTTTTCATGCTTTAGCATTGCTATGTGTTGGAATTCAGAAAGCTGGACAGAATCTGGAAAGAGCTAAGAAATGGGAGAGAGTTTCTGTATTTTTGAACAGGATGCTGGTGATACATTAATAGGTAGAAAGGGCCACAAGAAGTTAAAGTGCCAAAATTCTTTTAAGAAAGGGTTTGGAATTTGACTCTTTTGTTGTATTTGTCTTATTAAGATACGAGTGCTGTGGGAAAGAGTGAGGGGGCCGATGCTGAGGTCCCCCTGGGTCTGGCCCTCAGCCCTGCAGGACACGGCGCCCAGAGCTGACAGGCTCTGAGAACTGACGCTAACCCAGCTTCAAAGGCTTCACCGCGATGCCCCACAACTTAAGCTTCAGGCCACTCCCTTGCACTGGTCCCTTCCAACACCCGGGGAGCGATTTCATATTTGCCAGTTTGTGTTCTTTTACTTAAAGATAGCCTCCCGAATTGTAAAAAAATGTTCAGGCTGAACAGATCTCAGTGTAGTCGTGTAAGGGGCTGATGGTGGAATCAGAATGCAGATTTTCAATGGTGGAGGTAATTGTTTAGAGAGCATCTCATCTCTCACTCCTGTAATCCTACCACTCTGGGAGGCCGAGGTGGGCGGATTGCTTGAGGTCAGGAGTTCGAAACCAGCCCGAGCAAGAGCGAGACCCCATCTCTACTATAAATAGAAAGAAATTAATTGGCCAACTAATATATATAGAAAAAATTAGCCGGCCATGGTGGCACATGCCTGTAGTCCCAGCTACTCGGGAGGCTGAGGCAGCAGGATTGCTTGAGCCTAGGAGTTTGAGGTTGCTGTGAGCTAGGCTGACCCCAGGGCACTCACTATAGCCTGGGCAACAAAGTGAGACTCTCATCTATCAGTGGGTGTCAAGGTGCTAAGAAGCTGAATTAATCTTCAGAAGTTTGCTTAGAGAGGCAAGAGAGATGGGACGGTCTTGGCTAGCTTAGGTAGACCACATAGATTTCAAAATAATTTTCATCCAACTTCGGAGTGTGTCGGTGGTTCCTGTGTGTGACCGATTCAGTATGTATGGCATCTCTGCCCAAGAGAATATTTGATTAACTCTGCCCAAAACTTTACTGACTGGCTTTTCCTTTCTTTAAGATTCCATTACTCCCCACCTGGCAGTTCTTAATTAATCTAATTCTTTCTTTGTTAGGGTGTAATATAATCGATTAAGAAGCAGTTTTCAAGACTCAACCCTAGTTGCCCTTTGATGAAATCTGACTGTTCCCTAATATCCTCAATGTCATAGTTATAGGCCATCTCTCAGGGTGGGTGAATCCTGTCACCCCCTTTACAGAGTCACTGCTCCTAGTTTATGGTCTGAAGATCGTCTTGCTTCCAGTCATAGGGTCACCTCACTGTCATCCCCATGTATTGACTACATACTTAGTAACAATGTGTCATTGAAGTCTTGAAACTCTAAGCACAATGTGAAGTTAATAATAGTTATATAGGCTGGGCGAGGTGGCTCACGCCTGTAATCCTAGCACTCTGGGAGGCCGAGGCTGGCAGATTGCTTGAGGTCAGGAGTTTGAAACCAGCCTGAGCAAAAGCGAGACCCCGTCTCTACTATAAATAGAAAGAAATTAATTGGCCAACTAATATATATAGAAAATATTAGCCAGGCACGGTGGCGCATGCCTGTAGTCCCAGCTACTGGGGAGGCTGACGCAGCAGGATTGCTTGAGCCCAAGAGTTTGAAGTTTGAGGTTGCTGTGAGCTAGGCTGATGCCATGGCACTCAACTCTAGCCTGGGCAACAAAGCGAGACTCTGTCTCAAAAAAAAAAAAAAAAAAAAAAAAAGAAAGAAAAAAGAAAAAAGAAACAGATCAGATTGTGTGAATATGACCAAAAATAATTATTTAAAAAATAAATAAGCTGGGCATGGTGGTGCATGCCTGTAGTCCCAGCTACTTGGGAGGCTGAGGCAGGAGGATTGCCTGAGCCCAGGAGTTTGAGGTTGCTGTGAGCTAGGCTGACGCCACGGCACTCACTCTAGCCTGGGCAACAAAGCGAGACTCTGTCTCAAAAAATAAATAAATAAATAAATAAATAAATAAATAAATAAAAATTAAAAAAAATAATAGTTATATAATTAAACATTGAGGAAAAATCTCATAGGAAGCAGACATGTAAAATCGTTCTCCTTTTACTATCTTTACTGGGGAAAGCTAGAAAGTCTGAAATCTAGAAGAGGGACTTTAAGTTATATTAAAGTCAGCAAAAGCAGAAATATCACAAATAAGGAAAGCAGGAGAACTATTTTACACTTCCTTATAAGACCACTTCATTGATATGGATTAATTGCATTGTTGACAGCCACTGCTGTAAATTCAAGACACGTGTAGCAGAGCATGCAACTAGTTAACAATAGAAGATTTGCCTTCGAAGAGCTTAAATCTAGCTCAAACTTACACATGCAATATGATTTTGAACAGTTATTTTGAAAATTATCAACAATCATAAACAATCACTAGAGATAAGCCAAAAAGGTGAAGCCTGAAAGAAGTAAGGAAAATAATAACAAAAGCAACAGTGATGACACCCATTTACCAAAGGTCTGCTATGAGATACCCACTATGATGGCACTCCTAGTGTATACATTTTACAGATGAAGAAATTGAGGTTTGAAGAGGAAATATCCAAGATCCCATGACTAGTAAAAAGGAGGGTTGTGATTTGAACCATTACTCCACCCAGGCTGGGCAAGGACGTGGGGGAAGCAACCTAGAGGTAATGAAGGGAGCTAAGGTGCTAGGGATGGCCAGGCTTGTGTAGCTGGAGCACAGTGGCAAGGAAAGGATGGGGTGCGTTGGCAGCTGAAAGGAGTGGGAGTCCCAGTAAGCTCAGTCCTTTGGAGCTGATGTAATACCCACAAGAATCAACCAGGCCAGTGGTCCTCCTGTCAAATCGCTTTTTGCAGATCTGGAACCTAGAGTCCTAGTGGGAAATAGAATGGTCTTTGCAACCAGTAGCAGCATTAAAAAAGAGCCTACAGCATGACCATCCCTCAGATGGTCATGCTGGAAACTCAGACTTGTGGGGGGAGGGGGGGAAAGGGCACTTATTGAAACCTTAAAATCTGTACCCCCATAATATGCCGAAATAAAAAATAAAATAATATAAAATAAAAAGATTACAATGGTTCTGCTCAAGAATGAACATGAAATATAGAGACAAATGAGTTAAAGAAAAAAAAAAAAAGAGCCTACATTGATGAGTATTTACCATCATCTGGGAGGCTGCCTAGACCCACAGCAAACAACGATATAAGCAAGATAGTAAAGTTTGGTATTAGTGCTATGAACCAAGTTTAGATAAAGAGTTGTGTATACAGGAATGTTGGTCAGACAATGCACCTTTCAGCCACCCCTGTTGACACAAATAGCAAATACTAATGAATCTCAGTAACTCTTTATGACAAAGTTCAACGTATGTATATATTTCAACATTACATGAAACTAACAAAGGTGTCTAATACTGTTTCCTCTTGTCAAACTAGCTATAAAGAATGTGCCCTTGAAGAGTATCAAAAAGAATATAAACTTAATTCAAAGTCGCAGATTTCATAGGGAAGTTTCCAGTTAGAAAGAAATATTATCTGGAAACATTTTGAAGGACTCAGAGCATGGTGGTGTTACAAGGCAATGTTTTCACTTCAAAATACGAACACACAGTTTGAAAACTGTTGGCTTCACTAGAATATTTGTTAGTGGAGGTTGTGCTGTCAAAGATTAATCTCAGGGGTGTCTGAAATTCCTACACTCTCCAGGAAATTCAGGAGCCCCTGCAACATATGGCCTGAAAGAAACTGCCTACCTTTTTTGTCTCTGTCTCTTTTTTAGTTTTCCAATCCCACATGGTTTACTGGGTGCCTTCCTACAAGCAGAGCACCCTCAGGTGTATAATACTGGGGTGTCCCCATACTCCGAGCACAGCAGGAAATATCACAGTTATTAAAATCATGAGTGAATCCCCTAGGAGGCCGAGGCGGGCGGATTGCTCAAGGTCAGGAGCTCGAGACCAGCCTGAGCAAGAGCAAGACCCCCGTCTCTACTATAAATAGAAAGAAATTAATTGGCCAACTAAAAATACATAGAAAAAATTAGCCGGGCATGGTGGCGCATGCCTGTAGTCCCAGCTACTCGGGAGGCTGAGGCAGCAGGATTGCTTGAGCCCAGGAGTTTGAGGTTACTGTGAGCTAGGCTGACGCCATGGCACTCACTCTAGCTTGGGCAACAAAGCGAGACTTGGTCTAAAAAAAAAAAAAAAAAAAAAATCATGAGTGAATCAACAGGATTTTGTCACTTTTTATGGAAAGCAGGATATGATATACCATATGGCTAAAGAAACTTAAGCTTCAGGCTCCCCTCCCTACCCCTCATAGTCACATGTTCCCTTAAAGGTCCTACAAGGGGGTCCCAGCCATGTATTCTAAGGTCATATATTTTTTAAAATCAAAGTGGAGAGGGGGCGAAGGGGCAGAAGAGACAGGTAGAGCGAGAGAGACAGTTTTGAATTCTATTTCTAAAAGAGCACCCCCCAATATTATATAAACTTCAGGCTCCAAACCCTACGTCCCCTTGATTGAATGCCTTCCTTGTACCACAAATTACATTACATGCCGAAGACACGAAGATGAACAAGACACAACACTCCCTCTTGGGGAGAGCTTGGTGTAGAAGAGACACAAGAAAAAAACAATTACAATGTGATTTGTAATTATTTGGTTGTGGATTGTGCGATAGAAACAAAGGATCAAAAGATGCTCTTTTGTTGTTGTTAATCTATTTGTTTAAATGTTTATCGTATTTCTTTTACTAAATGATGCATGCTCATTAAATAAAGTCCAATGATACAGAAGTACAGATACAGTTAATAATCTCTGTAGAAATCCTTATTACCCTCCAGGCCCAGAGAAATGCCACTAATGTCACGACACTGTTCCCCCCCAGTCTCTTTTGGATACGTATGACACTTTGTAGCACTTAAATGATGCTTAAAGTGACATAGGAACTTGGGATCTTTCAGGAGAAAGAACTGAAAGAATCAAAGGTATTCAGGTCATGGCAAATAATCCATAAGGTTTACATG
Source organism: Microcebus murinus (assembly GCF_040939455.1). Classification (NCBI taxonomy): domain Eukaryota; kingdom Metazoa; phylum Chordata; class Mammalia; order Primates; family Cheirogaleidae; genus Microcebus; species Microcebus murinus. The sequence continues at coordinate 78,590,196 of NC_134110.1, read as the reverse complement.
TGAGAACATTAGGAAACAGGAATGGGAAAACAGGGCAGGAGCCTGGAGTTCCAGGTCAAGGACTGTAGGCTGTATGCCAGGCGGTGTTTTAGCAGAGTACTCACATAAACAAGCACTGCTCTAGAATGGCCAGTGTGCACGGCGCTGGAGGAGGTCGAGTGGAGACTGGGAGAGCTAGAGAGATAGTTAGGAATGAGAGGTCTGGGTCCTGGGAGCAGCAATGGAGTGCAAAGTGATGAGACACAAGGGAGAGAGTCAGAAGAACCTCATAGCTGATTTGGATGTGATTGTGGGAGGAATTTGAAGGAGGCTCCCATTACTCTGTGGGTAGGTGGAGAATGAAGAGTGGCAAAAATTAATGAGAACTCAAGAGGATGACAGATTTGGGGAGGAAGATGGTAAGTTTGGGTTTGGTTTCTTTGCCTGTGAGATGCTAGGAGGTCATGAAAGTCGAAGCGTCTGATTCCTTGCTACTCAAAGTGTGGTCCACGGACCAGCAGCACTGGATCCACTCGGAGGGTATTAAAAATGCAAAGCTCCCAGCCGCAGCCTTGCTGAATCAACTCTGCACCATAAATCTGCACCTGTGCAACCTCGGTCTCTGACTTAGCTCCCAACTGCTGAGGAAATCACCAAACTTCCTATACTCTTGTGGTTAAAGTTTCCAGGATTTAGGGTTTGTTCTGTAGATGTGGTTAGTGCAAAGGAGGTGCGGGAAAAAAAAATAGATGCGTAAAGTTTGTGTGGGAACCTTTTGAAAATTCTGCCTACAAAGTCTACCCAAGCCAAAGGACACCTGTGGACCTCATGCAGACAGCTGTGTCACAGCCGACTGACTCATCTGCCTGATGCGTCAGTCAGTTGCATCACACGTTTTTCTCTATTAAGAGCAGTGATAATAACATCAAAGAAAATTACAGAAGTTTTAATGAACTTGTCAAATTGCAAGAATTTGCATTAGATAATAAGTGAGAATTTAGGTATAATAACCCAAATAATAAAATTCAAAACTCTTCATGTTTCTAAATGCTGATGTTTCTATATTAATCGCATAAGTCCGTTCCTCAAATTCACCGCAAGACAGACATCTTCGTACATGAAGTCATTTCCTAATTTCATAAAGAAAAAAATTATGACAATGACATTTTCTAACATGCAGTTTATATAGATGCATTGAGAATCTCTTCTTTTGTTCTTCAATTTCTCTGTCAACTATCAGAAGAGTGTTAATATCTATAATAATGCAATACTACCTTCTATACACTTGCGATGGGATTTTACATTTCAGCTGAATGTGTTGCGAATTGGTTTTTAGGTAATTTGACTCTAAACTAAGTGGAATGATGCGTAAGTAGAATGCATAACCAGCAAAGATCATACCCCAGTATGCTATTATTACAATCATACATGCTCACATTGGCGACTATTGTGGGGATACCCTATTTCTCAATTCTTCTGAGCTCCTACTGTGTGCCAGGAATTTGGGTAGGTACTTTACACATATAAACTCTTTATAAATACCTTAAAAGCTCAATTTCACAGATTTCTTGGATGTTCAAATTGAGCTGAAATTCTCATCAAGAGGGAAAACCTCAGAAGTGAAGTGACCTTCATTTGCAGAACATTCAAAAGCAATATGTGCTGGGCATGGTGGCTCACGCCAGTAGTCCTGGCACTCTGGGAGGCTGAGGCGGACGGATTGCTCGAGGTCAGGACTTCGAAACCAGCCTGAGTAAGAGTGAGACCCCATCTCTACTATAAATAGAAAGAAATTAATTAGACAACTAATATATATAGAAAAAATTAGCCAGGCATGCTGGTGCATGCCCGTAGTCCCAACTACTCGGGAGGCTGAGGCAGCAGGATTGCTTGAGCCCAGGAGTTTGAGGTTGCTGTGAGCTAGGCTGACGCCATGGCACTCACTTTAAACTGGGCAACAAAGCAAGACTCTGTCTCAAAAAAAAAAAAACAAAAAAAAGCAGTATGTTTGCCAATGGAACGGGTTTTGAAAGAGTCTGTAAATGAAATGTTGCTATTCCATGAACTGCTTAAATCAGAATCAGAATTATTAACATGAATCACATGACATTGCCATTTTTATAGGTCAAATTGGTCAAGTATTAGTCAAATATTGTCCATTTCATCTGGTTCAGCCTCTACTGTAATTAGGCAATTTCTTATGAGTCAACCTATGCTGTAACTAGACAATAGAGAGCAAAGCAAAGGGTGTACATATAAGATTTTTTCTTTCATGTGGCTGTTTTTAAAAGTAAAACCATCTCTCTAATGCTATTGCCTCACAGGCTTTCTTAATGACAACTCTGTAACTTGATTGCCACGGAAGAACCTAAATTTTGTGATGAGCCATTGGTTAGAGTGCCCTTGTCTGAGAATTGCTCCAATTATTAGAGAAACATTGACAGACAGTGTGACAGGGTGGAAATCAACCCCACAGGGAAAATATTTCTTGTTTGTTTCTTTAGCTGACTAGAAATATATATGTGCTATCTCAGCTTACTAACTATGCCCTCTTTGAACTGGAACACTAAAATCCTAAAATGCAAAGACCTAAGTAAGGATACATGGCTATCTCATTGTTTACAATCTGTTGCCAAAAAAAGCTGACCTGTTACAAATGAGTAGCAAACAATGTTTGTGTTAAAATGTCTTATTTCATGTAATCAGATTTTAAATGGATGGCCAATTCATGCTTCTTGCCTTAGGGCTAATTTTGTATCACGACAGTATAATGGAATGAATAAATTCTCCTATAAGTACAGGAAAAAAATTATCTGGGAGTTATTTTAGGAGGTGATATATACCTCACATTTTAAATGATTTTATAAAACCTTGCATGGTCAGGCAAGGGCCAGCAAAATCATCCAAGTGAATTATTTCCAAGTAAAAAAAAATTGAAAGAATGAACAGGAAATTAAAAATGGATGCCGTGGATTAGTGGTTATATTACCACAATGCCTGAAAAATAGCGTAGTTGCTGGACATATAATAAACATGCAAAATTTTTATCAACTGTTAATATTATGCTACTACTAAAACCACCATTACCATTAACATTATTATTGACCAGGTAGCATTGCCTTTGAAATAATAGTTTCATTTATTTTTATGTGTATTCAAAAAGTGTCAATTTAATTACAGATTTTTTTAGTTGATCCAGAGAGCAAAAATGCTTTATTTTGCAATAAATTATAAAATTAAGTATGCATGCAATGCCTCACTTTATAGTTATATAGTGCTATAGTAAGCTCTCATAGTAGAATTTGTACAAAATTGTTATCTAAAAACCTGGCCTTGAATGTGGGCTCTGCTACTGTTAACTAAGGAGAGGTTGCTTAAAGTTCATGAGTTTTAGTTCCCTTATCTGTAAAACAGGACTAATCACAGTAGCAATAGTGATAACTAACAGGGTATAATGCTTCCTACGAGCCAGGGAATTTTCTAAGAATTTTATATACATTAAGTCAGTTGCTAATACTTGATGTAACGTCTAGCATTAGTCTGATAAAAGAGGGTTGAGCTGATCAGTCTGCATTCACTCTCTACTCCTTGCCCTTCTCTGCCAGGAAGCTGAGCCCTGCACATCCATCTCTTGGGTTCCCTTGACACCTGACTTTCCAGAGGAAGGCACCAGCAAGGGATCAGAAGGTAGGGGGAGAGAGGGACTGAGCTATTTCTTCACCACTTCCTACCTGATTTGGCAACCATGTTCTAATTGTGTGTGTTGGGAGTTCTCCAAGACTAGACCCTCTGCCAGACAGTCTCTTTCCATAGCTCCTCTTCTAACTGGGCTCAGTAAACACTCGGTCTTCTTTTGCCTCTTTATGCCCAGGTTGGTAGACTCCCTGCTGTTGCTGGTTTCTTGGTACCTAAACACTCCTCTCTAGTTCCTTTAATTCCCTCAGCACATATCAGCAAGCAGTTCATTAAAGTTTCTTGATTTGAACCCTGTGACAGGAATACTCATTCTCGATGGGACCCTGACTCTTACAGGAACTTACCATTACTATTTTAGCATTTCAGTTGACTACTTGTTACTTAGTAGAAGGGTACCTTAACCAGAGTCTTTTGGGTTTTTTTTTTTAAAGAATTGGTACGTTAGGAAATATAATTTTACAATTCAATAGTTTTAGAAAACCAAAAGTTGTATTTCTAATTTTAACGAGCTCACTATTTTTATTTTTTTGAGTAAACAAACAAAAATATCTTTCATTTGGTTTACATTTCAGGAAAAGGATATTTTGGATTTGGTTTAGTTTTGGAGTTTAACAAATTAGCCTGGTATGTTCCAATTAAATGGTTCATGCTTTGGTTTGGTTTAGGTTCAAGCATAAAACCCTGAAATAGTGGGAAAGGTAAGTTGGAACATATGAGTTTGAGTGGGATTAATGCTCACTCTAATTATGGGAATACACCCCTGGAATGGCAGGAACCCAAGGTCATCCTAGTAATAAAACAAAATCATTCTTACTTACATGAATGGCTCTTCAGCCACGGCTTTCTCATTGTGTATAGTTCAGTTTCCTAAACAAAATCAGTAACAAACCAAGTACACCTGTTTTCTAAGTGCCTCTCTCTCTCTCTCCCTGCCTCCCTCAAATTAATTCCTTCTCCAATTAGATTAGTGTTTCTCAAAGTATGGGTCCTAGATGATTACCTGGAATTTGTCAGCAATGCAAATTCTTAGGTTCCATCTCAGAGCTACTAAATCTGAAATTCTAGGCCAGGTATGGTATAGGTACCTCACACCTGTAATCTTAGCATTCTGGGAGGCCAAGGTGGGAGGATGGCTTGAGTTCAGGAGTTCAAGACCAGCCTGAGCAAGAGTGAAACCCTTATCTCTACAGAAAATAGAAAAATTAGCCGGGCATGGTGGCACATGCCTACAATCCCAGCTACTCGGGAGGCTGTGGCAGGAGGATCGCTTGAGCCCAGGAGTTTAAGGTTACAGTGAGCTATGATGATGCACCGCACTCTAGCCCAGGCAACAGAGCAAGACTTTATCTCAAACCAGAAAAAAAAAAAAATCTGGGTGTCCAGTGATCTCTGTCTTAACAATCCCTGCAGGGTGATCCTAACACACAATGGAGTTTTAGAAGCTCTGAATTGGCTTACATGTTTCTTGAAGTAAAATCTGATATAGTACTTCTGTGTTGGGATTGGGCTTCACTCAAAGACCATTTGATATTATCAATTTTGTATGTGTGAGTAACAAAATAACAGGGCAATTGATGGCATGCCCAGAGGTGATGGAGCCACTGTTTGAGTTGGAAAAATCTAACTCCGGAGCTAAGATTCCCAACCACTATGCTAGAATGCCCCCCTAAAGGCCACACAGAACCAAGGTACAAAAGCAATCATGAAACCCTGAGCAAATTGAGAAATAATATTCACATAAACTTTTATTTTTTTGAGACAGAGTCTCACTCTGTTGCCTGGGCTAGAGTGCTGTGGCATCAGCCTAGCTCACAGCAACCTCAAACTCCTGGGCTCAAGCGATCCTCCTGCCTCAGCCTCCCGAGTAGCTGGGACTACAGGTATGTGCCACCATGCTGGGCTAATTTTTTCTATATATTTTTAGTTGGCCAATTAATTTCTTTCTATTTATAGTAGAGACGGGGTCTCGCTCTTGTTCGGGCTGGTTTCGAACTCCTGACCTTGAGCGATCGGCCTGCCTCAGCCTCCCAGATTCACATAAACTTTTGAACCCTCAAACACCCTTAATTTGAGAATGTAGTATCTATAATAATACATATTTGTGTTATTATTTTTATCCTGTTGGAAAGACCAAGATATAATTTTGCTAATACACATCTAAATGTTCAAGCACAAGTTTCTGGTTTCCCTGTAGTGAAGTAAGTTTTCACATTTTTGCTATTGAAAGCCAGTTCCTTTCCTTAATGAAAACCAGGCAAAGCTGCACACAGAGTCCAGCACCAGTCTGCGATAAAGCCATGGACAGCTCGTCCCAAGCATTCCAAATGTGTTTAATTGTATCTTCTGGCTCTCATATTTCTTTTTTCTAGGACAATAGGTCTGTTTTATATATATATATATATATATATATATATATATATATATATTTTTTTTTTTTTTTTTTTTTTTTTTGCCTGGTGCCAGATCTCACAGCTTCTGACGAAAGGCACAAAATGGACAGGAAGAGTGGGGATGGGAGTGGGCGGTGGATTTCTAATCTAGGGATTCCCTTAGTCGGAAGCTAATGATGCTTCACAACACAGGCACATCTTTAATCTCACAATGAATAATGTATCATGGTTTAGAGGAAGATTTAATAAAAGATCCCTATGTTCTAAAGCCAGTAATTTGGGAGTTATGCTAGTTCCTCCCTCCCAAACACAATCTGTCACCAAGCCCTACTGATTCTCGCTGCCAAGCCATTCTCAAACCTGTTTTTTCCTTTCCATTCTCATTACAACTGGCTTAATTTAGGACCTAGACTCTTAATTGGACTTCCTTTTCTCTTGCTCCCTTTTGCCTCATTGTCATGACAACTACAAAGACTTTTCTTAATATCAGATTGCTTCTCTATTTTAAACATTTCCAACACCCACCTGATTAAGCCCTTAGCAGGCACACCTCCTACCTCTTCCCATTGCTCAATCGATATTCTAGCAATTTGGTGCACATCCAATCTGTTTCCTACCTTCCAGGCTTTGCTTTCCAGCCATTTCCTCTGCCTGGAATTCCCTTTCTCCTCCTAAACCAAGAGAAAAATATATTGTATTTCCTTTAAAATCAAGCTCTTTCTGACTGCGTTGGTTCTGGGGTTGGGGGGTGGAGGGAAGCAGTAAAAAAAAGTGAATAAAACCCAGCTCAAAGGCCACCTCCTCTAAGAAGCCTTCTTAGCTCCATGAGCAGAAATTCCTCTATCCTTTGCCATCCTGAGTCTTGTACATAATCTCATTATCCATCACGTAATTATTTTAGTTATTAATTTATATGTCTTGTTCAGTTTTGGTTTCCAGACATTTCCGGTAGAATTCCTGAGACAAAATTAACTTAAGGAATGATTGCATTCATTTAGCTATGTTAAATGATATTAGGCAGGAATACAATGTGACAATTTTTTTTTTTTAATTTCAGGAAATTATGGGAGTACAAACATTTTGGTCACATTTTATATCTTTGCCTCTCCCTAGCAAGGGTTAGAGGCTCATGAAATGTTCTTGAAAGCCAGATTCTTGAAGGTGAATGATACAGTGTTACCACCTCTGCTAACTGTGTAGCATTTGCTCTGGTTTTTTTGTTTGTTTGTTTGTTTTTGAGACAGGGTCTCAAGACAAACTCCTGGCCTCAAGTAATCCTCCTGCCTCAGCCTCCCAAGTAGCTGGATTCATTGTTGTCTTTAGTTACGGAGTAAGGGGGGAAACTACCACAAAAATCTTCTTCCTATTATTCAAATTATATCAGTAGGACACAAAAGAATCAAAGGGAAAAGCCAGCTGACTACCTCACTTTGCATTATTCTGCTCTGATTACACGTTCTAGGGTGTATAGCCCAGGTATGTGTAGATGTGTCTAAGAAACTTGATTTTGAAGATGCACCTGAACTAAGTAGGTTATTAGGCATAAGTATTAACCTCAAAAGTCAAAGTATAAAAGCTTGAGGTATAAAGCAAAATGCCAATGTATTACTAACAATAAAAAATAGAGACCTTTTCAAAGATTTTGCTATTCCTATCCACTCCCCCCCTAAGCAGAAGGTAAAATTAAAAATCAGAGTCCACACTTGTTGAGTGTGGACTCAGAGCAAAGGGAAACTACTCGTCTTATGAGACATTTCTTCCAGCCCAGAAAAAAGTGAGATGGATTACTCCTGTCCTCACTCTAAACAGAGTACACTTATATACTTATTCTCTGGGACTCGGACACACTGTATCCGTCAGACTGAATGACTCTTTTTCCTGGACAATGTGGGAGTAACACGACTGAAGGTCGTGTTTCTTTTTAGGAGTGATGGGTGTGGTCACTCCCATTGCCTAGATTCTTGCCTTCTGCTACCAATTTTTGTTTTGTTGTATTGGGTTCTGATAAGGCAGAATAAACAGTGACCTCAGGACTCACCTCCTTTTACTCTTGACTTTTCTCAGCACTTTTGCTACTTGGCCTTTTGTTCTGTCTTCGCCGTGGCATCCTCGTTGTGATTTTCACTTCCTCCTGATCACCTTACAGGTGGACCAGGCAATAAGGCAGTCATTGCGATAAAATTGGGATGGTCACACAGTTCCCCCAGACATCCAATTAATGGTCTGTTTCTTTTCTTTTCTTTTTTTTTTTTGTAGACAGAGTCTCGCTTTGTTGCCCAGGCTAGAGTGAGTGCCATGGCATCAGCCTAGCTCACAGCAACCTCAAACTCCTGGGCTCAAGCAATCCTGCTGCCTCAGCCTCCCGAGTAGCTGGGACTACAGGCATGTGCCACCATGCCCGGCTAATTTTTTCTATACATATTAGTTGTCCAATTAATTTCTTTCTATTTATAGTAGAGACGGGGTCTCTCTCTTGCTCAGGCTGGTTTTGAACTCCTGACCTCGAGCAATCCACCCGCCTCAGCCTCCCAGAGTGCTAGGATTACAGGCATGAGCCACCACGCCCGGCCTGGTCTGTCTCATCTATAGAAAACAGGTCCCATTCTCAATATTTTTATCTTGTCTGATTTTCTTCTTAGAGAATAACATTCTGGGAGGACCTAACAGTAGTTCCCTAGACACTGACTGTACTTAACATGATGGTCTTGACAATTACTGCTGTCCCAAGGTATGTTTTTGAAAAGGAAGAGGGAAAATTAAACATGATGAGCTGAATCTTTCCCATACTAACCCCTCAAAACACTTCCCTTTCTGCCTCCACTCAAAAGCTGCAGATGGGAGGTGACCTTCATAACATTATATTGGGTAGAAGAATTACTCACTGCTAGAGGCTAGAAAAAGAGCTCTGTTCATATCATCTCCCCCAATGTTTTTCCATGGTTGCAGAGGCTCAAAATATAGTGTGTATATAGAGGTATTCTCTGTGTTGGTCAGGAGTTGACTGATTTTTTGTTGTTTTTTTCTACTTATAGGATGCCTGACTTCTTGTGCAAGGTTGGCCACAATTATTCATGGCTTTGCATGTCATATTTTGTGCATTATCTGCACTATATTTCACACCTGTGTAACAGGAATAAAAAAAATACTTGGTCTTCATCTAGTAAATACTATACAGATAAAAACCAATTTCAGCTCCTAAAAAGAAATTATTTGGGCTGGGCGCAGTGGCTCACGCCTGTAATCCTAGTACTCTGGGAGGCTGAGGCAGGTGGATCGCCCAAGGTCAGGAGTTTGAAACCAGCCTGAGCAAGAGTGAGACCCTGTCTCTACTAAAAAAAATAGAAAGAAATTAATTGGCCAACTAAAAATATATAGAAAAAATTAGCCAGGCATGGTGGCGCATGCCTGTAGTCCCAGCCACTCGGGAGGCTGAGGCAGAAGGATCGCTTGAGCCCAGGAGTTTGAGGTTGCTGTGAGCTAGGTTGATGCCACAGTACTCTAGCCCAGGCAACAGAGTGAGACTCTGACTCAAAAAAAAAGAAAGAAATTATTTGAATTTCAAAAAGTTTTTTTTAAATCCTAGCTTCTGAGTTTTGTGCACATTTCTGAAATATGATTCTAATTATTTATATAATACAAAAAAAGAGCTAAGCTTCTTTCAGTATATGACTCACAACTTTTTCCCACTCACATACAATTTTTAAAATTATCTTTACATAATATTAGCATATCCTGGCACTTTACTATTATAGCTGGCCACTTAGAAACATTAAATAAAACCCTCAGTCGTTCCTGTGAGGATCATTTGTTATGTGGACTCTGTTCAATAGATTTACTTAACCCCCAACCTTGATTCCTGATTCTTCCTCCTTCTCATTATAAAATACTCAGGAAGGTTTGTTTGTACTTCTGCAGTAGGGCCCAGAGACGGGACACTGCAAGGAAGTGGATCTTATCTTCAAGAAGTTTATAATTTTAGAGAATACACTGATATGTAACACATGAACAAAAAATTGAGAAGAAATATATCACTATAAAATTAGTAAATTAGATTTAGGATGTCTATATTAGAGATAAGTAGATTTAGGGTCAATAAAGATAGATGAGCTGATAATACTGACTTTTGTGTACAGAATGGGGACATCACGGTCCAGGGGTGGGAGAGTGGCAATGGAGCCGGATGGCCTGAGCGCGTCTCCCAGTTCCATCATTTGCTCCTCATGTCATTAGTTGTGTGATCATGTCCTTTGGACCTTGAGCATTTATGGTCTAAGCTTCCATTTCCTCCTCTGTAAATTTGGGTTAATAATACTTGCCTTTTTGTTTATTGAGGGGGTTAAATGATATAAATCATGTAAAACACTGAGCACACTGCCTGGACATAGTGAAAGCTCAACACGTAGCTGTATTTTATTTTATTTTTCACACGAACGGGTTCCAGGAAACATAGCTGTGTTTTAGAATTACAGTGCCTTGTATTTGTTCAACGTGTTTTCAGATGCATTGTCTTATTTGATCTGGCAATTGATTCTGTAGAGAAGATGAGGCAGGTATTACATACCTGTTGCACCTTGCTTTACACACACACACACACACACACACACACACACACTCCTTCCTGTTCCAGACAGAGACACAGAAAATGGAAATGACTTGTTTAAGTTAGTAGCGCTGATACAAAAACTGGTCTAGAGTTCTGGTCTTTTCCACCCTATCTCAATGAGCAGGAATCACAGCCATAGGCATTACCAGGTCCGGAGAGATTGACACCATGTAAACAATTATTATTTTTCTGAATGATGTTGGACAATTTTATAGAAAACATGAAAGATTTCAAGGGCTCTATGAGTGGTGGATAAAAGGTGATTTTTAGATGAGGTGACTTAGTACTTAGCACTGTTTAGGGAAAAAAGGTCCACCAGAGGGGGATTCAAGGGGGTAGATTCTAAGCCTAAGGGATTTTAATCAAAACCACCTGAGAAGAGTAGAAATATTTCCATTTCTGGCTGGGCATGATGGCTCACGCCTGTAATCCTAGCAATCTGGGAGGCTGAGGCAGGAAGCTTGCTCAAGGTCAGGAGTTCGAAACCAGCCTGAGCAAGAGAAGACCCCCATCTCCACTATAAATAGAAACAAATTAATTGGCCAACTAATAAATATAGAAAAAATTAGCCGGGCATGGTGGTGCATACCTGTAGTCCCAGCTACTCGGGAGGCTGAGGCAGCAGGATTGCTTGAGCCCAGGAGTTTGAGGTTGCTGTGAGCTAGGCTGATGCCACAGCACTCACTCTAGCCTGGGCAACAAAGCGAGTTTCTGTCTCAAAAAAAAAAAAAAAAAAAAAAAAGAAAGAAATATTTCAATTTCTTCTGTACACTGAGGATATTATTCACTCACAAAATTGTAATAAAGATTAACTGGGGTAAAATGCATAAAGGAATTTTCACATGGAGCTATTATAGAATCTGATGATCTGGAAGAAAATCAGAAAAATAATGCAGCTCCATTCTTTTTCCTTTCAGTATATCCTACCTCAAAAACTGTGTAACTTTGTTACGTTACCTGAATTTAAACTGATTAGGGATTCATTTGGGTTAATAGGTAACTGTTTTTAAGATGCACATATTTCAGAAGTTTACTTGTCTACCAGCCATTTATAGATTAATGTGTTGTTTAATCAGATTGCTTTCCTAATTTTTAAATAACACAGAAGAAAATAGAATACTTTTTGCAGGGGGGGAGGGGGAAGCAGGTAACCTGAGGGCAAAGAGCAATTTGAGGAGCGTGCAAAACTGGGTTCAATCAACTGGTGGGTACCTGAGTAATCTGAGAACACAGGGCTTTTAGAGCAGTGAGTTGCAGGACAGGAGATGGTAGAGTTCTGAAATTATGATATGATGAAATAATTTTCCAAGGTTATGCCTGTACCCAGAGAAAGCGTGGAAATATTTTTCTTCTTCGCCTTCTTCCCGCATGAGGGCCCTTTGTTTTCTGTAATCTTAATTTATGGTATCATTCACTATTATTTGACTACGTAATGGTTAAGCAGGTATTTGTGGGCTGGCCTGAGCGGTTATGTTGTTTCTATGGGAAAGTGATTCCTGGGTTTTAAAAAAGCAGCATACGAATGAAATTTTTTAAACTGAGAAAATGCCTCTGTTTATATTAAACATATGTATATAGCATGCTGATATCTTTGCATTAGAAATAGGTATTTATAGGCCGGGCGCGGTGGCTCAGGCCTGTAATTCTAGCACTCTGGGAGGCCGAGGCGGGTGGATTGCTCAAGATCAGGAGTTCGAAACCAGCCTGAGCAAGAGCGAAACCACCCTGTCTCTACTAAAAATAGAAAGAAATTAATTGGCCAACTAATATATATATATATAGCTGGGCATGGTGGCGCATGCCTGTAGTCCCAGCTACTCAGGAGGCTGAGGCAGTAGGATTGCTTGAGCCCAGGAGTTTGAGGTTGCTGTGAGCTAGGCTGATGCCACAGCACTCACTCTAGCCTGGACAACAAAGTGAGACTCTGTCTCAAAAAAAAAAAAAAAAAAAGAAAAGAAATAGGTATTTATAATACTCTCTATTCCTTAGCTCTCTCCAAATTTATTTTATACTGTTATTGGCTAGTATGTTTTCTGCATCATTTTAAATATTTAATGAAAAAACAGTAGAAACACATATATTTTGTATTTTTTAAAAGATAATCCCAGTTGTTGAACTGCACAAAATTTAGAAGAATTGTTCCAAGTAGAGTCCATCTTCTGAAAATATCTAATGCTTCACCAAATAGATTATTGAATAAATTCACATTTTTAAAATAGAAATGGACAGCAATATCTATTGGAAATCCTTGCTAGTCATCGAACTATCCTAACGATACCTGATTTCTCTTTATATACATTATTTCTCCTTATTTCTAACCCCAAATGAAAATCTCTAAATATGCATGGTACCAAATTGAGTACAAACATTTTCAGAGCAAATAACATGTATATGGCATTATCCTTTTCCTAGCTGACTTCATTTTTCATTCAATTTTAGTCAAGGTTACCCAATGAGTTAATTTTAGTCAGCTTCGAAAAGAGCACATTAACACTGAAGACATTTCTTTTATTTATTTATTTTTTTGAGACAGGCTCTTGCTCTGTTTCTTGGGCTAGAGTGCAGTGGCATCATCATAGCTCACTGCAACCTTAAACTCCTGGACTCAAGTGATCCTCCTGCCTCAGCCTCCCATGTAGCTGGGACTAAAGGCACAGGCCATCAAACCCAGCTAATTTTTCTATTTTTAGTATAGATGGGGGTCTTTCTGTTGCTCAGGCTGGTCTCAAACTCCTGGCTTCAAGTGATTCTCCCACCTCAACTTCCCAGAGTGTTAGAAATACAGGCATGAGCCACCACACTCAGCTTGAAGACACTTAAATATAAGGATTTAGTCCAATAAATCACATCTTGTTTTAGGCTTGCTTAGGGAGCTCTCCACTTACACCATCTTAGTTTAATTTGCCATTTTCTCTTATCTGATATGTTACCATAGCCCCGAAACTGGTCTCTTGGCTTCTACTCTACCATCTACAATAAAGTCTCAACACAATAGCCAAAAGAGATGTTTTAAAATTAAATTGTCCCCCTTTCCATTTTACATTCCTCCAAGTGCCCACCACTGCAATTAAAATAAAATTCAAACTTCTTACCACAGCCTGGGAGCAGCTACATGACTTAGCTTACCTCTTTGTTAATTATTTCTCCACTCATTTCTGTGTTCCAGCCCCACTGGCTTCTCCGTATTCCTCAAGGAAGTGTAGCTTTTTCCCTTGTCATCTCCATCAGGAATGCCTGATTTCCAGATTTCCCAAATTTACACCCTTCTCTTTCTTCAAGTATTGGCATTCCCTGGTTACCTGTGCAATGTTGCCCCCGCCCAGAGCATCCAGTTCCTCTCTAGAACATGATCCTGTCTTGTTTCCTTCATCACATGTGCTACTAATTACAATTATTTTATCAATGTATAGCTATCTCTCTGTTTGTCTTCACTTCCCACTAGAATTTTAGCTCTATGAGAATGGGGATCTTGCCGTGTTCTTAGACACTATCACTTAGAACTGTTCCTGGTACATATAGCAGTTAGTCAATGTTAAACTCATGATATTTGAAACTCTTTTAGCCTATATGTTAGAATTGGAAGGAGACCTTTTTAAGTATGACCTCTCCTGTTATTTATTATCTATAAAAGTTAGAGCTCAGACAGGACAAATGACATAGTTGGCAAGTGAAAAGACTAGTATTAGAATCCAGTTCTATAAAGCAGATTAATATGAAAAGAAAAAAAAAAAAACCCAGTTCTTGTAATTCCACAAGTTCATATGGCCTCTCCATTACAGCTAGTTACCCTGAATTCTTTCCCTAATTTTTCAGATAGCTTGATCATACTTCTCTTCTTCCTTCCTTAGGCATTTTTAAGCTATTGTTTTGTCCATTCATCAGTGTTAATGTAGTTCATTTATTTGTGAGGCTTACTAGCATTTTTATTAACTCTATGAAGTGCTTTGTGATGCGAGTTATGAAGAATATCTTATGAAAATAAACCATAGCATGTGAAAAAAAGCCAGTCTGCAGCAGTACCGCACACAGTGCCTGTAACAAAGGCTTAGTTGTGCTGTTGCAGGGAAGAGTCAATAATTAGTAACACATTTCTAAAGGTCTCTCTTGCATAATTTTGGTGTCCAGATGTCTATGACATTTGGGTTCTAAAATAGCGTTCCAAATACCACACATTCATGCACATTTTCCAAGAATAATTGGATGATTTTTGAGTCTTTCTATTTAATAAACATCAGGACTAAAGATGGACTACTTCACAATATCGAATTTATTCATTTTAAACATCCATTCTGATGTGGAAAGTGTTTGGAATAAACAAGATTAAAAGAGTGCCAGATTGTAAATCCTTTGAAATTTTTGTTTATGATCTATCTCTTCCAACTGCTAGTAGTGTATAAATGGAAAGCAATTTACATAAAATTTTTCAATTCACATGCTCTTGGAGATTAACGATTAACAATTTCCACAAAACACTTTGGTGGATCCCCATGGCCTGGGGTGCAAAGTCCACGCACCCTAATAAGGTAGAAGCTCTCTTTCCTGAATCCGGCCCTTCCTACCTCCCAAGCTTTGACAGCCGCCACTCCCTCCCTCTGCAAAGTGTATGCTCCAGGAACACTGAGTTGCTTGTAACTCCTGCAACACAATGGAATGTTTCTTGTTTCAATATCTTTGTGCAAGCTGTGCCCTTTCCACTTCTCTCAGCTTAGTCCTGTGCAACCTACAGGTTTCAGTTCATGGGTCACTTCCTGTAAGAAACTGTGTCTGATGCTCTCAAGTTGAGTGAGATAGTCATTAGAATTGAACTTGGAGCCCTCACTGGGCTACACTGAATTATAACTAACTGTTTGGTTGTTTTTTGTTTTTTTTTTTTTTGAGACAGAGTCTTACTCTGTTCCCCAGGCTAGAGTGCCGTGGCGTCAGCCTAGCTCACAGCAACCTCAAACTCCTGGGCTCAAGCAATCCTGCTGCCTCAGCCTCCTGAGTAGCTGGGACCACAGGCATGTGCCACCATGCCCGGCTAACTTTTTCTATATATTTTTAGTAGAGACGCCGTATCCCTCTAGCTCAGGCTGGTTTCGAACTCCTGACCTTGAGGGATCCACCCACCTCAGCCTCCCAGAGTGCTAGGATTACAGGCTTGAGCCACTGCGCCTGGCCAATAACTAACTGTTCATATGTGTTTCTCGGTGGGCCATGGACTGCCAAAGAGAGCTCATCTTTATCTCCACAGTAGCCAGCAGGAGTTAAGTAAAAGTTAAATGAATAAATAAAGCATTTGCATAATAAAATGGTTACAGAAAAGCAAAAGTTAAACTTCAGTGATTGCTAGGTGCAAGAAAAACCCCAGATAATTAGATCCAACTATGTGACTCAATGTACTGAAATTTTTGAAGGCAGAAGATTTAAACAATGTTTTTTAAAATCTCAGGGCAAGAAATTTTCTGTGTTTTCTTTAAGCCGAGTGTGGTGGCTCATACCTGTAATCCCAGTAATTCAGGAGGCTGAGGTGGGAGGATTGCTTAAGGCCAGGTGTTTGAGACCAGCCTGGGCAACATAGCAAGATTCCCATCTTTAAAAAAAATAAAAAATAAAAATAAGAAAATTATCTCTTGTAAAACTGGTGAAGCGGCAAAAAAGAAAATAAACAAAGAAAAAACAGAAAAAATTAGCTGGATGTGGTGATGTGTACCCGTAGTCTTATATACTTGGGAGGCTGAGGCAGGAAAATCGCTTGAGCCCAGGAGTTCAAGGCTGCAAGCTATGATTGTGCCACTGCACTCTAACCTGGGCAGCAGAGTGAGACCCAGTCTCATAAAAAAAAAAAAAAAGAAAGAAAGAAAGGTTTTGTTTGTTTGTTTGTTTTACCAGGGATTGCTTTAAAATGAATGAAAGAATGTAAAGACAATTTCTAGAGTATATCACAGCATAGGCAAGATTTAGTACCATCTTCCAAACCTTGTATGTCTATGCCAGTAGCCCCTAATCTTAGGAGAACTGAGGTTCCTCAAAACCATTTTAAATAGTCTTTAATCCACTACTGTAGTCTGAATACCCATGTATGTATAATTCAATAGTGATGTTGTATAAATATTTTTAAATGTATAAAAATATTTGATATTTCCAAATGAGGCCACAAAGAAAAAAAGAAAAAAAAAAGTAAAAGAACTGATATTATAGAAAAAAAATATTCGAGATTAACAAAATATAAATCCATGTAAAGCAGTACTTAATTCACAAAACTGACGAAATTATGTACATCATCTCAATCCACATATTCATATATTCATTCAGCAAATATATATTGAGAGCCTATCATTTGCCAGGCACTGTGCAGATACTGGGGATTCAATTGTGAACAAGTCAGGTATAGGCCCTGCCCTCAAGGTGCTTATAGTCTAGTAGGAAAGACAGGCAATAAACAAGCAAGTAATAACAAATTGGGTGACGCCTATGAGTGGGCGCTAGAAAAAATAGGAGAGATGGAAGCAGGTATTCAAAGAAGGCCTTTCCAGGAAGGTGACTGTCAGACTAAGATCTGAAGTCTAAGAAGCAGTCAGCACACAAAGAGGTGGGGGAACAGCGTTGCAGAGAGAGGGATCAGCATGTGCTAAGAAGGCCCAGTCAGGAAATAAGTCCAATGTGGATACAGAGTCCTGGGCAAGAGGGGAGGTGGAGCTGGAGGAGTGGGCAAGCCCACATCACACGGGGTGTGGGGCCATTACAAGGGATTTCCCTCTAATCGCTGTATGAAAAAAGCAGAGAGGGACAGACCAGTCACTGTTTATCTAAATTACTTTGCACAGTGCTGACTTGTGTTGCATGTAAGTAAGCAGCAAATTGTGTTTCTTAGATACTCAAACAATATTTATGAAAATATTTATTTTTCAGAATACAGAATAAAATATTGTCATAGCGAACAATTTTCCAAAAAATATGAACAATTTATTTTAGCAGATCTGGTCTACTGTGTATTGACAGAAGCTTGGCTCTTCTCGGTGCTCCTCTCAACCAACCTCAAAAGGGTATCTGCAGAGAAAACAAAGCTGTTGACATTAGGATCCAGCGGACGAAATTTTTTCTCTTTAACTCTGGGCACACTGGTTCCAAATGGCAACATTCTTTGCAATTGGTTATCGTCTTGGCCATAAAATTCCAAAAGGAGTATAACGTGAGACAGAGCTGCTAGAGGAAGCAGATGCTTCTAGCCAGGGATGGACGTTGCTGTCTTCACACTTGAATTCCAGAAGATCACTATACCATGTGCTCTCAGTTTATTCTCATTGTTGGTTCTTGCGTGCGCTGAATTTTTGTGCCTCCAAGGTATTCTCCCAAATGAGAGGAGGCTATTATTCCATATCCTTTTGTGTTTGAAGGTCAGTCTCAAACTTGAAATAAGAATATAGTGATCACAGAAGCCAGACACAGAAGACAAATATTACATGATTTTACTCATACGTGAATCTAAAAAAAAAAAAGAAAGAAAGAAAGAAAAGAAAAGTTGATGACGTAGAAGCAGAGAGTAGAAGAGTCGTTACTAGAGACCGGAGAGAATGGGGAAAGGTTGGTCAGTGGAACAAAGTTACAATTAGAAGGCACAAATTCTACACAGTGGGGTGACTATGGTTAACAGTAAAATATTGTATATTACAAAATAGCTAGAAGGGAGACTTTTGACTGTTCTCACCACAAAGACATGATAAATGCATAAGGTGATAGATGCACTACATACTCTGACTGGATCTTTTTTTTTTTTTTTTTTGAGACAGAGTCTCACTTTGTTGCCCAGGCTAGAGTGAGTGCCGTGGTGTTACCCAGCTCACAGCAACCTCAAACTCCTGGGCTCAAGCGATCCTCCTGCCTCAGTCTCCCGAGTAGCTGGGACTACAGGCATGTGCCACCATGCCTGGCTAAATTTTTCTATATATATGTTAGTTGGCCAATTAATTTCTTTCTATTTATAGTAGAGACGAGGTCTCGCTCTTGCTCAGGCTGGTTTCGAACTCCTGACCTCGAGCAATCCTCCCGCCTCGGCCTCCCAGAGTGCTAGGATTACAGGCGTGAGCCACCGCGCCCGGCCTGATTGGATCATTGTATGACATAGACATGTATCGAAACATCAAATAATGCCCCATACATATGTACAATTACAATGTGACAAAATAAATAAGCATTATAAAGGAATAGTGATCACAAACATACAATACTAATGCACATCTATCTATGGTTTATGATTTTTAAGCATCCTCACAAATCTGTGAACACACAGTTCCTATAACTGGAAGCATTTGCCCTCTACTCTGCTCTTGAGGAGAGATTGAGAAATCGGCTGTCAGCGATTTCCCTGGGGTCTCTGGAGCTTTGGTGATGTCAGCGCTTTTCTTCATCGGGTTAAACTTAGAAGGAAGGGAAAATCTGCTGAGTTAGTGCTTTTTGTGGCAATAAGCCAATTCTCCTTTCCATATGTTGTTTGTCCTGGGGCACTCCTACAAGGTACCTGGGATTCATTTCCACTGAAGGAGGAGCCTTGTGGCATAGGGGAATAAATGAATGACACAGGATGGTATGATTAGCCATTTACTATGATCCGCAGAAGGGTATAAAAATTGGGAACAGAAGCTGGGGACTAAGAATGTGCACAGATTTATGCTGGCACTCCAGAGAGTGAGCAGATTTTCTTGATCTGCTGTACAAGGCAGGTTGCTGGAAGGTCGAGGCCAGGAAAGTGTGGTTTGGAGCGCAGGGCTTCACTGAAGTCAGTCCACTGGGATTTCAAACAAAGAAGTGACCCAGGCCGGGCGTGGTGGCTCACGCCTGTAATCCTAGCACTTTGGGAGGCCAAGGCGGGCAGATTGCTCAAGGTCAGGAGTTCGAAACCAGCCTGAGCGAGACCCCATCTCTACCAAAAATAGAAATAAATTAATTGACCAACTAAAAATATATATATACAAAAAATTAGCCGGGCATGGTGGCGCATGCCTGTAGTCCCAGCTACTCGGGAGGCTGAGGCAGTAGGATCGCTGAGCCCTGGAGTTTGAGGTTGCTGTGAGCCAGGCTGACGCCACGGCACTCACTCTAGCCTGGGCAACAAAGTGAGACTCTGTCTCAAAAAAAAAAAAAAAAAAAGAAGTGACCCATAGTTTGCTTACGTGCTCTGATAAGGGACACAGGGATTACTCTATGTGAGGGTAGCAGACAGTGAGGACTTGGGGCCTGTGGGAGGAAGGCTTCCTGGAGGAAGTCCCTTCTAAGCTGAGATCTAAGTAATGAGGGCGAAATTTCTGACCCAAGAGTGGGATGAGGAATGAGTGGGGTGTGCTGGTGTGAGAAGTGCAGAGGAGGGGCCGGGCGCGGTGGCTCACGCCTGTAATCCTAGCACTCTGGAAGACCCAGGTAGCTGAGGCGGGAGGATTGCTCAAGGTCAGGAGTTCAAAACCAGCCTGAGCAAGAGTGAGATCCTGTCTCTACTATAAATAGAAAGAAATTAATTGGCCAACTAATATATATAGAAAAAATTAGCCGGGCATGGTGGCACATGCCTGTAGTCCCAGCTATTTGGGAGGCTGAGGCAGGAGGATCGCCTGACCCCAGGAGCTTGAGGTTACTGTGAGCTAAGCTGACGCCACGGCACTCACTCTCGCCTGGGCAACAAAGCAAGACTCTGTCTCAAAAAAAATAAATAAATAAAAATAAAATAAATAAATAAATAATTGTAGTCAGCTACTTATTAAGTGACTGCCCTTAGAAGAAGAAAATATGTTAGCTCTTTTCTTGGACATAGATTTTACTGGGGTTGCAGTTACAAGCTAGTGTATATAAGGGATGAGTTGGGTAGAAAAATTTATTAATGAATAATCTATTTTTAATATCATTTATCTGAATAAAATTATTGTAACAGAGATCCTAAGTTACATCTATCCTAACTGAAAAAAGTTGTTGAACTTTGGAAGCAATTTCGTCCCAATCTGTCATTTTATTTTTAAATTGTTAGTATTGTGCTTGCTTCGGCAGCACATATACTAAAATTGGAACGATACAGAGAAGATTAGCATGGCCCCTAAAAAAAAAATTGTTAGTATAAGTGATTTAAAATACTACAATGGGGTGTAATAAACTGTGGATACAGCTACAGTATTGTACAATTTTCGCTTTTTTTTCACATTGGTGTAATTTAATGTAGTAAGAGATTATTCTTAGGGTAAAGCCCAATTATATCCTAAAGTGAATAGGTGATATCAAAGCTATGAAAAAATTTTGATTTCTAGAATCTCTGAACATGGTGGAACTATTCTATAGCTCCATCTTAAAGTCTTAAAATCTACTTAAATGCTTTTATCTACAAGCCTCATGTGTGTCTTTGTAGCCCAACTCCTTCCAAAAAGTATCTAAGATAGCTCAAAAAAGATTTAGAATCCATTAGAAACCAGTTTTTCATAGTAGTTGATATGTTTCTAACCCCAAACTTTTTTTGAAAGCTAACTTATACAGGCTGCCTTGTTATTTCATTTTCAAACAGATTGCATTCCAAAAATGCATTTGAGGGCTGGCTCTTTGGAAATTGGAATACATTTTTCTTTCAGAAACACTGTGATGGTTGAGTTCCCAGGCTAGTGAACAAAAACCTGGTCAACGTTGGATGTATACTACTCATTCGAATTCTGAGTCCCAGAGATATTACTGGAGAGAGCAGAATGAAGAGAGTTTTACCCCCATTTTCTGTATAAAGAGGAAAATTCTAGAAAATGTGAAGTCTATCTTGTGATCTCCAGCCTTTTCTGCATGTTTCTCTCTCCTGGTGGTGCTTCTGCAGGGCCCTGTCCTGTCCCAAGTCCTCACTGTTTCCTTCTATCTGGGCCTATTCCAACTCCTAAATAATGTCATATTTCCTAACGATTGCTTCTTTCTTCCCTAATAAAACTTCAATGCCCTCAGCTTAGCTATCCTAACTTCCCATTAAAACACTGATTGAACGCCCATATGTGAATGACTAATGGATTCTGAATATTTGCAGAGCTCTTCTTAAAAAGACAAGAAATAGATATATTATTTCAAACATTTATGATTTAGGAGGAAAGAACATAGTGCAATTTAATAATAGAAAGGGGGGAATTCAGCTTAAGATAAGGCAGTTTGGGACTAAGACCTTCAGAGTTAGATTCTTTAAATTCCTGCTTTTATTTGTTTATTTGGTTACAGTCTCTGTCTTTACTTTTAAATGAGAGTGACAGCTAACATTAGCATATCACTCTATAAAGTACTTTGATATACCTTTGAACCTATAAGGAATTGTTCCTATTTATTTTGTTTTTGTTTTTGTTTTGTTTTGTTTTTTAAATTATTTTATATTTTCTTTCTTTTTTTTTTTTTTTCCCTTAGGAGATTGTGTGTCCTGGTAAATTGTTCCTATTTAATAAAAAAGGAAACCAAGGCTCAGAGAAACTAAGTAAGTGCCTTACTCAGGATCTCTAGCTAGTGGTGTTGACACTCAGACTGGAAAGAACTCAGTTCCTAAGGCCCTGCTTTTGTGTAGTCCCACTGCATTTGACTGCCTCTCCGAGTTTCTAAAGTTCTCAATATCTCCATGTTTATAGCGGAGGTTCTGGCACTGCTGCAAAGGAAAGAGCATGGGAAAATCACGGATTTAGTTTAGCACTGCCATGCCTAAAGCCGTTTATGTCAGAATTTAGATGTGCCTCCTCTCGTAAGAAATGGTTGCTATATAGTTTATACACACACGCACACACATACTTATGGTTATATGTACATGTATGATGACTTTACATTGCATATCATCAAAGACCATAGATCAATACCTTCCATAATTATTTTTCAATTTTCTATTATTGATGAGACAATGAAATGATATATCCTATAAATGTCAGTGTTAAGGAAATTTTCAGAGATACAGAACATACACTTGTCCAAATTGTGAAGAAATGAAAAATAGAAATTAAAAAGAGGCCAGGCAGGGTGGCTCATGCCTGTAATCCTAGCACTCTGGGAGGCTGAGGCAGGCGGATCGTTTGAGTTCGTGGTTCAAGACCAGCCTGAGCAAGAGTGAGACCCCCATATCTACTAAAAAAATAGACAGAAATTACCTGGACAACTAAAAACATAATATATATAAAATTAGCCAGGCCAGGCGAGGTGGCTCACGCCTGTAATCCTAGCACTCTGGGAAGCCGAGGTGGGCAGATTGCTCAAGGTCAGGAGTTTGAAACCAGCCTGAGCAAGAGTGAGACCCCCATCTCTACTAAAAATGGAAAGAAATTAATTGGCTAACTAAAAATATATAGAGAAAAATTTAGTCAGGCATGGTGGCGAATGCCTGTAGTCCCAGCTACTCAACTCAGGAGGCTGAGGCAGTAGAATTGCATGAGCCCAGGAGTTTGAGGTTGCTGTGAGCTAGGCTGATACCACGCCACTCTAGCCAGGGCAACAGAGTGAAACTCTGTCTCAAAAACAAACAAAAAAAATTAGCCAGGCATGGTGGCACATGCCTGTAGTCCCAGCTACTCGGGAGGCTGAGGCAGGAGGATCTCTTGAGCCCATGAGTTTGAGTTTGCTGTAAGTTAGGCTGATGCCACGGCATTGTAGCCGAGGTGACAGAGTGAGACTCTGTTGCAAAAAGAAAGAAAGAAAAAATTAAAAAGAAACAGGTCCCAATTCAAGAGGCCATGATATTCATGGTTGCAATCAGAATGAAAATGAAGCCCTAACAAACATATATCTATATCTTTGGCAGAAAAGTGCCCTGATGGCAAGCTCTGAGCATGGCATGAAATCTTCCTTCATATTCCTGAATGACTGCACAGACGTGTTGAGCAGACTTAAGTTACTTTCTCCTTTGGGGCCAATCCGGCTAATAAGCAGAGAAAAAAGATTACACAGCACAACACCGATACTCAGAAGTCCTAGGCACGAGCTGGGGAATGAAGTGCTGAGGGGATCACTGGGGTATCCCTCAGGGTGCTTAAGTCCAAAGCTCTGAAAACCTTGCTTTGGTCTGCCTTGTACTAGAAGTGCTCTGAAAAACCGATGGGGAAAGAACAGAGACAAGTAATTTACTCTTCATGTTAAAAAATGTACAGGGTAACCTGGACTTAAATAAAATATTAGGCAAACATTTATCAAAAGCTGCTCAATAAGGAAAAACCTTTGCAACTGTGTGACGAAAGGAGGGTGCCAGACATTATTGCCTGCATTCAAAAAAATGAGCCATAGGATCTTACTGTGGGAAAGAAAAGCAAAGAAAGGCAATCTGGTCAAGGGGAGGGGGGAATGGGGAGAAAGAGTAGGGAGGGCTGTGGTGGGTTTCTTTAAATTGCTGATAATCTATCAAACCTAGATTGGAGAAAAGCCCAACCATGACAATGTTAATCCATTTACTTTAAACAAAGGCTAGGACTTTAAGTTGGCAGATAGTATAAAATTTGTTACTATTTGGGGGTGATTGCATCTATCTATTTGCAATTCAGAACCTCCTCAAAGAATGTTCAAGGTTAAGCTGGAGCATAAGAAGCTTTTTTTTTTTCATTTTGTTTTGAGTTTTAGTTTGGCAGGTAGGGGGATGTCTTGTTTGTATTGAAGCACAGTTAGGTTTATTTACTAAAGTATAGGAAAGTTCACTAATATTCATTTACTCTACTACATTTTATTAGTAAAAGAAAGATTCTAAAATCAAAGACATATTTCTATACATTGGTAATTCTTAAAATTCTTTACTCAGGTAATTGGTCATTATTTATTTAGACATAAAAATAATCTTAGCCTCTGTAACCCTAAATTCCAGTGCAAATTAGGATTCTGTTCTGTTATTTTCTACCAACAATCTTTTCATTATGCCAGCATAAAATTCTTATAGTTTAATAAAGGAGCTTCTTTTGTACTTAAAGAGTTGTTTGCAGAGCAAATACTGCATATCTTTAAATATAAATTATATATACATTATGTTTTGTATCAACTTGTATTAAAATCTACTACCTAAATACATTTATACTAAGAGTCTGACATTTTTTAATGAATATTTGTTGAAAAATGGAATTTTTATATTGAGTAATTAAGAACAAGTTTCCATTTTTAAAAAAAGTGCAGATTTAATTGGCTAAGACAGATGATACAATACAGATACAAAGACCAGATATAATTAAGTCCCACTAGTAGCAGAGTAACTTAATACAACCCTTCTGGTTCAACTAGACTCAGAAGTGTGATAATAAAACTCAGTGTATACATGGCATTTTGTAGTTTACTAAGCTTGTTCAAATTCATTATTTCATGAGGTCTTCATAATTTCTATCTCCAAAATATGTCCACTCCTCTCTCTACCTATACTGCCACTGGTAAACTCAGTGGCTTTTATTATGTATTCTATTCTTTACACAAATGGTATAATAATTTCTCAAAGTTATAATCAGATTATGTCAATCCCTAGTTTAAAACTCTCTGACTGTCCCACACCCTTAGAACAATATCTATGTATCTTACTAGGGCCTACAAGGTCCTATAGATCTGGCCCTGCCTCCTGTCCAACATCTTCTCATCCCATTCTCCCCTTATTCACTTCCCTCCTGGCAAGCATCTTCTCTCAGTTCCTCCAATATTAGGAAGTTCTTTCCCATCTCTGGGTCTTGATATACATTATTCTACTTCAAAAACTCATTCTCTGCTGTGAGCAAAACTAGTTCCTTCAAATTTTTTGGCTAATATATTAGCATATTCATCCTTATCTAAAGTTTCTCCTTGCTTTCTTATTTGTTTTCTTCATAACACTTGCCATAATTTGTAATTGCTTTATTTTTTATTTTATTTTATATATATATATTTTTAAGACAGAGTCTCACTTTGTTGCCCAGGCTAGAGTGAGTGCCATGGCATCAGCCTAGCTCACAGCAACCTCAAATTCCTAGGCTCAAGCAATCCTACTGCCTCAGCCTCCGGAGTAGCTGGGACTACAGGCATGCACCACCATACCCGGCTAATTTTTTCTATATATATGAGTTGGCCAGTTGATTTCTTTCTATTAGAGTATAGACAGGGTCTCGCTCTTGCTCAGGCTGGTTTCAAACTCCTGACCTCAATCAATCTGCCCGCCTAGGGCTTACAGAGTGCTAGGATTACAGGCTTGAGCTACCTCGCCCGGCCATAATTGCTTTATTTTTAGTTGACTTCTCCCATTTCCCTCCTAGATCCATGAATATAGATACTAATCCATCCAGCAATCAATAAATGTAGAGATGAACAATAATCCTTTGAAGTGCACAGGCTTTTCAAAGAGGTCAAAATTATTTACTAATGATCACATACCTATTAAATGTGAACCAAATAGTCTAAGGTTCTATACTATTCACTGATCAGCTATCTGACCATCTCCCCCTTTCTGCTAAACACCTCTTTGAGAAAATTACTTAATAATAGGTGCAAAACTGAGATTAGTCATGGACAGGGAGGGCACAAATAATAGATAAATTCGTTATGTTCTATACAAGCGCAATGAGCAGACCAAATATAATAACTGAGAAGCATAGCTGTCCCTTGCTATTTGTGAGGCATAGGTTCCAGGATCCACCTTAGATACCAAATCCACAGATGCTTAAGTCCCTTTTATACAATGGTGTAGTATTTTCATATAACCTACATACAATCTCCTGTATACTTTAAATCTAGTTGTCTAGATTACTTATAATACTTAGAACAATGTAAATAGTTATACTGTATTGTTTAGGGCATAATGACAAGAAAAAAGTCTGTACATGTTCAGTGCAGGTCAAATTTTTTTTTTTAGACAGGTTTCACTCTGTTGCCAAGGCTGGAATGCAGGGGTGTGATCATAGCTCATTTCAGCCTCAAACTCCTGGACTCGAGCAATCTTCCTGCCTCAGCCTCCCAAGCAGCTGGGACTACAGGAACATAGGACCACACCTGCCTAATTTAAAAAAAATTTTTTAGAGATGGGGGTCTTACTATGTTGCTCAGGCAAGTCTGGAACTCCTGTCCTCAAGCAATCCAGCTGCCCCAGCCTCCCAAAGTGCTAGTATTATAGGCACGAGCCACTGTGTCAGGTCTGGATGCAATTTTTTAAAAAATATTTTCAATCTGCAGTTGGTTGAATCCATGGATACAGAACCCAGGGATACGGAGGGCTAACTGCATGTAAAAGCCACACTGGGGAAGGCCTTCAATGTCAAGGTAAACAGTCCGAACTTTATTCAGAAGGCAATGAGCAGCTTTGAACTTTTCTGAACAAAGAAATGATATTTATAAGACAGGACTTTGAAATAAATAATGTGAGGGTAGTATATTAAAGGAAAATGGAAGGATATCCACTGAGGAACATATTGCTATTTGACTATATAGTCGGTCAAATCACCAAAGTACGTGTTGTTAAAATGATAAAATGAGGAGAGTCTAGAACAAGAGTGATCTCCATTCTTCCAGTTCTGTCGCTAACTACCTAAGGTTGTCTTATAGACTCTCTAGCACTGAGGAAGGTGTAAACATATAGTAAGCATTAAACAAATACTTGTGAAATGAATGAATACATGAAATCTATAATTATATGATACATTTTTCTCATCTTCATATTTTATAGTTCCTTGTAGAAACCTTGAAATGTCAGAAAAACATGAAAAAGGAAATAAAAATCATATGTAACCCTGCCCTTCTGAGATAGCCATGATTAACATTTTCATGTACCTCCTTTCCATTTTTTTCCCCCATTTTATTTCTTACCCCACTCCACCTTTGTAAAGATGTTTGATATGAATTTGGAGGGAGGGGCAATTAATATATTATCTGTGTTAAACTTTTATAAACTCCAAAAAAGAAGAGGAAAATAATCTTTAGAATCCAACTGTATGTATAATTTTGTATACTATTTAAAAACTAGTGTAGCACATTTTTCTGTATTACTAAAAATTCTTCAGAAGCATGATTTCTAATACCAGCAAAATAGGCAATGATATGGATATGCTCTTTTTTTTTTTTTTTTTTTTTTTTTGAGACAGAGTCTCACTTTGTTGCCCAGGCTAGAGTGAGTGCCGTGGCATCAGCCTAGCTCACAGCAACCTCAAACTCCTGGGCTCAAGCAATCCTCCTGCCTCAGCCTCCCAAGTAGCTGGGACTACAGGCATGCGCCACCATGCCCGGCTAATTTTTTCTATATATATATATTAGTTGGCCAATTAATTTTTTCTATTTATAGTAGAGATGGGGTCTTGCTCTTGCTCAGGCTGGTTTTGAACTCCTGACCTCGAGCAATCCGCCCACCTCAGCCTCCCAGAGTGCTAGGATTACAGGCGTGAGCCACCGCGCCCGGCGGATATGCTCTTTTTAAATAACCAGTATACCTGTTTTCATGTCCTTCAGTTATTCATTCATCCAATAATTAGTTAAGCATAGATTGTATATTATACATGAAGAATACTACCAAGTTCAGGCCTCCACCCTCAATCCAACCTTATTTTCCTAGAATTTAGTACTCATCTTTTCACACTGGGAAGATGTCCTAGACCTCTGTAATTTGAACAGAATTACTCATTCCTTCCTCTGTGCTCCCATAACACACTGTTTATAATTCTATTATTGCAACTTTTATTTTATATCACAACTAGTTTTTCTTTCTGTTAATTATGCGCTCCCAAAGGACAGAGACTATTGTTCATCCTTACGTCCTTAGGGCCTAAAACAGGGCCTTGAAAGAAAGTAGATTTTTGTTTTGTTTTGCTAAAACTGAAAGTAGATTTTTGTTTTGTTTTGCTAAAATCTCAATTTCAAACTGAATCCTATAGGCTGGGCGTGGTGGCTCACCCTTGTAATCCAAGTACTCTGGGAGGCCAAGGCAGGAAGATCACTTGAGCTCAGGAATTTGAGACCCTATCTCTACTAAAAATAGAAAAAAATTAGCTGGGCTTGGTGGCATGTGCCTATAGTCTCAGCTACTAGGGAGGCTGAGGCAGAAGGATTGCTTGAGCCTAGGAGTTCGAGGTTCCTGTGAGCTAGGCTGACGCCACAGTACTCTAGCCTAGTTAATAGAGTGAGACCCTTTCTCAAACAAAACAAAACAAACAATCCGGCCAGGCTAGGTGGCTCAGGCCTGTAATCCTAGCACTGTAGGAGGCCTAGGCGGCCGATCACTCAAGGTCAGGAGTTAGAAACAAGCCTGAGCAAGAGCGAGACCCCATCTCTACTATAAATAGAAGAAAATTAATTGGCCAACTAATATATATAGAAAAAATCAGCCGGGCATGGTGGCGCATGCCTGTAGTCCCAGCTACTCTGGAGGCTGAGGCAGTAGGATCGCTTGAGCCCAGGAGTCTAAGGTTGCTGTGAGCTAGGCTGACACCACGGCACTCACTCTAGCCTGGGCAACAAAGCAAGACTCTGTCTCAAAAAAAAAAAAAAAAAAAACAACCCAAACTGAATCCTATAGTGTAACTTACTATCCATCAGAAACTTTCACCTTTAGAGCTTTACCTTCAATTCAACATATCTAAAACCATTAAAACTCATATCTCCAGCTATAAGAAAACAAAATAACACAAAAACCCCTAACTTCCTCTGCAGGAACATTTCTTCTTCTCATTAGTACCCTATTATCTTTGTCAAACTTTAAACATTGAAATTATTTTGATTATATCTGGTTGCTTCCCATTTCCAGTAACAATTTATTCATCCCACAAATATATACTGGGTGCTACTTTCTACTGTGCATTGTTCTGCACACTAGATCCATAATAGTAAACAGGATAGACAAAGTTCCTTACCTTCTGGAGCTTACATTCTAGTGAAGGGAGACAGTCAATAAAGCAAAGAAGCAAGTAAACAATAAGAAACATATCAGAGAATGGTAACTGTTCCTTGGAGAATTAGAGCAAAAAGACAGACGGTAGAGAGTGGCCACTTTAGATTGATCATCAGAAAAGGCCTCCCTTTAGGATGTGTCTCCTCTCTCCTCCACTTTAGTTGCCCTGGCAGTAGGCCTTCCCCCTGCCAGGCCTGCGTTAGATACTGTAACAGTGTAATGCATGGGCTTCCCAACTCCACAGTCCACTCGGTGTCCTGCTGTTAGACTCATCTTCTATTTGATTGTTGTGGGAAGAAGGGGATAAGCCCAATGGAAAATGGTAATTTTCCCCTTTGTTAAGCACACAGATAATAGCCTAAATTACAGAATTCAAACCCAATTTTTACTCACCAACAGAAAACTTAATGACTCGTTCAGTTAATAAAGGATTAAAATTGGAGGGATCACTTTGAATTTCGGCTCTGAGGCCTTTCTGATTAGCGTTTAGGGAGAAGGGACTCAGAATTATATATCGAAAGGAGCAAAGATAGAGTACTTTCTCTTTAGTCCTTGAGGCTGGACAGAAGAGAACATTCATGGAGCTCCAGCTAGGTGCTATGAACTGTACTGTTTTATTCACTTTCTGTTATTTAAGCCTCATAATAGCCTGGGCGCAGTGGCTCACGCCTGTAATCCTAGCACTCCGGGAGGCCGAGGTGGGCAGATTGCTTGAGGTCAGGAGTTCGAAACCAGCCTGAGCAAGAGTGAGTCCCTGTCACTACTATAAATAGAAAGAAATTAATTGGCCAACTAATATATATAGAAAAAGTTAGCTGGGCATGGTGGCGCATGCCTGTAGTCCCAGCCACTCATGAGGCTGAAGCAGGATTGCTTGAGCCCAGGAGATTGAGGTTGCTGTGAGCTAGGCTGAACCAGGGCATTCACTCTAGCCTGGGCAACAAAGCGAGACTCTGCCTCTAAATAAATAAACAAACCTCATGATAACCCTCTAAGATAGGTATAAGATAATTAACTTATCTAAAATCCCCACCACTAGTAAGTAAGTGGTAGAGCAATGACTAGAACTCAAGTTTGTCTAGGTACAAACATTTAAACCTCCTAAATTGTTTGGTTGCAAATGATATCCTGAGAAACATAAGCAAGAACTACAAATTGGTTGAAAGAGAGTGGTAGCTGAAAAGACTATTTGTAGAATTACTGGATAAATGAATAAGAAGAAAGAGGATATTATGATTTATACCTGAAGTAATTGTTTAGAGAAATGAGCAGGGCAAGGAAATAATCACAGTTAAAGATATTTGCCCATTCACTAATGCAACAAATACTCATTAGAACTTACTCAGTGTCAGATGCAGTGCTCAGCATTGGGAATGTTATTCCTGCTTTTATGGACTTTACTACATATTGGTGGAACAGATAGATAATTAATAGACATGCGCTTTGAAAGAAAAACACGGGCTATTTTGAGAGCTGGGGGACCTGAGCTATGCTGGAGCATCCTTGGCAACTGATATATAAGTTGGAGAATGAAACATAAATAGGAGTCTGTGAGGCAAGGAAGTAGGTATGAGCATCCAAAGGCCTCAAGGCAGAGGGCAGCCTGGTATTGGAAGAACTGGAAAGGAACCACTTTGAGTGGAGCATGGTTAAAAGAGTGGGGAGGTGGAGGTGAGGGAGATCATGCTGGAACTTAAAGATTTTGAGCTTTATCCTAAGAGTAGACATTGATTGAAAGGTTTTCAACTTGAGGGACAAGATCAGATTTGTGCTTTATTTAAAGAAAGAGATCATTATATCTTAGTGGCAGATAACAGATTAGAGGGAAAACAATTTGAATGCAGGAAGACTACATAGGAGGGGTCATGACAATAGTACAGATGAGACTTGAGAATGTATCTCATTGGTAGAGAGAACTGGATGATTCAAGAAATATATGGGAAATAGAACAGATAGTATTTGGTGATTGATTGGATAAAGAGTAAAAGGGACAGAAGGTTTCTAGAATGACTGGCCATATTTTCTTTCTTTCTTTTTTTTTTTTTTTGAAACAGAGTCTCCTTTTGTTGCCCAGGCTAGAGTGAGTGCCATGGCGTCAGCCTAGCTCACAGCAACCTCAAACTCCTGGGCTCAAGCGATCCTACTGCCTCAGCCTCCCGAGTAGCTGGGACTACAGGCATGCGCCACCATGCCCGGCTAATTTTTTCTATATATATTAGTTGGCCAATTAATTTCTTTCTATTTATGGTAGAGATGGGGTCTCGCTCTTGCTCAGGCTGGTTTCGAACTCCTGACCTCTAGCAATCCGCCCGCCTGGGCCTCCCAGAGTGCTAGGATTATAGGCGTGAGCCACCGCACCCGGCCCAGATTTAACATTTTATAATCTCAGCCATTACAAGGGACTGACCTTATTTTCTAGTTCAAAAGTTCAAAAAGTCTAGGATTCACCGGTCCAGCTTGTTTCAAGGGCACGGCTCTGTGACCTGCAGCATCATGAGAAAACTTGGCAGCTTCGTTAGGAATTAAGGAAGGGGCAGTTCCTGGAACAAACACCTGGTAGACAAAACAATAGGTGCTCACCATGGCATATTTGAAATACTACACAGAAGTTTTAAAACATATCATCCTTCTAATAGCATCGATTGTTTGCTTTGTTTATTCATTTTATACTTATCTATTAAAAATGGATGATGGCCGAGCGCAGTGGCTCACGTCTGTAATCCTAGCACTCTGGGAGGCCCAGGCGGGCGGATTGCTCAAGGTCAGGAGTTCAAAACCAGCCTGAGCAAGAGTGAGACCCCGTCTCTACTATAAATAGAAAGAAATTAATTGGCCAACTAATATATATAGAAAAAATTAGCCGGGTATGATGACGCATGCCTGTAGTCCCAGCTACTCCAGAGGCTGAGGCAGGAGGATCGCTTGAGCCCAGGAGTTTGAGGCTGCTGTGAGCTAGGCTGACACCATGACACTCACTCTATCCTGGGAAATAAAACAAGACTCTGTCTCAAAAAAAAAAAAGGATGATATTCAGGGAACTATTATTCTGACTGTATAAATTAAATGAGGTATAAACTTATGTAAAATTCTTAAATCCTTGAATATGTTTTACTTAATCAAACTGAAAGAGAATGAGTGGTAAAAACATCCTGTAGAACTAGCACAGAAGGGGTGGGTGAGGTGGCTCATGCCTGTAATCCTAGCGCTCTGGGAGACTGAGGGGAAAGGATCGGAGCAAGAGCAAGACCTCGTCTCTACAAAAAATTGAAAAATTAGGCTGGCACTGTGGCTCTTGCCTGTAGTCCCAGCTACTTGGGAGGCTAAGGCAGGAGGATAGCCTGAGCCCAGGAGTGTGAGGTTGCGGCAGTGAGCTATGATGATGTCACAGCACTCTACCCAGGGCAACAGATCTCCAAAAAAAGAAAAATACAGAAAGCATAAATAAATATTTTTTGAAATATATTATACTATAAATATTATAAAATAAAGGACAGAGAACATCTTTTTGCCTTATGCGATTTCACAAAACAGATGCCTTTTTACTCAGGTTGTTATCCTTAACCATGAAAAGTAAATTTTACATTACACTATTTCTTTTTTTTTTTTTTTTTTTTGAGACTGAGTCTCACTCTGTTGCCGAGGCTAGAGTGAGTGCCATGGCATCAGCCTAGCTCACAGCAACCTCAAACTCCTGGGCTCAAGCGATCCTACTGCCTCAGCCTCCCGAGTAGCTGGGACTACAGACATTCGCCACCATCCTCGGCTAATTTTTTCTATATATTTTGAGTTGGCCAATTAATTTCTTTCTATTTTTAGTGGAGAGGGGGTCTTGCTCTTGCTCAGGCTGGTTTCAAACTCCTGACCTTGGGCTATCTGCCCACCTCGGCCTCCCTGAGTGCTAGGATTACAGGCATGAGCCACTGCCCCCAGCCTACACTATTTCGTTTTAAATTCATCTATCACAAAAATTAAACGGGACAATAGCTCTAATAGAGCCCTGGTGGTCCCTCAGACTTCTTAGTACCCTCTCATTCACTGAAATCTCTGAGGGCACGAACGTTGATCCAACACTCTACTAATCAACTAAAGCCTGGTCAGGTAGCTGTTTTAGTCATGGTCACAGGTTTGTATTTAAGAACAAATTGCTCCAATTCTCAGTGAGCAAAATATAAAGAACCTGTTTTCTAGTAAAAAATAGAAAGGGCAATAACCGAACTATTCAAAGAATGAATTGTTAATATTCATGAGGTACTCTAAAATAAGCAAAGAAGTATTTCCATCATTTCCTGTTAAAAACAAAATTATCAAAGGTTTTTAACTAGAGGGTTAAAACTGTAATTTTTCAGTGTTTCATGGTTTTTCAATAAAATCCTTGCAAAAATACATTTGTAAACAATTTAACAAACACACACAAGCATAAAACAAAGTAGTTGAGGAAATATTAATAAGTGATTAATTTGGGGGAATGAACAAGGAAAGTTACTAAGCAAAGGAAGGCCTAGTTTCAAAGATGTGTAGATGAGAAAGTTTTATCTTGTTAATTTATTTTATTAGAGTCTTGGTTATCAATTTTTTATGGGGCCTAGGAGATAATTTAGGAAAAATAAAAATATTATGGACTACATTTTAAATTTTTCATTCTAAATGGAAATAATTTTAGTACCATGGGGAGAAAAATGTATACTTTTATTTTACTACTTTTTATTTTTATAGATTTAGAGAGTACAAGTGCAGTTTTGTTACATGGATATCATGTGTAGTTGTGAAGTCTGGGTGTTTAGTGAAAATGTATACTTGTAAATATTTCCTGAATATTTCAATTAAATAAATAAAAGAAAAAACTGTATACTTTTAGAAAGATGATCTATTTTATCGAAGACCATCAATGAAGGAAAGAATGGGGCAAGACTAGCCATTGTTTCTATTCCTGTTATACCAATGATTCTAACAGTCCCATGCACCAGTAATACATTTTATGGATTTTCCTTCTAAGAGGAGCTTGTATTTCTCCAAGAAAATGTCTTTTTGGTGTAAAATATTTCATTTAGAAGTGTGTTATGTTTAACAATACTGATTTTTTTTTTTTTTTTTTGAGACAGAGTCTCACTTTGTTGCCCAGGCTAGAGTGAGTGCCATGGCGTCAGCCTAGCTCACAGCAACCTCAAACTCCTGGGCTCAAGCAATCCTACTGCCTCAGCCTCCTGAGTAGCTGGGACTACAGGCATGCGCCACCATGCCCAGCTAATTTTACTAATATATACTAGTTGGCCAATTAATTTCTTTCTATTTATAGTAGAGACGGGGGTCTCACTCTTGCTCAGGCTGGTTTTAAACTCCTGAGCTCCAGCAATCTGCCCGCCTCAGCCTCCCAGAGTGCTAGGATTACAGGTGTGAGCCACTGTGCCCAGCCAACAATACTGATTTGGTTATCAACTTTTATGTCACTTAGTCATTTAAAAGTATTTTGAACTAAAGGTAAATAATTATACTTGTTGTATTCATTTAACTTACAGGGTTCAGTGATTTCTAGGGGACTTAAAAGTATAAATGAGAGTTACTGTCCTTGCTCAGTCACTATATTTTATACTATTCATTTCAGGATAATTTGTTGCAAATTAGAGTAGATAATATTCTACTAATTGTGTTCTACTGCATGCACTGATAATGACACATTCTGTTTGCCATTCATTCAGTCAATATCCATAAAAAGATTACCAGAGTAAGGCGCTATGCTTGTGTGGACACAAAGGTAACTATGACATGATGTCTCTTTAGAGAGTTTATAGCATGGTGGTGCAGACAAACACTAGCATAGACATGCTAAAATAATGTGGTAAGGACACAGACAGGCATGAATCCTGGGTATTATAAAGGTGCAAAGGTGTACTGTGTCTGGGAGGCCGAGGCGGGCGGATTGCTCAAGGTCAGGAGTTCAAAACCAGTCTGAGCGAGACCCCATCTCTACTAAAAATAGAAAGAAATTAATTGACCAACTAAAATATATGTATATATATATATATATATATATATACACAAAAAGTTAGCCGGGCATGGTGGCGCATGCCTGTAGTCCCAGCTACTTGGGAGGCTGAGGCAGGAGGATTGCTTGAGCCCAGGAGTTTGAGGTTGCTGTGAGCTAGGCTGACGCCATGGCACTCCAGCATGGGCAACAGAGTGAGACTCTGTCTTAAAAAAACAAAAACAAACAAACAAAAAAACCAAAGGTGTATTGTGTAGGTACATGGGTGGGAAAGACTTTCTAGGAACAGATAGTGACTAAGGTAAGTTTTATGAAAGAATGAGTAGGAATTAGCCAAATGATAAGAAAGAGTATAGACAGGGGCAGGGCAGAGCGTTCCGACAGAAACAGAAAAACAGCACTATTGCTAGAGAGCGAAGCGAAAGACAAGAGTTGGAAGAGGGAGAGATTAAAATACAAAGTTAGATGGGGGCACATCATAGAATTCTTTTTTTTTTTTTTTTTTTTTTGAGACAGAGTCTCACTGTGTTGCCCGGGCTAGAGTGCTGTGGCATCAGCCTAGCTCACAGCAACCTCCAACTCCTGGGCTCAGGCGATCCTCCTGCCTTAGCCTCTTCAGTAGCTGGAACTACAGGCATGTGCCACCATGCCAGACTAATTTTTTCTATGTATTTTAAGTCGTCCAGCGTCCAGCTAATTTCTTTCTATTCTTTTTTTTTTTTTTTTTTTAATAGAGACAGGGTCTCACTCTTCCTCAGGCTGGTCTCGAACTCCTGATCTGAAACGATCTGCCCACCTCAGCCTCCCAGAGTGCTGGGATTACAGGCGTGAGCCACACCCAGCCAGATCATAGAATTCTTGAATTCCATGTCAAGGAGCTTGAACTTGATTTTTTTTTTTTTTTTTTTTATTTCTCAGACTCTGCTTTCTGGAGAATGAACTTGATTTTATAAGCAATGAGTTGTCACTGAACTTTTTAAACAGGAAAACAAAATGGAAAAATATGGACAGGAGCAGACCAGAGATAAGAAGAGGTTTGTTACATTATTCAGGATGGAAGAGGATGAGAAGCTGAACCAGGACAGTAATAGCAGAGGTGGGCAGTAGGAAAAGTATTAAAGAACTAATTAGGGGCCGGGCGCTGTGGCTCACGCCTGTAATCCTAGCTCTTGGGAGGCCGAGGCGGGCGGATTGCTCAAGGTCAGGAGTTCAAAACCAGCCTGAGCAAGAGCGAGACCCCGTCTCTACTATAAATAGAAAGAAATTAATTGGCCAACTGATATATATATAAAAAATTAGCCGGGCATGGTGGTGCATGCCTGTAGTCCCAGCTACCCGGGAGGCTGAGGCAGAAGGATCACTCGAGCCCAGGAGTTTGAGGTTGCTGTGAGCTAAGCTGACGCCACGGCACTCACTCTAGCCTAGGCAAGAAAGCGAGACTCTGTCTCAAAAAAAAAAAAAAAAAAAAAAAGAACTAATTAGGGCCGGGCGCGGTGGCTCACGCCTGTAATCCTAGCACTCTGGGAGGCCGAGGCGGGCGGATTGCTCGAGGTTGGGAGTTCGAAACCATCCTGAGTGAGACCCCGTCTCTACTAAAAATAGAAAGAAATTAATTGACCAACTAAAAATATATATACAAAAAATTAGCCGGGCATGGTGGCACATGCCTGTAGTCCCAGCTACTTGGGAGGCTGAGGCAGGAGGATCGCTTGAGCCCAGGAGTTTGAGGTTGCTGTGAGCTAGGCTGACGCCACGGCACTCACTCTAGCCTGGGCAACAAAAGTGAGACTCTGTCTCAAAAAAAAAAAAAAAAAAAGAACTAATTAGGAGTCATAATTGGCAGGACTCAGTGATTGGTTGAATGTGGGAAACACCGAAAATGGAAGAGTCAAAGACAATTGCGAAGCATAGCATGAATATCAAGTGTAATAGGGAATACAGGGAAAGAAATAGATTTGAAGGGAAGTGATGATACTTCAATAATTTTAGGGTTGAGTTTGAGATGTATGTGGAGCATACATAGAGCAGACAGCAGCTCTGGAGAAAAGTCTGAGGTGCAGCTGTGGGTGGTTGTCACCACCATATTAATGATATTAATAGGATATTAATAGTTAAAATCATATCAATGGGCCAAGTAAATCAGAAAGTCATACTTACAGAGTGCTTATCTCTGCCATTAATTGTGGACTTTAGGTATAGTACCCACCATGAATGGATCAATCTACTTGATTGATCATTAATTTCTATATCTTGGAGGTTGTTCCCCAAAGCCTAGACATTGAGGCTCATGTTAAGTAAAGAACAGAGCGACCAAGCGTGGTGGCTCACGCCTGTAATCCTAGCACTCTGGGAGGCCGAGGCGGGTGGATCACTGAAGGTCAGGAGTTTGAGACCAGCCTGAGCAAGAGCAAGACCCTGTCTCTACTATAAATAGAAAGAAATTAATTGGCCAACCAATACATATAGAAAAAATTAGCCGGGCATGGTGGTGCATGCCTGTAGTCCCAGCTACTCGGGAGACTGAGGCAGCAGGATTGCTTGAGCCCAGGAGTTTGAGGTTGCTGTGAGCTAGGCTGACGCCACGGCACTCACTCTAGCCTGGGCAACAAAATGAGACTCTGTCTCAAAAAAAATAAATAAATAAAAAGAAAAAGAAGAACAGAGCGACATGAAGAAACAAATAAACAAAAGTACATAAAATTGGCCCGGCACAGTGGCTCACACCTATAATCCTAGCACTCTGGGAGGCCGAGGCAGGTGGATCCTCTGAGCTCAGACCCCTCTCTATTAAAACATAGAAAAAATTAGCCGGGCATGGTGGCACATGCGTAGTCCCAGCTACTCAGGAGGCTGAGGCAGCAGGATCACCTGAGCCCAGGAGTTTGAGGTTGCTGTGAGGTGGGCTAACCGCCACAGCACTCTAACCTGGGCAACAGAGTGAGACTCTGCCTCAAAAAATAAATAAATAAATAAATAAATAAAATCAAAATTAAAAAGGTACCTAAAATTGAACATATATTTTATTTTATTTATTTATTAATTAATTTATTTTTAGACAGCGTCTTACTCTATTATAGCCCGGGCTAGAGTGCCGTGGCATTAGCCTAGCTCACAGCAACCTCAGACTCCTGAGCTCAAGCAATCCTTCTGCCTCAGCCTTTCAGAGTGCTAGGATTACAGGCATGAGCCACCACTCCTGGCCTATTTATTTATTTTTTATTTATTTATTTTTTTTGAGACAGAGTCTCACTCTGTTGCCCAGACTAGAGTGAGTGCCATGGCGTCAGCCTTGCTCACAGCAACCTCAAACTCCTGGGCTCAGGTGATCCTCCTGCCTCAGCCTCCCGAGTAGCTGGGACTACAGGCATGTGCCACCATGCCCGGCTAATTTTTTCTTTTTTTTTTTTTTCTTTTCTTTTTTTTTTTTTTTTTGAGACAGAGTCTCGCTTTCTTGCCTAGGCTAGAGTGAGTGCCGTGGCGTCAGCCTAGCTCACAGCAACCTCAAACTCCTGGGCTCAAGCCATCCTCCTGCCTCAGCCTCCCAAGTAGCTGGGACTACAGGCACAAGCCACCATGCCCGGCTGATTTTTATATATATATATTAGTTGGCCAATTAATTTCTTTCTATTTTTATGGTAGAGACAGGGTCTCACTCAGGCTGGTTTTGAACTCCTGACCTTGAGCAATCCACCCGCCTCGGCCTCCCAGAGTGCTAGGATTACAGGCGTGAGCCACCGCGCCCGGCCTAATTTTTTCTATATATATTAGTTGGCCAATTAATTTCTTTCTATTTATAGTAGAGATGGGGTCTCGCTCTTCCTCAGGCTGGTTTCGAACTCCTGACCTCTAGCAATCCGCCCGCCTCGGCCTCCCAGAGTGCTAGGATTACAGGCATGAGCCACCGCGCCCGGCTATTTATTTTTTTTGAGTCACAGTCTCTTTTGAGTAACTCTGTTACCTGAACTAGAGTGCCATGGTGTCAGCCTAGCTCACAGCAACCTCAAACTCCTGGGCTCAAGTAATCCTCCTGCCTGAGCCACCCAAGTAGCTGGGACTACAGGCATGCACCACCATGCCTGGCTAATTTTTTCTCTATATATATTTTTTAGTTGGTCAATTAATTTCTTTGTATTTTTAGTAGAGACGGGGTCTTGCTCTTGCTCAGGCTGGTTTCCAACTCCTGACCTTGAGCAATCCGCCCACCTCAGCCTACCAGAGTGCTAGGATTACAGGCGTGAGCCACTGCGCCCGGCCTGAATATATATATTTTATTTTATTTTATTTATTTATTTATTTTTTTGAGACAGAGTCTCGCTTTCTTGCCTAGGCTAGAGTGAGTGCCGTGGCGTCAGCCTAGCTCACAGCAACCTCAAACTCCTGGGCTCAAGCTATCCTCCTGCCTCAGCCTCCCGAGTAGTTGGGACTACAGGCATGCGCCACCATGCCCGGCTGATTTTTATATTATATATATTAGTTGGCCAATTAATTTCTTTCTATTTTTTTATGGTAGAGACGGGGTCTCGCTCAGGCTGGTTTTGAACTCCTGACCTTGAGCAATCCGCCCGCCTCGGCCTCCCAGAGTGCTCGGATTACAGGCGTGAGCCACCGCACCCGGCTTGAATATATATATTTTAAAGATGAGATCTCGCTCTATTGCCCAGGCCAGAGTGCCGTGTAGTGAGCCCTGTGTCAAGAACACTGTGGCACTGCCAAAATAATGTTAAATATAGGCCACAGGGGTGGGCCTGCTCTTTCTAACTCACCTTGAATCCCCCCCATTCAGTTTTACAATGTTGTAACTCTTTTTTTTTCTTGAAATAGAGGAAAGGTCCATATTAGTTTCTTTCATTCATTCATTCATTCATTCAACAGGTATTTAGTTAACTCGTATGTGATACGTGCTGGAACACAGGTGTAGCATAGACTACCTTACATGGCCCCTTTCACCTGCCACGTTGAGACTTGACCACAAGGAAACACAGCTGCTGTTCCCCAGCCACTTCCCACAGCGCCTGGCGCACACCCTGTGCGTTGCGTCACACCGACCCGCCCGCGTGTCTGTCTCTACCTCTAGACCAAGCTCCCTGAGGCTGGGCTGCTTGCTTCCTGCTTATAGACCAAAGTCTAATGTGATGTCTATGGAATGGAAGTGAATTTGAGT
Source organism: Microcebus murinus (assembly GCF_040939455.1). Lineage (NCBI taxonomy): Eukaryota > Metazoa > Chordata > Mammalia > Primates > Cheirogaleidae > Microcebus > Microcebus murinus. The sequence continues at coordinate 78,549,585 of NC_134110.1, read as the reverse complement.
GCTTTTTTGAGTTTGTATAGTTCAAATAAGAGCAAAAAAGAAAAAAAAAAAAAGAACTTGAGAGCCTGTCAATAGCACAGCACTCATGATATCCAAGTTCCAATGTGTGTTAACAGTGGGCCACGTATCCTCCTAGACCCTTCCCACACATGATCTCATTCAGTCCTCGCGAGTGAATGAGGCAGGCATTACTCCTATCTCCACTTTCCAGGTGAGGAAACTGAGGCTGGCAGAGGCTGTGACTTATGCTGAGACACCCTTCCATGTGGAACATGTATATTCCTTAGGTGCAGCTATTGGTCTTACCTTTAGTCTTCATTTAGGTATAACCTGAAACTCCCTGATCCTACTAAACTGCCTGTGTCTCTGTGAATCTCTCTGGCATACAGTGTGCTGCTTTGGAAAAAGTTTCCAGGCATGCTGTCATTAGGATTTCTATTCCCAACAGAGCTCAGGCATAGAAAAACCGGATCCTACTTTACACCCACATGTAGGGTTTTAAAGGGGAGACGCACTGTTCATATTACAGACGGGGGTAGAGGGAAGATACATTTTTCAAAGCAAAGTCAAACTTTTCTCTTATTTTTGTAGGCAGTTTATTTTATAAAAAATTTAAATCTCAGCAACAAAGAAAGGTTTCGTTATGTGAACAGTTTTCTTTGACTTTCTCCTTTAAAGGAAGAAACCCCTTTTCCTCCCCCCACCCCAAGACTGGATTTAGATAAGCCTAGAGCCAAAACCACCCAGTGGATTGCAGAACAATTGGCCTACAGGTGGGGCTTGAAGAAAGGCCTTTGAATTCTTTGGGGTCACCTGAGAGCCAGTTCTGCAAAGCCTCCCTCTGTTCTCCCTGGGGGTTTCTCTCCCTCCCTCCCCACCCCCATTTATCTATGCAAAGGTTCTGCAAAGAGCATCTGCTGCCTCCCCAGGCCTGCTCCCGCCCCCACCCCTCCCCACCCCACCCACAGCACCCAGATGAGTCCCTGCTGGGCCAGTCACTGATACTCAGGACAAAGGCGGGGAGCAGGGTGGGTGACCCTCCCAGCCCCTTCAGGGAAATCCAAGGTGACCCTGAGCACACACCTGCCTCCCTTGATCCCCTTCTCTAGCAATGAGGAAGCTGGAGGCCCCTGGGGCTCTGCCTCTGCTCCCTGTGTCCTCAGCCCCCACCCAGCTCCTCCCTGCCCTCTGAGCACCCCTCTGGGCCACCAAATACCAAAGTAGGCCTTGCACAACCTTTCCAGACCCGACTTTAGAGACACCCAAAATAAAGTGGAAGCAAACTCATTTACTAAAAATCCAGTATTTTCTCCCCCTAAAATGAGCTTGAAATGTAATGGCATACATATGCGTTTATATTTGTTCATTCACCCAATTCTTTTATTTTTTTTTTTATTTTTTTTTTTTTGAGACAGAGTCTCGCTTTGTTGCCCAGGCTAGAGTGAGTGCCGTGGCGTCAGCCTAGCTCACAGCAACCTCAAACTCCTGGGCTCAAGCAATCCTCCTGCCTTAGCCTCCCGGGTAGCTGGGACTACAGGCATGCACCACCATGCCCGGCTAATTTTTTTTTTATATATATATATCAGTTGGCCAATTAATTTCTTTCTATTTATAGTAGAGACGGGGTCTCACTCTTGCTCAGGCTGGTTTTGAACTCCTGACCTTGAGCAATCCGCCCCGCCTCGGCCTCCCAAGAGCTAGGATTACAGGCGTGAGCCACAGCGCCCGGCCTCCAATTCTTTTATTGATCGCCAATTATAAGCCTGCCCGATGCGGTGTTAGGCACTTAAAAGAGTCAAATAAGACCAGGCTTCCTTTTCAAGGAGCAGGAAGTCCCATGGGGGAGACAGAAAAGTGAAACGTAAGAATCTTCAGTGCAAAGTTAGGAGGCAGCATGGCTGATCGGCGCAGGTGACTGAGGAAGCCAAGGAAAGGCTCCCAAGGTGTGCTGGCCCAGGCTCTCCCATTTCTCCCTCGTCCCCTCTGTGGCTACCTTAGATAAAGGCAGCAAAAACCATGACTCTTTTCTCTTAATAGTGGATTATGGGATGGAGAAAAATAAAGAAGTTTTAAAATAATTATAAGAAAAAACAAACAGGATTCTTCTTTGAGGCTCCAAGCTTAAAGTGTTTCTTCTTAGGACTTTATTTTTTTATTCTTTTTAGACAGAGTCTCACTCTGTTGCACAGGCTAGTACCTTGGCATCAGCCTAGCTCACAGCAACCTCCAACTCCTGGGCTCAAGGGAGACCTCCTGTCTCAGCTTCCTGAGTAGCTGGGACTATAAGGCACGTACCACCAAGCCCAGCTAATTTTTTCTATTTTTAGTAGAGACAAGGTCTCACTCTTGCCCCATCTGGTCTCAAACTCCTGAGCTCAAGCCATTTTCCCACCTCAGCCTCCCAGAGTCCTGGGATTACAGGCATGAGCCACTGTGCCTGGCCACTGGGACTTTTCTTGTCGCATGTAGTCACTCACTCACTCGATCGCACTTCCATTCATGTTCTTCCATCAGATGTTCTCTGGGCCCCAGCCGCGCGTGGAGGCCCTGTCTTAGGCACAGGGGAACCTGTGGTGAACAAGATCTGCCCTCTTGGGGCTGACATCCTTGTGGTGGGGAGTCAGAGAATGGATGTGGACACAAGGAAACGTAAAGTAATTTCAGGTCGTGATGGGTGCTGCAGAAAAAAAAAAAAAAAAGTGAAAGGCCTTAGCTGGAGAGTGCCTGGAAGTCACAGCAGACTGTCTCCCTGAGGATGGAAGAGCTGTCTAAGGAGAGGACATGGAGCTGAAGCCTGAATGACTTAAGATCTCCTACGCAAATCATCCTTTCCTTGGGGTCGTGCTACCCAGTGTAGTGAGGGCAGAACAGCTAAGGCCTACACAACACACCACATCAACTAGAGCTTCGCTTTACCTTCGTGCAAATTTTTTTTTTTTTTTTTTGAGACAGAGTCTTGCACTGTCACCTGAGCTAGAGTGCCATGGTGTCAGCCTCACTCACAGCAACCTCAAACTCCTGGGCTCAAGCAATCCTCCTGCCTCAAGCTTCCCAAGTAGCTGGGACTACAGGCATGTTCCACCATGCTCGGCTAATTTTTTCTATATGTTTTTAGTTGTCCAGGTAATTTCTTCCTATTTTTAGTAGAGACGGGCTCTCACTCTTGCTCAGGCTGGTCTCAAACTCCTGACCTCAAGCCATCCTCCCGCCTAGGCCTCCCAGAGTGCTAGGATTACAGGCCTGAGCCACCGCGCCCGGCCTCTTGGTGCAATTTTTGAGAAAATGAAAAACCTCTTTTCCATGCAAAAATAATTTTTTTTTTAAAGTCTCATGTGCAAAGATCTGGGAAGAGAGTGTCAGGCTGATAAAAACAGGCTACAGTAAGGCCTGAAGATGGGAGTGAACTTGGATGCTTAAGGGACGGAGGAAGACCAGTGCCTGGTAGCACCGGGTCCTGGGGGAGCCGCAGTGGAGGGAATGAAGCTGCAGACTGGAGGGTCAGCCCACGCCAGGCCTGGTAGTGACAAGGGCCATGGCTTTTGTCCCCATGGCAACAACATTGCAGGGAGTAAGGAAGGCTGGAGAGATACTTTTAGTTAATTGGTTTCAAGATAAACTAAGAGAAAGCTTACAATGTACCAGGCCCTAGTCGGATCACTTTGTAGGTGTTCAAGGGTAAGATCCTGAACAACGACCTGTGAGGTAAGTATTGTTACTGATACTCAGGACAAAGGCGGGGAGCAGGGTGGGGCGACCCTCCCAGCCCCTTCAGGGAAATCCAAGGTGACCCTGAGCACATACCTGCCTCCCTTGATCCCCTTCTCTTGCAATGAGGGCGCTGGTGGCCCCTGGGGCTCTGACTCTGCTCCTGTGTCCTCAGCCCCCACCCAGCTCCTCCTGGCTCCCTGAGAACCCCTCTGGGCCACCAAATACCAAAGTAGGCCTTGCACAACCTTTCTATACCTGACTTTAAAGACACCCAAAATAAAGTGGAAGCAAACTCATTTACTAAAAATCCAGTATTTTCTCCCCCCAAAATGAACTTGAAATGCAATGGCATATATATTTGTTCATTTACCCAACTCTTTTATTGATCGCCCATTATATGCCTTCCTGATGCAGTGTTAGGCACTGATAAAAGTCAAATAAGACTAGGCTTCTTTTTTTTTTTTTTGAGAAAGACTCTCACTTTTTTGCCTGGGCTAGAGTGCTGTGGCATCAGCCTAGCTCACAGCAACCTCAAACTCCTGGGCTCAAGCAATCCTTCTGCCTCAGCCTCCTGAGTAGCTGGGACTACAGGCATGCGCCACCATGCCCAGCTAATTTTTTCTATATATATTAGTTGGCCAATTAATTTCTATTTATAGTAGAGACGGGGTCTCGCTCTTGCTCAGGCTGGTTTCGAACTCCTGACCTTGAGCGATCCTGCTGCCTTGGCCACCTGGGTCTTCCAGAGTGCTAGGATTATAGGTGTGAGCCACCTTGCCCAGCCTAGGCTTCTTTTTCAAGGAGCAGGAAGTCCCATGGGAGAGTCCGAAAAGTGAAACATAAGAATCTTCAGTGCAAAGAGGCAGCATGGCTGATTGGTGCAGGTGACTGAGGAAGCCAAGGAAAGGCTTCCAGGGTGCGCTAGCCCAGGCTCTGGCATTTCTCCCTCATCCCCTCTGTGGTTACCTTAGATAAAGGCAGGAAAACACGACTCTTCCTTGGGCCTCCAAGCTTAAAGTGTTTATTTTTCTATTTTTTTTAGACAGTCTCACTCTGTTGCTCATGTTAGTGCCATGGCATCAGCCTAGCTCACAGCAACCTCCAACTCTTGGGCTCAAGTGATATTCCTGGCTCAGCGGCCTGAGTATCTGGGACTGTAGGCATGCACCACATGTCTCACTAGTTTTTTTCTTATTTTTTTGTGGAGATAGGGGTCTTGCAATATTATCCAGGCTGGTCTGCAACTCCTGGCCTCAAGTGATCCTTTCACCTTGGCCTCCCAAAGTGCTGAGCTCACAGGCGTGAACTACCATGTGTGATCTTAAAATGGAATATATTGACAGTTTTTCAGCAGTATTTCTTATGTTCCAGAGGTTTTAACAACACCCCCAACATACTACCTCTTAGTTCAGCTTTTATACTAAACTGTACCTGTTTAGCAAAGATGTCGCTATATTTTTAGTGTTCTAGTTCTTTGTTTCCTACTACATCATTTAACAATATGCTGTCAAGGTAACAATTTAGCAATAGTACCCGATCTCTTGTGGAACTTTTAAAGTGGCAGCTGAATTCTTCAACTTCTAAAAAAAACCCCACGAAACCCCAAACAAACAAAAAACTCTATGATTTTTGTTGAGTTTTAAATAAAATCGAACCTATTTTCTGAGCAGCTTCGAGGAAAGAACCATGAACAAAACTGTTTGAATGACATTTCAGAACCATGTGTGGAAACCCATGCCCATTAACACTTACCCAATTTCCAAGAGCTACTCAAAACAGACCTAGTGTAATTGGGCAAATGAGTGGGTGCGTGGGTTTTTTAGTAGGGCTGTGACCTCAAAGATTTTCTGTTGTCCTTGCTATGGTCTATAATCTGAAAAAAAAGTGCTGTTTTCTTTCTCATGGGGGTAGTCCATAACTAGTCTGGGACCAAATATCTTATAGGAATAAAGATATTTCTGTCATTTCTGTTTTCAATGGCAAATATGGGCTACTTGTACTTTCTCTACTATGTCCCATGTCTCTGGGGAAAAAACTTCCCACAATAATTCACAATTCTAATTCCTAACAATTCCGATGTGCCATAGCATTTTGTAATAAGCCAGGACTCTGCTTCAGAATTCTTAACGTCACGTTGCGCAGCAGTAACGAAGCTCCATTGGAGCTGACAAGCAAGATGAAATTCTAGTGCCATTGCTGGTCAAGACCTTCGTTTTTCACACTTGATTTAGAGTAGGCACCCAAGGTGATTCTCCTTGAGATATAAAGAGGACAGGGACTATAAAGATAACTAGGATCATGATCCTTCAAGAAGCTCACAGGGGAATAAGGGTGACAGACATGAGCGCAGTTGATGAGCAACACAGCGAGGTATGCCAAATAAAGGGAGGCCACTTCGCATTTACAGTTTAATCTGATTTTACAGTTTAAACAAGACATGGGGCCGGGCGCTGTGGATCGCTCAAGGTCAGGAGTTGGAAGCCAGCCTCAGCAAGAGTGAGACCCCGTCTCTACTAAAAAAAAATAGAAAGAAATTAATTGGCCAACTAAAAATATATGGAAAAAATTAGCCGGGCATGATGGGGTATGCCTGTAGTCCCAGCTACTTGGGAGGCTGAGGCAGGAGGATTGCCTGAGCCCAGGAGTTTGAGGTTGCTGTGAGCTAGGCTGACACCACGGCACTCTAGCCCGGGCGACAGAGTGGGACTCTGTCTCAAATTAATAAATCAATAAATAAAGACACGGGAGAAGAAAAAGAACATACTGTCAATCTTTGCAGATACATGGAGTACTTACAAAACTCTTACCTCCTACCCAAACCGACATCCATGAGAACAGGAGCAGATCAACTTATTTCATTCAATCAAATAAGGGTATTGACAATTACCTCCTTGAAATGTCACAACAGGGATTTAATGTTAACAATAAATATAGTAACTTACTTTAGCCAGTTAGACATAAATAACCAAAATAAACTGGTTTACTAAAAATCCTATATTTAACATGTAACAAATCCAAACATAGCTCTGGGATACGTTATTATATTAATAGAAGAAATCTAAGAAAATTCTCCAATGATCTTCATAGTAAATCTTGAAAGTAAACGTCCACCAACAGATTCCACAACTTAGACAGAGATGTGGAGAAAGTGGAAGGGATTCAACAGACAGTCACAGAGATGATTAAAGGGTTTGAAAAACAGGAGCTAGAAATTATTTAGCCCAATTTAGAGAAGACTACTAGGTTTGTTAATAACAGTATTCAAGCATAGGAAGGGTTGTTATATACAAGATGATGAACAGCTGCTTTCTATCTCTGCTGTAGAGTGAGCAGAAGAAATGGACTTTGATTAAACCATGGAAGACCTAAGTTAGATACAAAAAAGAACTTTTGCAACTGAGGATTATTGGATGTGAGATTTTATCAGGATCCTCTTTTTGCACGTGTTCCTTAAATGATGCTGTCTCATGGGGTTCTTTATTTTTAAGTTCTCTTTTCTCACTTTACATGTTCTCCTTAGTTTAGTTTACTTACTCTGATTTTACCTATCCCGTATAAGCTAATAATTTCCAAATAAATATCTAAATATCTCCAAGCCAGACTACTCTCTAAATGTCTGTTGGACAGAAACCAGACAGTCTCACTCTGTTGCCCATGCTAGAGTGCTGTGGCATCAGCCTAGCTCACAGCAACCTCAAACTCCTGGGCTCAAGCAATCCTCCTGCCTCAAGCCTCCCAAGTAGCTGGGACTACAGGCATGCGCCACCATGCCCAGTTAATTTTTTCGATATCTATATTTGTTGGCCAATAATTTCTTTCTATTTATAGCAGAGACGGGTCTCGCTCTTGCTCAGGCTGGTTTTGAAACCCTGACCTCGAGCAATCCTCCTGCCTCGGCCTCCCAGAGTGCTAGGATTACAAGCGTGAGTCACCTCGCCCAGCCTATTTCTTTCTTTCTTTCTTCTTTCTTTCTTTCTTTCTTTCTTTCTTTCTTTCTTTCTTTCTTTCTTTCTTTCTTTCTTCCTTCCTTCCTTCCTTCCTTCCTTCCTTCCTTCCTTCCTTCCTTCCTTCCTTCCTTCCTTCCTTCCTTCTTTCTTTCTTTCTTTCTTTCTTTCTTTCTTTCTTTCTTTCTTTCTTTCTTTCGTAGAGATGGGGTCTCTCTCTTGCTTAGGCTGGTTTTGAGCTCCTGACCTTGAGCGATCCACCTGCCTCAGTCTCCCAGAGTGCTAGGATTATAGGCTTGGGCCACCACGATCAGCAGTTTTTGTGATTATTAGATTGTCAACCTCCTCCATCAGATTGTAAGCTTCATGAATGTAGGGACTGTGTCTATTCTTCCTTACCATTTGTCTCTTGCACCTAACACGACATCTGGCAAATAGAGAGTATTTAAATATGTTGTATAAGTTAATTTGTTGGTTTATATTTACCTGTCACTAAATGCTTCACATAGATTATCTCATTAAATCGTCACAAATCATTTAATCAACCTATTAAATCATTACTACCATTCTATTATTAGCTCCACTTTGCAAATGAGAAAACCGAAGTCTAGAGATATTAAGTAAATTGCCCAAGGCCTCACAATAATACTGAAGTCCTCTATATAGGACTACGTGACTGGTGCCCATCATTTGTGGATATCTGTGTAGATGTAAATGTATTCACTAAAGTAGCATGGAGCATGTGAGAAGGAAGATAGCTCTGAATCATGAACTGATCATGTATGTCTCTTGAGCAAACCTGAAAATCCTGAAATATTTAAAAGTCAACAACAGAGTCCCATGGTTGTTAGGTCAGGTTAGTTAAACAGAAGAAAAAAGTAGGCTGTACCTGAATTGTACTTGTTCAATGAGCCTAATTGTTCCACTGACCAGTGAGGCATAATAACTTTGCAAAGTACAACACTGACTGTGACTAGCCTGGGGAAATACAACTCAGTCAAAAAATTTACCAACCCAAAATAATGACTTGATTCTCATTTCACCAACAGGAAAACAACTGCCTCCCTCACTTCTGTTGACCCTCTTTATAGTAATACATGCAGACAGTACTACTGACCTATGGTAAGTAGTGTAACTACTTTGAGCAGTGTGTCCAAAGGTACTTACAAATTTTTCCTTCTCCACCCATGCTACCTGGCCCACCCCTTTTGCGAACAGAGGTATGACTTCATAGTCATTCTTTATGGCTCTTGCTGCAAGAGTAATTATCTCCTGAGAGTCTAAGGGAAATTTTATTTTGGTTGATCATTAAAGTTTAGAAGAGCTTCATCTTCATTTCTAGAAGTTTGTGTTAAGGATTTTTAAAGTATCATTGCCATCTTTTCTGAAATCATCACTCTCACAACTATGGAATTCTCAGTGTGCCTGAGATTGTTGATGGATATGTAACTAGTGGGTACTACAGAGAAAGTCATTAGAAGTTGTTCTACTAGTTTCCTGATGTACTAGAAGTTCTTAAAGCAGGACTTCACAAGGTAGAAATAACTGTTGCATCTCCCTAAATCTCAGATCTATAACCAAGTATGAGCATACCAAAACCAGGCTAGATCACTATATCTGAAATATATTAGATTTTTGGACACTACCCTCATATCACTCAAATTCAGTAGGGACTGACAATTCATTATTTTTCAATAGAACATTTTTTTTTTTTTTTTTTTTTTTTTTTTTTTTTTTTTTTTTGAGACAGAGTCTCACTCTGTTGCCCAGGCTAGAGTGAGTGCCGTGGCGTCAGCCTAGCTCACAGCAACCTCAAACTCCTGGCTCAAGCAATCCTCCTGCCTCAGCCTCCCAAGTAGCTGGGACTACAGGCATTTGCCACCATGCCCGGCTAATTTTTTGTATATATTAGTTGGCCAATTAATTTCTTTCTATTTATAGTAGAGACGGGGTCTCGCTCTTGCTCAGGCTGGTTTCGAACTCCTGACCTCGAGCAATCCGCCCGCCTCGGCCTCCCAGAGAGCTAGGATTACAGGCGTGAGCCACCGCGCCCGGCCTCAATAGAACATTTATCTGGCAAGGTAACCTACCTTGTTTATGAAGGGAATTTCTTCCTAGTGGATGAATCTACATAGAAGGCAAAATTAAATATCAGATTTTGTTTGATGTGCATATGACTAAAATGAAGAAAACTGATGTTGTGAAGAAGTATCCAATTTAGTTATTTTTCTTTTTTTACATGTGATAAGGTTGTAGAAATTGATTGGCTTTATTAAAATAAAAATGTAAAAATCACAAAGTGACGGCCGGGCGCGGTGGCTCACGCCTGTAATCCTAGCTCTCTGGGAGGCCGAGGCGGGCGGATTGCTCAAGGTCAGGAGTTCAAAACCAGCCTGAGCAAGAGCGAGACCCCGTCTCTACTATAAATAGAAAGAAATTAATTGCCCAACTAATATATATATACAAAAAATTAGCCGGGCATGGTGGCGAATGCCTGTAGTCCCAGCTACTTGGGAGGCTGAGGCAGGAGTATTGCTTGAGCCAGGAGTTTGAGGTTGCTGTGAGCTAGGCTGACGCCATGGCACTCACTCTAGCCTGGGCAACAAAGTGAGACTCTGTCTCAAAAAAAAAAAAAAAAAAAAAAATCACAAAGTGAGTTATTCATTCTAAAGCACCCCCCCTCCATTTATTTATTTCCTTGCTTAAAAACATTCCATGAAGACTTCATTAAGAACTAAAAGAAAAAAAAAAAAAAAAAAACATTCCAGTCTCCCCGTGGCTTTCAGCATTAAGTTCAAACTCATTGATCTTTTTTTGTTCTTTCTCCATTTTTGAAGGATAATTTATTTATTTTTTTTTTGGGTAGAGATGATGTCTCCCTACATTGCCCAGGCTGGTCACAAACTCCTAGCCTCAAGTGATTCTCCCCCTTCATCCTCCCAAAGTGCTGGGATTACAGGCATGAGTCACCATGTCCAGCCCCTCCTTTCTTTTAAAAACTTTACCTCAAGCGTTTCTCCTATAGTCCCAACACACTGAACTACTTAATATTTCCTTACTTTGGAAATAAATTTCCTTTTATTTTGACAAAATTTATATTTGCATCTCAAAATCCTACTCAAAGATCTATCCTCCCTACCAATTCAATTTTCAAACAAACAATAGTCATTCTATTCTCCATGTTTCCATAGCAATTTGTACATATCTCTATTAACACTTAACCATTATAATTACTAATTTAAAAGTTCTCTTCCCTCAGTGAAATGCGAGTTTCTTGAAAGTTAGGACAATCTTATTTATCTATTAAATTCTAATGTTTGGCACACAGTAGAAACTCAAAAAATGCCTTTAACCTGCTTGGTAACTATGTCCATTAAACTAGGTAGTAAATTGGCTATCTCCATTCTTCAATAATTCCAGACAATTCTTTTTATAAAATATTCCCCTTTATATTCCATTAGACCAGTGGTTTTTTCCCAGGGTTCTGAATTTTGTAATTTAGCAAAAAGAATTTTTAAACATTTTTTGAGGCCGGGCAAGGTGGCTCACACCTTTAACCTTAGCACTCTGGGAGGCCGAGGCGGGCAGATTGCTCGAGATCAGGAGTTCAAAACCCAACTGAGCAAGAGCGAGACCCCGTCTCTAGTATAAATAGAAAGAAATTAATTGGCTAACTAATATATATAGAAAAAATTAGCCAGGCATGGTAGTGCATGCCTGTAGTCCCAGGTACTCAGGAGGCTGAGGCAGCAGGATTGCTTGAGCCCAGGAGTTTGAGGTTGCTGTGAGCTAGGCTGATGCCATGGCACTCACTCTAGCCTGGGCAACAAAGTAAGACTCTGTCTCAAAAAAAAAAAAAGAAAATATTTTTTGAGAGCAATAAAGAACTTTTAAAAAAAACTTATCATCCATTAACATAATAACTTCAAAAAATATATCTTAAGTCTAAAGCCATCAGGAAGGATATAATTTCAGAACATGGGCAATCTTTTAAGTTAAACAAATTTAACTCCATAAAAAATTCTCTAGATTGTCTTTATTTTTAATTTCACCACCAATTGGTGAAAGATGGCATTTGGAAAACACTGAACTAGACTAATGTCCTCCCTAGAATAATTCTGAAAAACTATATACCCTTTTGTAAATCCTTAATTTAGCATGTGAGATATTTCATTGTAAATTGTTATAATGTCATTTCCAGCAGATTGTAAATACCAACACTACAAAATGAAATTTTATCACCTTAGAAAATCCATTTAATGGAATGTATATACCATAATTATTTGATACCCACCGCCATTAATTTAAAAATACATGAACAGTTGGAAAATTAACATTTTTCCTTTATTTTCATTCTATTTCCCCACAGAATTTTATAATACATTTATCCTCAGAAGACCATTATCAAATTTAATTTTAAAAATTTCTGTGACTGTTAAAAAAATATCCTGAATTATCATTGTAAGTACACATTTGATCAAAGCAACATAAATATCAATATTAAACATAAGACACAAACATTTATTAGAAATGTATTTCTTAATTAGTTCAGTTTTTTCCAACTAATTAAGGTGCCAAGGATATGTTTGCTAAAGTGAGACAGGATTTGTCATACATTTTATTCCCTTTTTCCTTCTTTTTTTTGCATATGTGCTGAGAACATTTGTTCACAAAAAATTATGTATGACAAGAATAGAAGGGGTTTTGTTTTAGCTATGTCACAACATTCTTTAAACTCCTTCCAAGCTCTGTGCAAAAACCCCTTAGTGATCTATCATTCAAAATTATTTTTAATGATCAACTGCCATCTCAATTAGGTCCTTCTTCAGTTCTGTTGAAAGCAAAAGCTGGAAACCATCAGAGTTGCAAAAATGTTGCTACCAGTGATTGGGAACACTTACTTTCTCTATTTGTCTCTGGTGCCCCTTTTCCATCTGGGAACAATGTAAAGCAGTTTGAGATTTGGGATGGGCGAAAGGTACGACTTTTCTGATGAAGTGGGAGAAGGGCAATTGTGAAAGGAGAGTCAGAAAAGGAAAAACAGCATGAGAGGGGCATTCTTCACCATTTTTGTTTTTGGGAAAAAAGTCCATTTGGAAGTGGAAAGCCTGAGAAGCAATTCTCTTAAAAACAGTTCATATGCTATTCATATACTTTTTGGAAATTGGTTGCATACCTCCAGGCTAAACATACCCCAGTTTGAAGAACACTGGACTAGGCCTGAAAGTATTATAACTTTCTTTGAAGTAGTTCCATTCCAATCCTAGGATGTACCCTCAATCTTGAAGAGATGGCAGAGTCATCCAATCACATCTTTGGCATGGCAGGTTTCTTCTGTAAAGACTGATACCATGATTTATGATGCTCCTACTAGCTTTAGTTTTCAAAGTGTGATATCTTCTGACCTTGACGTTATCTTCAAATTCTGGGAGATAGAAATTACCCTATTTGGAACCTTAAAGTGTCTTATAAAGTTATTGCATAAAGTTGTATAGAATGCCCTGCTTTATAGTATTTCTTCATAGCACTGTACCATTATGACCTTGGTATCTTTCTCTCTTATACATTTTTTCACCTGATCTTTTTGAAGGTAACAGGATTGCATCTGTAAATTTGAGAGAGAGGTGGATAAGCTGAAATTTGTGGCTACTGAACAGAGCCAAGTTAACTGGTCTACCAGAGAAATGAATCTGTAAATCAAACAGTATCTGTAAAGTCAATATTTGGGATGGGTCTCCTAATTAACAGAAATCAGTAATGTAATGTTTTGTTTTTTTTTTTTGAAACAGAGTCTCACTTTGTTGCCCAGGCTAGAGTGAGTGCTGTGGCATCAGCCTAGCTCACAGCAACCTCAATCTCGTGGGCTCAAGTGATCCTGCTGCCTCAGCCTCCCGAGTAGCTGGGACTATAAGCACCGCCATGCCCGGCTAATTTGTTCTATATATATTAGTTGGCCAATTAATTTCTTTTTTTAGTAGAGACAGGGTCTTGCGCAGGCTGGTTTTGAACTCCTGACCTTGAGCGATCTGCCCACCTCAGCCTCCCAGAGTGCTAGGCCCCCAGGCCCAGCCTGTAATATGGTTTTCAAAATTTTTTTCAATACAAATAAATATCAACTTCTACCTCCCTACTCCATTGCTACCATTCTTTGTAGTCTATATCAAAATCCATATTGTAAAAAGAATCTATTTTTATACAATTCACACATAAAAAGAGGCAATTTACCCTTTTACTTCATCTCTCTGAGAATGATACCATGAGCTAACTCCTATTTGTGATTAATTAAAATACAGAAACTGAAAAAGAAACCAAGAAAGTAATCCCACTTACAATAGCTACAAATAAAACAAAATACTGTGGAATAAACTTAACCAAGTAAGTGAGAGATCTCTACAATGAAAACTGTAAAACATTGATGAAAGAAATTGAAGAGGACACAAAAGAAAAAGAAAATGGAAAGATACTCCATGCTTATGGATGGGATCAATCAGTATTGTTAAAATGTCCATACTACAGCAATTTATAGCTTCAATGCAATTCCTATCAAAATACCAATGATATTCTTCACAGAAATAGCAAAAAAAAAAAAAAAAAAAAATCCTAAAATTTATATAGAACCACAAAAGATCTGGAATAGCCAAAGCCATCCTGAACAAAAAGAATAAAACTGGAGGAATCATTACCTGACTTCAAATTATACTACAGAGCTATAATAATCAAAACGGATGTGACTGGCATAAAAACAGACACAGACCTATAGAACAGAATATAGAACTGAGAAATAAATCCACATATTTATAGTGAACTCATTTTCACAAAGGTGGCAAAAACATACATTGGGGAAAGAACAGTCTCTTCAACTAATAGTGCTGGGAAAACTGTATTTCTATATGCAGAAGAATGAAACTAGACCCTTATCTCCTACCATACATAAAAATCAAATCAAAGTAGATGAAAGATTTAAATCTAAGACCTGAAACTATTAAAAAAAAAAAATACTGGGGAAACACTCCAGGATGTTGGTCTGGGCAAAGATTTTTTGAGTAATACCTCAAAAACTCAGGCAGCCAAAGCAAAAATGAGCAAATGGGATCACATCAAGCTAAAAAGGTTTTGCACAGCAAAGGAAACAATCAACAAAGAGAAGAGACAACCCACAGAATGAGAGAAAATATTTGCAGACTACCCATCTGACAAGGGATTAATAACTAGGATATATTAATATAAGGAGCTCAAACAATTCAATAGGAAATAAAATCAAGTAATGCAATTTAAAATGGGAAAAAGATCTAAACAGACATTTCTCAGAAGAAGACCTACAAATGGCCAACAGGTATATGGAAAAATGTTCAACATCAGAAGTCATCAGAGAAATGCAAATCAAAACTACAGAGAGACGTCATTTCACCTCAGCTAAAATGGCTTAAAAAGACAGGCAATAATGAATGCTGGTGAGGATGTGGAAAAAGGGGAACCCTCGTACATCGTTAGTGGAAATGTACATTAGTACCACTTCGGAGAACAGCACGGAGGCTCTTCAAAAAATAAAACTAGATTTACCACATGACAGTCCCACTGCTAGGTTCATATTTAAAAGAAAGGAAGTCAATATACTGAAAAGATATCTGCACTGCCGTGTTTATTGCAGCACAACTCACAATAGCTAAGATATGGAATCAACCTAAGTGTCCATCAATGGGTGAATGAATAAAGAAAATGTGGTACATCTACACAGTGGAATATTATTCAGCCATAAAAAGAATAAAATACTGTCAATTGCAAAAACATAGATGGAAAAGGAGAACATTGTGTCAAGTGAAATAAGCCAAGCACAGAATGGCAAATTTCACCCCTACTCTTATGTGGGAGCTAAAACTGAAAACAATTGATCTCATGGAGATAGAGAATAGAATAACGGTTATTAGAGGCTGGGAAGGGTAGCAGGGAGTGGGGAATACAGTGGGGATGGTTAATGGGTGCAAAAATATAGTTAGAATGAATAAGATCTAATATTTGATAGTACAACAGGGTGACTACAGTCAATAATAAGTTATTGTGTATTTTTTAAAAACTAAAAGAGTAGAATTGGAATGTTCCCAACATAAATAAATGATATATGCTAGAGGTGATAGATACCTCAGTTACCCTGATTTGATTATTACACATTGCATGCCTGTATTGAAACACTGCATGTACTCTACAAATATATACAAATATTGGGTACCAATAATAATTAAAAATAAAAAAATAGGCCAGGTGTGGTGGCTCACACCTGTAATCCTAGCACTCTGGGAGGCCGAGGCAGGAGGACCGCTCAAAGTCAGGAGTTCAAAACCAGCCTGAGCAAGAGTGAAACCCTGTCTCTACTAAAAATAAGAAGAAATTAATTGGCCAACTAAAAATATATAGAAAAAATTAGCCAGGCATGGTGGTGCATGCCTGTAGTCCCAGCTACTTGGGAGGCTGATACAGAAGGATCGCTTGAGCCCAGGAGTTTTAAGTTGCTGTGAGCTAGGCTGATGCCATGGCACTCTAACTCCAGCAACAGAGTGAGACTCTGACTCAAAAATATAAAAAAATGAAAATAAAAAATTAACCGAAATCATAAAAACAGTTAGCTAACACTAAATTCACAATTTCAAAAGTTTTCAACTAAAAGCACGAGTTCACAGATAAAGCAATGTCTTATTTGTATGCAATTTTAAAGACCTAGTAAGTTTTGACTGGAATTGTTTTTATTCGGTAACTTTAGTTTTAAAAACCTTCAAAACCATCTCTCTATAATGGCATATTTTATTGAAGTAAATTATATAAAATGCAAATGTCATCAGCATTTAAAACCTGCCATATTTCTATTCTACAGGCTCACTCAGCAAAATTCTAGTCTATGTTTTATCTTTCTCTCTTTTTTTTTTATCAGTCTTACTGGAACTAATCTGTTTTAGTTTTTTATTCCAAGGTTCTTTGTACCTAGAGTGCTAAAAAATTTGCATATTCATATATTTAATTATTCAACAAACCCTTACTAATGATTGTTCACTACATCACACTGTTTCCACACAATATTGAGCAAAACCAGCAATAGTTCCTCCCCTCACAGAACTTTCAGTTTAATGGGGGAATATGCAATAATCACATAATTATACAAGTTTAAAAACTGCAATTGTGACAAGGGCTATGAAGGAGAATTAAAGAATGCTACGAGAATCTGTAATAGGATATTTGAATATTCTGGGGGTGTGAGTGGTCAGAGAAAGCTGTACTACGGAAGTACCTAAAGATGAATGTGGGTTAATTAGAAGGGAGAGAAGAGAGCTTTACAGATGGAGAATGGTTTGTGCAAAGGCCAGACATGGATGAAAGCAAATGTGAGGGACAGAAGGAAGCCAGCTTCTGGAGGAGAGAGTTAGGGGAGATGAGGCGGGAGGGCAGGCAGACCTTGCTAGGCTCTGTAGGCATTTTTAAAGTGTTTTCATGTTTTGTTTTGTGTTTTTTTTTGAGACAGAGTCTCACTCTGTTGTACTGGCTAGAGTGCCGTGGCATCAGCCTAGCTCACAGCAACCTCAAGCTCCTGGGCTCAGGTGATCCTTCTGTCTCAGCCTCCTGAGTAGCTGGGACTACAGGCATGTGCCACCATGTCCAGCTAATTTTTTGTCTTTTTTTTTTTTTGCAGTACCTTGTACAGTGTAATTTTTTTCTATCTTTTCAATTTATAGTAGAGACGGGGTCTCACTCTTGCTCAGGCTGGTTTCAAATTCCTGACCTGGAGCAATCCGCCCACCTCGGCCTCCCAGAGTGCTAGGATTACAGGCGTGAGCCACCGCGCCTGGCCAGAATGTATGGTTTATTGTGATAGATGCCTCCCTGAAATCATGCATGTAAATTTAGCTTTTGTAAAATAAATGTTTTAAAAAGATTGGAATTGTTAAAGAAAAGAAACACCATGATGGGGGATGGACATGCTTGAAAGTCTAACTAGAGGGAGGGGGTGGGAAGAGTAATATATGTAACCTTAACATTTGTACCCCCACAATATGCTGGGAAAAAAAAAAGAAACACCATGGTTTTTCTCTTTTAAATATTTTGTGTTTATTTTTGGGGGACAGGCCAAAATTGGCTCATAAGTGGGAAAAAAGAATGAACAGTACTTTTCCCCAAAAGTCCTGAGAAAAACCATGTCATTGATTACAGAAGTTGTTAACTTCTCCCTCGACTATGAAAATAGCTTTATTGATTTTTGATTGTATATTCAATATAAATTATGTTCAATATAAATTATATTTTTAACACAAGACAATAGAAAATGTATTAAGAAAGTTTTTTAAAACCTGGAATCTTATTACTGAGGTAACTATTGCTTCCATTTTGGTGAACATCCTTTTACACTCCTCTTAATGCTTGTATTCACATACAGATTTATGTATAGTTCTAGGGACCAGAGCTGTTTTGTTCAGCAACCTATACATGCCCAGTGCTTAACAAAGCAGGTGCTCAATAAATATTATTTAAATGAATAATTATTCCTCTATGTTAATATGTTGTTTTTTTCACTCAACAATAAGCTTTGGACTTACATAATGGCACACTGATTCTTTTAATGGCTGGTAAATAATTCATTATGGGAATGTAACACAATGTATATAAATAATTCCATATTGATAGAAGCTCAAGGTTTTATCCTCCCAGTTTTTTAGGTTTAACAACAGTGCTGCAAAAACCATCTTTGCACAGATATCTTAATACACCTGTCTGGATAAATCCCTAGTACTGAAATTGCTGGGTAAAAAGATTTTATCAACATTATATATATATATATATATTTTTTTTTTTTTTTTTTTGAGACAGTTTCACTCTGTTGCCTGAGCTAGAGTGCCATGCCATGGTGTCAGCCTAGCTCACAGCAACCTCAAACTCCTGGGCTCAAGCGATCCTCCTGCCTCAGCCTCCTGGGTAGCTGGGACTACAGGCATGCATCACCATGCCCGGCTAATTTTTTCTATATATTTTTAGTTGGCCAATTAATTTCTATTTTTTTAGTAGAGACAGGGTCTCGCTCTTGCTCAGGCTGGTTTCACACTCCTGACCTTGAGTGATCCTCCTGCCTCGGCCTCCCAGAGTGCTAGGATTACAGGCGTGAGCCACCACACCCACCCAGCCCTATTTTGTTCTTTTGAGACAGTTTCACTCTGTTTTCCAGGCTAGACTGCCATAGCATCATCATTGCTCACTGCAACCTCAAATTCCTGGGCTCAAGCAATCCTTCTGCCTCAGCCTCCTTCTCTCACCACAAGGCCCAGCTAATTTTTCTATTTTTAGTAGAGACGGGGTGTCACTCATATTCAGGCTGGTCTCAAACTCCTGAGCTCAAGCAATCCTCCCTCAGCCTCCCAGAGTGCTAGGATTATAGGTGTGAGTGACCACGCCTGGCCAAACATTTTATATATTGATACATAAGGCCAAGCAGTCTACCAGAAAACTATCTATATTCCAGCTATACTCATTTTCCTATACCCTGATGGGTTAAAAACTTATCACTGAGCCGGGCGCGGTGGCTCACGCCTGTAATCCTAGCACTCTGGGAGGCTGAGGCGAGCGGATTGCTCGAGGTCAGGAGTTCGAAACCAGCCTGAGCAAGAGCGAGACCTCGTCTCTACTATAAATAGAAAGAAATTAATTGGCCAACTAATATATATAGAAAATTAGCCGGGCATGGTGGCGCATGCCTGTAGTCCCAGCTACTCAGGAGGCTGAGGCAGGAGGATTGCTTAAGCCCAGGAGTTTGAGGTTGCTGTGAGCTAGGCTGATGCCACGGCACTCACTCTAGCCTGGTCAACAAGCAAGACTCTGTCTCAAAAAAAAACAAAAACAAAAACAAAAACCCACAGAAATTTCTCAGTTGTGGAAACTGAGAAGTCCAAGATCAAGGCAAAGGGAGAATCAGTGTCTGCTAAGGACCTGTTCCTTATAGACCACGCCTGGTTGCTGCACATAGTATAAGGGGCAAACAAGCTCTCCCAGGGGCCTCTTTTGTAAAGGCCCTAATCCCATTTGTGAGGGCTCTGTCCTCATGATCTAATCACTTCCCAAGGGTCTTACTTCTTAATACTATCATCTTGGGTGGTAGGTTTCAACATATGAATTTGAGGTGTGGGGAGGCACAAATATTTAGACCATAGCATTTGTATTTCTTTTTATGTGATTTTCTAATACATGTTCTTTGCACGTTTTTTCTTCTACTATATCTGTGGTTTTTTTGAGACAGAGACTCACTTTGTTGCCCAGGCTAGAGTGAGTGCCGTGGTGTCAGCCTAGCTTGCAGCAACCTCAAACTCCTGGGCTCAAGCAATCCTGCTGCCTCAGCCTCCTGAGTAGCTGGGACTACAGGCATGCACCATCGAGCCCGGATAATTTCTTCTGTATATATTGGTTGGCCAATTAATTTCTTTCTATTTATAGTAGAGACAGGGTCTCGCTCTTGCTCAGGCTGGTTTTGAACTCCTGACCTCGAGCAATGCGCCTGCCTCAGCCTTCCAGAGTACTAGGATTACAGGCGTGAGTCTGTGGGTTTTTTAATTGATAAAAGCCCTGTGTATATCACTGATATTAAGTCTGTTATACATATCCCAGATTTCTTTTTTGTAGTTCACTTAAACAACAACAACAACAACAAAAAACCCTTTGCTTATAAGATGTTCACTCATTTTCCCAGAAATTCCCCTTTGGAGAATTTATCCTAAAAATATACAATGCCAGGCACAGTGGCTCATACCTATAATCCTAGTACTTTGAGAGGCTGAGGCAGGAGGATTGCTTGAGGCTAGGAGTTCAAGATTAGCCTGGCAATATACAGAGACCTCATTTCTTAAAAAAAAGAAAAAGAAAAAAAGAAAAAGAAAAAACATATAGAAGACTTTACTTTCAAGGATATTCACTAAAGTATTATGTATAGTGGCAAAAAAAATCACCTGTAAACAAAAGTTCAACAATGGACGACTGGTTAAATCAAATTATGTTAAATACATAGTAATTAAAATGATACTGAGGCCAGGCGTGGTGGCTCACGCCTGTAATCCTAGCACTCTGGGAGGCCCAGGCGGGAGGATCACTCAAGGTCAACAGTTCAAAACCCGCCTGAGCAAGAGCAAGACTCCATCTCTACTAAAAATAGAAAGGAATTAATTGGCCAACTAAGTATATATAGAAAAAATTAGCCAGGCATGGTGGCGCATGCCTGTAGTCCCAGCTACTTGGGAGGCTGAGGCAGCAGGATCGCTTGAGCCCAGGAGATTGAAGTTGCTGTGAGCTGGGCTGACGCCATGGCACTCTACCCTGGGCAAAGAGTGAGACTCTATCTCAAAAGAAATAAATAGAAATTAAAAAAATAACAATACTGAAAATATTGAGTGATATTAAAACATACTAATAACTAAAAGCACAAATAATGCTAGGCTCCAACTTATAAACACCAAAAACCTATTTTAGCTAGGCACAGAAAAAGATTATATTTACACAAAAGTGGTTAATTCTGGGTACTGGGAATAAATGTTGATCTTCCTTCTTTTCTCCTATGAACATATTTGAAAAGGAACGTTTAAAATTTAGCATAGCTTATAATTATAATTACACAGATATAACATCGTTACAGTGTATCACGCATAGTTTATTATCTGCAACCTTACAAACTTTTGCTTCATTCAATAAAAGTCAAGCAAATTGGTTATCTTTTTTATACCTGAGTTTCCTCATCTGGTAAGGATAATAGTATCTACCTTGATTTAAATCACAGGGAGGTTGTACAAATTAAATTCACTGTAAGCTACACAGAAAATAGCACTTACAACATAATATTATTTACATTTAACCATGATTATTATTGCTTTGAATATAAATGCAATGGAAACATTAATGATACCTTTAAAAAGAATATTTTTTACTTGCCCAAGGAAAAAAAAGAAGAAAAGGTTGCTTGCCAAGACATTGCAAGGGAAGATATAGTAAATTATTCAACAAACATTTACTAATTGCCTACTATATGCCAAGCTGGGCCTGGGGTGGGAAGTGGGTGGAAAGTGTAAGACAGTCTCTATCTCATGTACTTCTGGTGGATGATCCATGTCAATCCCACAGACAGGATCATAGGCCATTGTCCCTAGAAACCCAAGAGGCAAAACACTGACGGAGGCAAAGTATGTCTACCAAGGCAGTAAACAGTTAGGTTTGACCATCAGTGATCAGCTAAGCCAGGTATGGGAGCTAAGCCCCCTCACAGAGTTATGGTGAGACACTACCAAATGTAACCTACATCAGTTTTACATCGGCTAAAGTGAAATTAGGGGACAAATAGGTTGGGGATGCCCCATTCTTGAGGGGTTCCCCTGGTAAGCATAAGGGGGAATTCCCTTGAATATGGTAGAACCCTAACAGTAAAGATAGGGGTTATCGGGGAGAACACATCCCTGCTTGCTAGTAGGAGACTGGAAGGGGTTGGGGAATCCCTAAAAACTCCATTTATAGAATAGGAGATCCCCTTCTATTACTCAAAGTTCCCTTGTTACCGACTATTCTGAGAGATTTGTGATTACTATCACCTTGAGCTTTGTTTCTGACTCTATCTCCCTTTGGGGTATAGTGGAAGACAACTGGATACACATATGTATATATAATGATAAATACATAAATAGTGCATAAATAGGCATGCACATACACACACACACAGACCACACCATTTACTGATACTGTTTGGCCATTAGTTCAGTGGTCCTAGAATTTAAGTCATTTATTTGTATTACTTGAATCTAGTGTCATTCATGCCTAATCAGTCCATATTCAAACAAAATTCCAGATAGAATACAATATGGATTTTACAAAACATAAGGTAGGATATATGTCTGAGAATTGTGTCAAAACGCAGTTCTGACACAATTAACACCACTATGGATCCAAATGTCTTCAGTCAATTCTGGCACCACTAGAAAGAAAAATAATAACATTAGTACGAATTTATATAATGCCTATTATGTAATAAGGACACCAGATGAGAAGAAGCAAAGATTTGAATTTAACAGTTGTGGAATGAAAACAGGCTTTGAAATAGAAATAAAAATTCTTAAGTCCATTTTCACTTCCCATCACCTTAATACTAAATAAGTAATTAACTCAGTAACTCTTCCTTTTTTTTTTTTTTTAATGGGGAGAAGCCTGTAGTGGTTAGAATATAATAAAGGTACTTATTTTCAAAATGCCTAGAATTTTTAAAGGAATGCACTGAGGACAAAGCATGGTGTTATTACTATTATACTAACATATTCTTCCATTTGTGGTACATGTTATACACAGCCACAGTAGTCAGAATTCTCTCATTTCTCTAGGGTACAAATTAGGTCAAGATCACAGACTCTTCAATTTTCCAACAATTAACACAAAGCAGTACAAAAAGGAAAATATCTACAACTGTACCATCCTGAGGACCTATAGCAGAATTTCAAGCTGTTGATCACTGGTGGCTGGGTGACAATACAGATAGGTAACCATACACTTATTACTGGAAAAATAACTCAAAGCCCAAATCTTTTTGTGGCAGGGTAGTTTTATCATTCTTTACATAAAAATTCTATCTATAAAGTAGAACTAATATTTTTGTTTGAGATACAACACTGCTCATTTACACGGGTACTAAAATTATAGTGAATTAAATGAAAGTTGTTTTGAATAAATCTATGCAATCAATATATTTGAGTCTGGATGTGCATTCATGTATTTAGACCATTAAAAAATGCTAAGACAGGCCAGGCCTGGTAGCTCACTCCTGTAATCCTAGCACTCTGGGAGGCCGAGGCAGGTGGATTGCTCGAGGTCAGGAGTTCGAAACCAGCCTGAGCAAGAGCAAGACCCCATCTCTACTATAAATAAAAAGAAATTAATTGGCCAACTAATATATATAGAAAAAATTAGCTGGCCATGGTGGCACATGCCTGTAGTCCCAGCTACTCAGGAGGCTGAGGCAGCAGGATTGCTTGAGCCCAGGAATTTGAAGTTGCTGGGAGCTAGGCTGACACCACAGCAGTCACTCTAGCCTGGGCAACAAAACCAGATTCTGTCTCAAAAAAAAAAATTTGTTTTTAAGTTAATCTTGAAAAACATACAATATTATACAAAGTTTTAATTTTACTCTTATTTTTAAAATAGGAAAATATTTCTGGAGAATAAAAATTATAAAATGATAGGGCCTAAAAATTGTATGGTGTGCTCTTCATAAAACATATAATCCTACATTAATATATTATGTAGGAGATTCAAGCCTCTAATATAACTCTTCCCATTAGATAATCTATAACTGTAATGAGTTCCTGTATTAATATATTTCTTACTTTTTCTATGCACAAATGCATTAATGTAAAAAAAACTACCCTACCCTACTTTTTTAATTCAACAATTACTTTGAACATACTTTATATTAGTTTGTGATTAGAATATATTCTGATAAATATATCTCTTAAAAGGGTAAAAAGCCACTCCATAGTTTGACATCTTTTTTTTTTTACCTGAAATAGGCTCGAACAAAAGTAACATAAAATTCACCTTACAGTGTGAATCTGTGAATGAGTCTAAACATATTAGTATTTGCTAAATTTAGAACATGAAAAATTTTAAAACGAAGAGTTCTATAAGGTAGAACTTTCTGATGTATTTAAATACGACCCTGCCTTTTCTGAAAAACATCGACTGAGATTATAATCATGGGAGTTCCATTTCCAGCTCATTCTGTTCTTAATCAATCTAAAACTGCACGTGCAATGTAAACAGTTTTAAAAAGTCTCAAAAAATTAATCCCTGTCTTTAAAGCCCTGATCGTCGGAGCCGCACACAACCTCCGTGCAGGCAGACTCCTCCCGCTTCTGGGGAAAACCCTGCCTAATATTTATAACGTTATGACATACTGTAATACTCACAAGGTGGTTGTAGAAGTATAAACACGACTGGAGTTATCTGATTGGCTGCTGGTGATGTAACACCCATGTCAATACTTCCCAGTGAACGCACGTGTTCGACCTTTTATTTAAATTTCCATTTCATCACAGCAATAAGACACTCGGGGCGGTGCGTTTTCTGCGAAAAGATGATCGCCGTGGACCTGAGGCGCTGCCTCGCGCGGCGCACCGCAGGAGGTGCCGGCGGTGGTCGCCGCCTCGCGTGAGAGGCAGCGCCTGGTCCAGCCTTTGTGAAGGAACAAAATAAGTTCACTTCCTCGGGCACCGCCGCCCACCCCCGGCGAATGACAGGGCTGGAGCGCAGCTCCCACCGCACAGTGTTCGCAAAGTCCCAGGTGAACTCGTGGCGAGAGAAGGAAAATGTGCGTCCCGGGCACGGGTAGGTGCGTGTGGGCAGCGGGGAGGCGGCCAGAGCCTGACACTCGCCAGCTGTTCGTGCTCCGCGCAGCCCGGCCCCGGCCGCACACGCCCGCCCCTCCCCGAGACCCCCGGCCAGCCGCCCGGCCTTTTGTCCCCCGCCCCTCCGCCGACTTCCTTCCCCGCGGCCGCACCCCCGCCCCCAGGCCGGAGGCGCGGCCCAGCCCCTTTCCCGGTCCCCAGGCGCCCCCACCCCACCCCACCCCAGCCCAGCCCCAAGCCCAGCCCCCCTCCCCCAGCCCGGCCCCCACCCTTTCCCCCTCCAGCGGTTACTGCTACCCCGGTGCATTGTGGGCGCACGGTCCGTTGTTCATTTGCCATTCGACCTCCGCCAGGGCCTGGTCGGACGGAAACGCTCCGCCGGCTTTATTGTCGGTTCGTTATGTGGCGGAGCCCAGCAGTTTAACGTGCCTCTCGTCCGCAGCGCCTCGGAAGCCCGCGGTGGCGTCGGGACTCGTCGGCGCGCCGGAGGAAGGATATCTGTTTGGAGGGTCGGTGTGTGCGCGCGGCTTTAAAGAGGGGGCAGCGGAGGGACCCCCGCACTCCGCCTCTCAACTTCGAAGGCCCCACGCGACCCGGGCTCGCTCCTCACCTCTCCGCCGCCCGCCCCCTTCTCCGCGCGGGACGCTGCTCGGAGCGTAGCGGGGCGGGGGTGGAGGACGCCGAGAGCGGTCGGAGGCGGCGGCGGCCCGGCCGCAGCGGCGGCGGCGGCGGACGCGTGCGGCAGTCCCGGGAGCGAGCGCGAGCCGGCGGCGGGGCAGGAGGGCGAGGCCGAGCCCCAGCCCCGCGAGACCGGAACGCCGGGGGCGGGGGCGGGATCGAGACGCAGGGGGAGCCGCGGGGAGCGCGCGGGACACGGCCCGAGGCCGCGCGCGAGCCGGGGCAGCGGGCGGCGGCGCGCGCCATGTCGTTCAGTGAGATGAACCGCAGGACGCTGGCGTTCCGAGGAGGCGGGTTGGTCACCTCCGGCGGCGGCGGCTCCACGAACAATAACGCTGGCGGGGAGGCCTCAGCTTGGGCTCAGCAGCCGCAGCCCAGACAGCCCCCGCCGGCAGCGCCGCCAGCGCTTCAGCAGCCCAATGGGCGGGGGGCCGACGAGGAAGTGGAATTGGAGGGCCTGGAGCCCCAAGACCTGGAGGCCTCCGCTGGGGCGGCCGCCGAGGAAGCCAAGGAGTTGCTGCTCCCCCAAGACGCGGGCGGCCCCACCTCGCTCGGCGGCGGTGGCGCGGGGGGCCCCCTGTTAGCGGAAAGGAACCGTCGGACTCTGGCCTTCCGAGGAGGCGGCGGCGGCGGGGGTCTCGGCAACAATGGCAGTAGCCGCGGCCGCCCGGAGACCTCGGCGTGGCGCCTGAGGCATTTCAATGGGCGAGGGCCGGCGGCTGTGGATCTGGAGTTGGACGCGCTGGAGGGGAAGGAGTTGATGCAGGACGGCGCGTCCCTGAGCGACAGCACCGAAGACGAGGAGGAGGGGGCGAGCTTGGGCGACGGCAGCGGGGCGGAAGGCGGCAGCTGCAGCAGCAGCAGGCGGTCGGGCGGCGATGGCGGGGACGAAGTGGAGGGCAGCGGGGTGGGAGCTGGCGAAGGAGAGACTGTCCAGCACTTCCCGCTCGCGCGGCCCAAGTCTTTAATGCAGAAGCTACAGTGCTCCTTCCAGAGCTCCTGGCTCAAGGACTTTCCCTGGCTGCGTTATTCCAAGGATACTGGCCTTATGTCTTGCGGCTGGTGCCAAAAGACCCCTGCGGATGGGGGGACCGTGGATCTTCCCCAACTGGGGCATGATGAGCTTTCGCGAGGGACCCGCAACTACAAGAAAACCCTTTTGCTGAGGCACCACGTCTCCACCGAGCACAAACTCCACGAAGCCAACGCCCAGGTACAGTATATCCTGCTCCTACTTCTTGAGATCTTTTGGAAAGGTTTAGCAGCAAAAAGAAGGAAAAAACCATTTTTCTAGGTGAAGGCATCGTTCCAGTTGAGAGGTGCAGGGAGCATAAGCATGGGGATTTAGAAACCCTGAGACACAAGTTTTCAAAAGTTGTGTGTGTGTTGGGGGAAAGGGGGTGGACTGACAATTTTCTAATCGTAGCGCTGAAGTATGTTTTATGACTCAGATTTCCTTGCTTATCAGATTGAATCAGAAAGAGAGGTTGAAGTTTTTAACCTAAAAGGTTGACTTGCGGTCATTTTATTAGCTGTGATTTTGGAGAAGCTGCTTTATGTTAATAGATGTTTAATGTGCTGGTGGAAGTCAAATCTGGCAACTCTTTGAAGAATGGATTAAACAATTTCCTTAACCTTTAACGCTAACCCTTTCAGGAAAACAGCCGAAAAAATTCTTTATGTCCGGTCAAGATAATGTGAGATATGAGAGCAATATGTAAATGAGGAGGAAGCTATTTGGAACTCCTTTCTCTTGTGAATAATTTTTCTAAATTCATAAGTGTTGAACTTTATTACCAGGGCTTTTTGCTAAATTATTGTCGTTTTGCTTGTTTCACTTCTACCCAGATTTCTGTGCTGAGATTTTTTTCATATCGTTCCTTTTCAGTTTCTTATAAATGCAGCTTACATTAAGTACTTTAAACTTAGCATTAGAAATGCTTGATGCGAACTTCATTTGCATCAAGTAGTTGATTTGGACTGATAGGCAATTTATTTACCAAACTCTTTGAAAATCCCACGTCCTTTCTTACAAAACAAGTAAGCTGTACTTTAGTTCCTTAGTCCTTGTTTTAACCTATCTAGACTAAAGATAGTAAGTAGCCTTACTATTTTGATATCTTTTCAAACCAAACAGATGTTGATCAGTCTTTTTTTACGACTTAGACTACCTGTGGTGGTAGATGGAATTCATTCTTTTGTATCGGTAGCCAGTCACTGGTTTTAGAAAGTTAACTCAAATATTAGTTTATTGGAGTGATCCTGCTGTTCAGCACACTTATACTAGAGTTAATTAAGCACACCAGTAACCCAATAAAGCACCCATGTTTCTCAGAAGTCAGGGCTTTAACTTTAAAGCACAGGGTTATTTTTTTCCCAGTGGACAATGCAGTAGTTTTTTGTTTTGTTTTGCATAAATTTTAGTTGCCTAAGTCCTACAAGGAAGGTCACTTATATATCTTTAAAGCCCAGAAAAGTTTAGTAAGTTGTCCTAACTCTTAAAAGTCAGGGTGACTACTGAGACTAAGCGCCTATAAGGAATGTCGTAATGGAAAAGGAATGGGTTTGTAGTAAATCTGGGTTCAGATCTCAGCTTTCTGCAATTACTAGCTTTGTGAGCTTGGACAGTGGAGTGAGATAGAACTAACATTTCCTTGTTTTCTCTGTGCCAAACACACATTTGATTTACTCTGGAAAATATTTTTGTTCCCATTTTACAGAAGAGGAATCTAAGGCTTTAAACGGTTAGGTAATATTCCTGGAGTTATTTATAAAGATGATGGAGGTGTGGGGGACTTGTGAAAATGAGTTTAATTTTTCAAATAATAGTAGGTTGGTTATTTAGAAAATTTTTAAAAAAGAATTGGAATGAATTTTCTTAATCTACTGTGGACCAGTTACTCCTTATCAGCATACTCTCTCCCTGTAGGCAAATTTGAGTGAGAATGCAAATTATAGTTAGCTGCTTAGTGAACCTGAAATCAGAGGAAGGGGAATTAGTTGGATAACCTTAAGGTAGACTTAGCTGAGGTGTATCCTTCCCCCTAGGCATATATCTGGATCATGGAATTGCTAGGTAAAACCTTTTCCAAACTTGACCTCTGAACTGTGCCTTTGTTCCTCTTTTCCCTCTTGAAATTCCCTTTCTTTTTTTTTTTTTTTTTTTTTTTTTTTTTTTTTTGAGACAGAGTCTCACTCTGTCGGCCCAGCTACAGTATTGTGGCATCAGCCTAGCTCACAGCAACCTCAAACTCCTGGGCTCAAGCAATGCTTCTGTCTTAGCCTCCCGAGTAGCTGGGACTACAGGCATGTACCACCTTGCCCGGCTAATTTTTTATATATATTTTTAGTTGGCCAGTTTCTTTATATTTTTAGTAGAGACGGGATCTAGCTCTTGCTCAGGCTGGTTTTGAACTCCTGACCTTGAGTGATCCTCCCACCTTGGCCTCCCAGAGTGCTAGGATTACAAGCGTGAGCCACCACGCCTGGCCAAAAAATAGCATCTTTACACCTCCCCAAATTAATCTCTTAATATCACATATTTAATCGGTGTTAAAAATTCCATTGTCTCATTGGATTAGAATATATCGCTTGGTTATATTCCTATTACCTAGGGTGTGTGCACTTGGCCCAAAATTCCCTTTGAATATAATTTTCAGGCCATCTCCTTTAGAACATTCTCATTAGATTGAGGACAGTACAATTTAGTAAGTCACGTTTGTCTACCATCACTTACTCAATTGTTTTGTATTGGTGACCTTGATTGGATTTGGGGTGTTTCCACTTTGAATTGATCCTAATCATTTTAGTTTCCTTATAATAACTTTAACTAGTTTGGGGCTATATCTTGCTATCAACCTCAGGTACCACCTACATATCCCTTTGTCTTAATGAGTGACAGATTCCTGGTCTATTTTATTCCTTTGGGGAGAGTTCAATTTTTTTGTTGCCCTGCAGCTTCTGATTACCTGTAGGAGGCAGTATAACACAGCCTGTAAGAGCATTCTTAGGCTTAAGGTCAGGGGGACTTGGGTCCTAATACTCTACTGTCTTGGCAGGCAAGTTAGTTAACTTCTAGTTTCCTCATGTATGCAAAGTATATGTGCCAGCACATAACCACTTAGAAAATAATTGCCATTATTTATTATCATTATTATTTATTTTTATTGTAGATAAGTATTTGTAACAAGATGTTTCCTGTGGCCACCTTTACGGAAACACTCGATTCTAGAAAGCAAATCAATTATTAAAAAAATATCTCCAGAGACTTTGGCTGTCAGATTCTTTGAACATTCTGAGCCTATTTTTCATCATTCTCAGCTTCACAAAGTATATATTGCATTAGCTTTCTCTTGTCTTAAAAACATGGAAATGAGAATTCTGGAATTCTTGAGGCAAGAATTCAGTTCGTGGCTAGGAGAACTTTATTCCCTTTATTTTCCCCATTATTTTTATTTTTCATTTAAAGAGGCCTGTTTTTTGAGGAGTTTGGCCAAGTCTCAGTACAGTTGTGTACTGCATAATGTTTACATCAACGATGGACTGCAACATACTATGATGGTGCCATAAGATTATAATGGAGCTGAAAACTATTGCCCAGTGATATCATAAAGTCATAGAAAAATATTTCTTGTAGCTTAAAAATTTTTTTTTTTTTTTTGAGACAGAGTCTCACTTTTATGCTCAGGCTAGAGTGAGTGCCATGGTGTCAGCCTAGCTCACAGCAACCTCAATCTCCTGGGCTCAAACGATCCTACTGCCTCAGCCTCCCAAGTAGCTGGGACTACAGGCATGCACCACCATGCCCAGCTAGTTTTTTGTATATATATTTTTAGTTGGTCAATTGATTTCTCTCCGTTTTTGGTAGAGACGGGGTTTCAGGCTGGTTTGGAACTCTTTTTTTTTTTTTTTTTTTTTTGAGACAGCGTCTCACTTTGTTGCCCAGGCTAGAGTGCCGTGGCGTCAGCCAGCCTAGCTCACAGCAACCTCAAACTCCTGGGCTCAAGTGATCCTCCTGCCTCTGCCTCCCAAGTAGCTGGGACTACAGGCATGCGCCACCATGCCCGGCTAATTTTTTGTATATATATATTTTTAGTTGGTCAATTAATTTCTTTCTATTTTTTAGTAGAGACGGGGTGGGGGGGTGTCTCGCTCAGGGTGGTTTCGAACTCCTGACCTCGAGCAATCCTCCCGCCTCAGCCTCCCAGAGTGCTAGGATTACAGGCATGAGCCACCACGCCCAGCTTGGTTTGGAACTCCTGACCTTGAGTGATCCTCCCGCCTCAGCCTCCCAGAGTGCTAGGATTACAGGCGTGAGCCACCACGCCCGCCCCGTGTAGCTTAAATTTATAGTAGTATACAGTAATGTCTTTAGGCCTTCACATTCAGTCAGCACTCACTCATCCAGAGCAACTTCCAGTCGTACAGGCTCCATTCATGGTAAGTGCTCTGTACAGGCATGCCATTTTTTTATAACATATTTTAGTGCACCTTTTTTTTTAACATTTTGATATGTTTAGATATACAGATACTTATTGTGTTATAATTGTCAACAGTCTTCAGTATAGAGGTGAGCTGTGCAGGTTTGTAGCCTAGGAGCAGTAATAGGCTATCCTATGTAGCCTAGGTATGTGGTAGGCTATAAGGCTATACCATCTAGGTTTGTGCAAGTACACTCACTCTATGTTTGCACAACAATGAAATTGACACATTTCTCAGGTGGGAATCCATGTTAAGCAGTGCATGACTATTATGTCACTAAGGGTTTCTTAAGCTTTTTTTTTTTTTTGCAAACAGTCTCACTTTGTTGCCTGGGCTAGAGTGCCCTGGCATCAGCCTAGCTCACAGCAACCTCACACTCCTGGGCTCAAGCAGTCCTTTTGCCCCAGCCTCCTTAGTAGCTAGGACTGCAGGCATGCGCTACCATGCCTGGCTAATTTTTTCTATATATTTTTAGTTGTCCAACTAATTTCTATTTTTAGTAGAGGGGTCTAACTCTTGCTCAGGCTGGTCTTGAACTCCTGAGATCAAATGATCTACCCACCTTGGCCTCTGGGAGTGCTAGGATTACAGGCGTGAGCCCCCATGCCCGGGCCTTTCTTAAGCTTTCTGTATATCAGAAAAGAATCAGAAAAGTAATTTTTGTTAATTCCTTGGTGGTGACCAAAAAGTTTATTTTTGTTAATTGGACCTTGGTTATTAAGGACTGTTCATAGGAGAGACTTTAAAAACACATTTTCTGAAGCTGTGTTCAGAGCGTTCTATTTCAGAGTTATCCCTGTATTTATAAGGATGTGAGGGACAGTTTAGAGTTTTGAGTAACAACTGACTATCTGCACAGTCAAGTTCAATGATTTGCTGATTCAGGCTTTGACCATTTGGCCCAGAGGCCTTGAAAATTGCCTTAATAACAGTAATTACCGTTGTGTCTTCATTTAGACCACTCTCTACCCAGTTTTAAAATTTTCATACCTTAAATCACACATTGTGTCAACTCCTTCTATTTTACTAAACCTAAAACATGCACCCAATTGTATTGTTGTAAATTTAGTTAACCTTTCCAGAAATTAAATCGTGAATTCAGACCAGTGATCTGATTGATATTACTCATTGGCATATGTTGATATCAGCAGCTGGAGCAAACAGAAGGTCAGGCAGATCTACTAGCCTTTGCTTTTGGCAAAAGTAAGTCCCTGGCCAGGTGGGGTGGCTCGTGCCTGTAATCCTAGCACTCTGGGAAGTAGAGGTGGGAGAGTTGCTTGAGATCAGGAGTTTGAGACCAGCCTGAGCAAGAGCCAGACCTCATCTCTACCAAAAATAGAAAAATTAGCCTGGTGTGGTAGTGGCCACCTATAGTCCCAGCTGCTCTGGAGGCTGAGGCAGGAGGATCACTTGAGCCTAGGAGTTTGAGGTTGCAGTGAGCTAGGATGTTGCCACTGTACTCTACCCAGAGCGACAGGGTAAGACTGTCTCAAAAAAGAAAAAATCCCAAAGGTATATTGGTTGACTGGCTGGCTGATTTTTTTTAACAATTTAGAAAAAAAAATCTAAAAGACCTTTCGCTTAGGAGAAATAGATATTATTAATTTATTTACTGGGCCTACAGACTCATATTTGTTATTCATTGTGTTTGATTCAGTAAGAGCTTGTGTTTTTCAAATTTTTAGTAGTGTGTCCAACTAAATCTTATTGTATATATGACATTGGCTTCTTTCTCTTAAATTATGGTATATTAGGTTGATGCAAGGAACTGGAGATAAAATCATAAATAAGACATTCTCTGTGTCCTCAAGGAACTTGTAGTCTAGTTTGGAACGACAGTCTTCTTTTTTTTTTTTTGGTGAAATAGAATCTCACTCTGTTGCCCAGGCTAGAGTGAGTGCCATGGCATCAGCCTAGCTCACAGCACCCTCAAACTCCTAGGCTCAAGTGGTCCTACTGCCTCAGCCTCCCAAGTAGCTGGGACTAGAGAGGCATGCCACCATGCCAGGCTAATTTTTTCTATATATATTAGTTGGCCAGTTAATTTCTTTCTATTTATAGTAGAGACAGGGTCTTGCTCTTGCTCAGGCTGGTTTCAAACTCCTGACCTGGAGCAATCTGCCCGCCTTGGGAACGACAGTCTTGACAATAAAATGATGCAGATAGCATGTTAGCAATATGTTCAGGGTGAAGACTGTAAAGGGAGTGATCAGTTCTCCTGCAAAGAGGAAGCTTGTAACTGGCTCTTGAATTTAATTGTGTTAAATGAATACGTGTTGACCATGGAGGGAAGGGCATTCAGGCAGTGCAGTTGGAAGCAGCATGAGGGAAATGGAAAATGGTGTCTTTTTATTTTTTTATCTTTTACGGTCTTGATCTGTAAGGCCAGATTGCATTGGTGTGATCATAGCTCGCAGAATGTGGGCTCAGGTGATCCTCCCGGATAGTTGGGACCACCATGCCCAGCTTAATTTAAACTTTTATTTTTGTAGAGACGAAGTCTACAAGATACGTTGTTCAGACTGGTTAAGAACTCCTGGCCTCAAACATTCTTTGCACCTCAGCCTCTAAAGTGCTCGGATTATAGGCATGAGCCACGCGCTTGGCCAAAAATGGTATCTTGATGTATCTGAGACAGTGGATAATTTGGTTGCTGATTAAGACGAAAAATCAAGTTTGAATAGGTAGACTCCAGATCCTGGAGGATCTCTTGTGCTAAAAAAGATTGCATTTTATACAAATGGGCAACAATGGCAGTTGTTAAGCAGGGGAGAATCATAATCAAATGTGTATGTTATTTAGAGGCATCTGCATAGTGTATGTGTGGGTTTCGAATTTGAGGAGAGAACTGGTTGGCTGGATGTTGTCACCTGAAGTCCTCCCCTTCCATTCTCCTCCCCCTCACACTTACAGAATTAGAATTTCTGGAGATAGTACTTAAACCACCAGAGAGGATGCCATTACTCAAGGACGTAGAAGTGACCAGAAAACTGAAAAGGAGACCTTCCCGTCTTTCTCTCCCAACTATTACAATTCATTAGTACCACTAGCAGGTGTTTATTTGACATGTTTGCTGTGTCCTTGTTTGTCCTCATATCCTAGGAAATGACTTTTTTTTCTAAAATTTGGGTTTGGAAATGTAAATAAATGTTTATGTTCTTCCAGTACAGTTGTTCCAGTGGGTTGCTGCTACAAATGTAATGATTTTGATGGTTTTTTTCTTCTGGACGAGGTTCTGGGGCCCCAAGAGGGGGGAGCCCAGAAGTCGCCTTATTTTAATGTTTTTAATGCTTTTAGTTTACACTTTGTTTGTGTTGGAAATGGCTTTTATGCTAATCTATTAATCAAAAAAGGACTGTAATTCTGAGTAGGGAAGTAAATATTAATTACGTGTTGATTTTTAGCTAAAGGGCGTTTTTCTATCATTAGTAGATTGACTATAGGTGTGCTGTTTGAAGTTTATATTACTGAAAACTATTAGCTTCTCTCCCTTTCCCCCACAGAAGAGTGGGAGACTTGGTGGTCTTGTATTCTCTACAAGTAGGTAGCATTATCTAGTTATTTAAGCTAGAATGCTGAAAACTCTGATTTCTCCCTGTTTTATGTCTGTTTCATCACTGAATTTCTGCCAGTTTTACATTTGAGATGATTTTTCTAGGCTCTGTCTCACTTGGCCATTGATATCCATCTTCTCTAATTAAGGTCCTTGTTTTTTTGTTTTTGTTTTTTTTTTACAAAAGCGTTGCACTATTAACAGTAGCTTCCCAACTGGTCACAATATCTGCAGACTTAGTCCTCTGATACTAGTCCTAGCCCTACATTGCTGCTGCAGTCACCTCTGCTCTCTGATAATCCAGTCTAGCTGCTCTGCTTCTGAAAGCTCTAAGGTGCTTGTAGAAGTGGTACTTAATCATTTGGGGCATTCTTATCACTTTTATAATCTGAAAATGATGGACATTTACCTCTGAAAAGTGTGGTTAAGTGCATATTTGCATTTCATGGTTTTTTAAAATCAGTTCTTTCATAAATCTGAAATTCTGAAGATGCTGGATCATCTTAGGTTTTTTTTCCTATGCTGTCTCATTTGTTTAGAGTGCTCATCCTTCCATCCCACTTTTGTATCCTTTAAAGCTCTGCTCAGGTCTCCTTTATTTCAAAAGGCATCCTCACACCTACAAAAAAACTAGATTATACACACCTCTCTTCTGACACCCTTGTTTTATACTCTTGAGTACCTTAAGAGTCTTTCCCACAAGCAGTAACTTCAAATGAGGAAGCAAATCATTTTGGTTCTCAGTGTAGACCCAGGCTAAAGTAGGCATTCAATTAATGCTTATTAATGAGTAGAGTTGGGATTTTTCAAGCTTCCCCCCACTTTGGCTTAAACTTCAGTGGTAATAAGGATTCTTCAAACTTTTGAGAGCATCTTCCTATGAGTAAACTGTTGGCTATTTTGTAGCCTACATCTAGAATTGAATATGAAGAGACATAGGTTATGAGGATTTTAGCTAAATAGACACTTTCTATAGTATCTAAATTTTGGAAGACTTGTTACTAAGGTTTCATTCAAACTAAATTATGATTTTACTTAAGGGCAAGGGCATCTCCACAAATGAAAAAATTCACTTCCTATTTAGGTTTGAAGTAAAATTCCTTAAAATCCTACTTAGCCAGTTTAGATTAATGTCTAGGATAAGTATGTTTTCCTTTTTGGGAAAGGGGATAGAAAAAGTCCTTCACATTTGAAAAGACTAGTTGTGGAAATATTTCAGCCTCTTTACCAGTATTTTTTTCTTATTAGTGATACCTAATGTTATCAGTATACTAAAAGTGGACATAGAACATTAAAGAAGGAAATCAAAGAGGCAGACATCTCAGGAGTTATTAGGAACCTACTTTAAGATTTTTGTGTCTAGTACTAAGAATTTAATTTATTTGGTTCAACAAATAATATTGGCATTTTATTTTAACGCTCTGTGCTTATTTAGCTGTTTTACCCAAACCATCAAATAATAATCTCCTTGGAGAGTACATATACTTTTGACTTAGAAACCCCTCATTTTTGAAGGACATATTTAATAGCTACTACAAACACAGCATAGTGCTTTAATCAGTAGTGAAAAAGAAATTGGTGCTTTTGGTTGTAAAAGCAGGGGATGTTTATGTTCTTGTACAATAGTAATGAGAATAGATAGTGGTTGAATAATGTTTGATTTGTATAGTTTGTGTCAAAATAGGATGGGCAAATGTTTTAGTGGATAGTCTTTTGTATGAGTTATTTTTTTTCTTTTTTTTATACACAATTACTTGGATTAGATGCATGAGTTATTTTTAAAAATTAGGGCATTTGATATGATAAAAGTGTAGAATCTTACAAATTGGGACTGGACCAACAAATTAAGTACAGTGACCATAGCCTAGGATCACTGCTACAGTTAGACGTTTCTACCTCTTAAAGTGTTTTTGACTGCTTGATATACAAACTTGAGGCAGTTGTTGACTCCGTAAATACTAACTCACTGCTTCTACAAACACTTCATGGATGTGGTGCTAAATTTTATTCGGTGTTGAAAGTTTTGCTTCTTGTCAGTATTCATATGTCCACTGCAGTACCTATTAGAAGTTTGAACCAAATTAACTTGGTCAGGTACAGCATGCATAACAAAGCTTAGTGTAAGGCCTGTACACTAAAACAAGATTCGTTGCTCATGTTTGGAATTTCTGTAGAGCATGGGCAAATTAATGAATTTTATTCAAATAGTCTCAAAGGGAGTCCAAGTGAACAATGTTGATGCTTTTATAGAAAGTTATACTGTAGCGGTAATTATATATTTAAGTATTATTTTAGTTTTTGATATATTCCTAAAAGTCCTAAATGCGTTTTAAGTTGGTTTGTATATAAGTTTTTAGGTTATATAAAACAAACTCTTTATTACTTCACTTCCTTTTCCCTCATTCCCCCCCCAAAACAAAAATATGGGAGTTACTCAGGAAGGAGTTTGATTATTTTACTCCTTCCTTGACTATTACTAGTTTTTGCTGAGGTTTGGGTGTTTTGGTAGGAGAAACTAGCTAATTTAGAGCATGGAACATTTTAGTATGGTATGGTGGGCACGAGAGGGTGTGGTGTAAGAGCATTATGCACTTGAGGCACTAGGAAGGGCTGGGGCAGGGCTACTAAGAGTCAGTCAAAAATGAAAGGAAATTCTCTATTTCACATGCTTCATTCTCTAGTGATCATATATTCCAGATTTGCAGGGCTGTCTATACTGTTACATTATCCCAGTGAAACACATGAAAATATTTTGGTTCTTGCAATTGACTTCTCATACCTAAAAGCCATACAAAACTTCCTAGATGTACTGTGGTGTAGTTTCAGAGAATTGGGATTTATTGTGCGTATGGCCTCCAGACTAGGACTCAGAAGTAAAGCTAATAAAAGGTTTAGCCATACTCATGATTGGATTAAATTGAATTTTGTGGTTGTTGAGAAGTCCATCACTTGGAATATTGTTTCTCTGAGAATTCTTTTGCAGTCCTGTCTTCCCTATACCCCTTCCTCTCTTCTCTCTAAGCATATCAATCCTCTCAGCATGTGTTTGCACTCTAGTACACATCTTTCCATGTTTTTCTCCATGCTTATAAAATCATAGATCCATGTGTAGGTATATATTTCATTATTTTATAAAGATGGCCTATGCTTAACTTAATGTTTTATGCCAATGAAAAAATTTTAAAAAATTATTTTATTAATTGGGGAGTACCTTATTCTGTAAAGTACAATGAATGTTCTCCAGAATATGAAAAATTTTAAAACTTAACCTCAATTTCCGGGGCTCAGCGATCCTACTGCCTCAGCCTCCAGAGTAGCAGGGACTACAGGCATGTGCCACCATGCCCAGCTAATTTTTTGTATATATATTTTTAGTTGGTCAATTAATTTATTTCTATTTTTGGTAGAGACGGTGTCGCGCTCAGGCTGGTTTCGAACTCCTGACCTTGAGCAATCCGCCCGCCTGGGCCTCCCAAAGTGCTAGGATTACAGGCGTGAGCCACCACGCCCTGCCGTTGTTTTTTTGAGACAGAGTCTCACTCTGTAGCCCAGGGCTAGAGTGCCTACCTAGCTCACAGCAACCTCAAACTCCTTGGGCTCAAGCAATTCTGCTGCCTCAGCCTCCCGAGTAGCTGGGACTCCAGGCATGAGCCACCATGCCCGGCTAATTTTTTCTATATATATATATATTTTTTTTTTTTTTTAGTTGTCCAATTAATTTCTATTTTTAGTAGAGACGGAGTCTCTGTCTTGCTTAGGCTGGTTTGAACTCCTGACCTTGAGCAATCCTGCTTCGGCCTCCCAGAGTGCTAGGATTACAGGCTCGAGCCACCTTGCCTCAGCCTAAAGTTGTTAATTATAAGTAATAACATAATACTATTATGGATTAGGAAAAATACTCAGGGATAGTAACTTGCCCAAGGACCTATAGTTAATAAGTGGTATAGGCAGCAGCCTGAAATCTAGATCATACTCTTATTTTTTATTGTTTTATCACACAGTTGTTTTATAGGAAATTACTATAACTATAATGAATGCTAGTATGATTGATAAGAGGCAAAATTTATAAACATTTAAGAATTTAGAATTCAGGAATTTTATTCATTGTATAGTATTTATGACCTTAAAAAGATATAAGGCATTTTGAAAGTTGGTAAATTTACATAACTGGATATCCTTATAGTTGAAGCAGATTTTCCTCTTAGGGTCTTAACTTTATCTCTGGCCAGATTTAATTAACTTCATTGACCTAAGCTATTTGATTTCAGTGTTTGCCAAGACTTAAAATTTACTTTTTTATTAATGTCAGTTAGGGTGATAATGCTTAGTGTATTATAACTTGGATATTTTAAGTTCAATCAGAGGAGACTGCTGCTTTCCTATCAGAGATAAAGCAAGCTAATTAGATTCCTATTAAATGAAAGTTTCTTTTCTTAAGAAAATAATTGCCTCTTATTTTAATTTTAAATAATTTTTAACTCATGTCCTTAGCTTATTTTTGAAAATAATATGATGCATATTATTCTTTAAATGAGATACTGCTGATTCTCAATCAGATATGTTTGATTTTTCTTACTGTAGCCATGAGTTGTGCCATGCTATTCACTCCATTTCTTTCAATATTTGGGATCATGCATACATCAACATCAAAATACATGATTACTCACAAATTAGTTTATGTGATTAGTGCTTTTTAAAAATTTGACGTTGATACTTGTTTTCCTTAGTTTGGGGGCTTTAAAAAAGTAAATAAAATATAATGTTAATGTTTTTCATCTAATTACAGGAGTCAGAAATAACATCAGAGGAGGGGTACTGTGACATTAATAGTAGGCCAAATGAGAACTCTTATTGCTATCAACTTCTGCGACAACTAAATGAACAGAGAAAGAAAGGTATTCTTTGTGATGTCAGCATCGTGGTAAGCGGAAAAATCTTTAAAGCTCATAAGAACATCCTGGTTGCAGGCAGCCGTTTCTTTAAGACTTTATATTGCTTTTCAAACAAAGAAATCCCTAACCAAAACAATACTACCCATTTAGATATTGCTGCAGTTCAAGGTTTTTCAGTTATCTTGGACTTCTTGTATTCTGGTAACCTGGTGCTCACAAGCCAAAATGCCATTGAAGTGATGGCAGTGGCCAGCTATCTTCAAATGAGTGAAGTTGTCCAAGCTTGCCGAAATTTCATTAGAGATGCCTTAAATATAAGCCCGAAATCAGAAGCTCCAGAATCTGTAGTTGTGGACTACAATAATAGAAAACCAGTTAATAGAGATGGTCTGTCTTCATCACGGGATCAAAAAATTGCCAGTTTTTGGGCAACGCGGAATCTTACCAATTTGGCAAGTAATGTAAAAATGGAAAATGATGGTTGTAATGTCGAGGAGAGCCAAATAGAAAACTACCAAATGAATGATGGTAGTTGGGTCCAGGATGGATCTCCTGAAATGGCTGAAAATGAATCTGAAGGTCAAACAAAAGTGTTTATTTGGAATAATATGGGATCCCAGGGGATTCAAGAAACTGGCAAAACAAGGAGGAAAAACCAAACTACAAAGAGATTTATTTATAATATACCACCTAATAATGAAACAAATTTAGAAGATTGCTCAGTGATCCAGCCACCTGTTGCCTATGCAGAAGAAAATACGCTGCTCATCAAAGAAGAACCAGGTAAATATTGTATATACAAAGATGTTTCAGTTTTATCTGTTTTTATTCTAATTCTAGTGGGATGCAATCTCAAAGTATATTTTTAAAATATATTTTAATGAAATTTTTATTATAAAAGTAATACTCAATTTGAATGTTTACAAAAGAGGGGAATCACGTAACATTTGGTATATTTTATTTGTCTTTTCTCTAGGCCTGTATGTTTAGGTTTCTTCAGTTTTATTAATAACCAGGCATCACATATATTGTTAAGGAATATGGACTTCCCTGAATGTGTAGTTCTTTGACTTTTTTTTTTTTTGAGACAGAGTCTCACTTTGTTGCCCAGGCTAGCATGAGTGCCTTCGCTGTCAGCCTAGCTCAACAGCAACCTCAAACTCCTGGGCTCAAGCAATCCTGCTGCCTCGGCCTCCTGAGTAGCTGGGACTACAGGCATGTGCCACCATGCCTGGTTAATTTTTTGTATATATATATTAGTTGGCCAATTAATTTATTTCTATTTTATAGTAGAGATGGGGTCTCGCACTTGCTCAGGCTGGTTTCGAACTCCTGAGCTCTAGCAATCCCCCTGCCTTGGCCTCCCAGAGTGCTAGGATTACAGGTGTGAGCCACCACGCCCGGCCTCTTTGACTTTCTTGATCTTTCGTCTCTGCTTACACTTAATGATCTTTTTTTGGTATTTAAACATTTAAGTTTTTCATAGAATTTTGCAAAATTATAAGATTAGAGTATTCTAATTAGAGCTACTATTCTCACCACAAATTTTACAGAAGCTGGAATAATTTGTCCATTGTCACTTTCTAATTTTCAATCACCTTTGCTTATTTAAGAGAGAGACCTATAAGATCTTTCTTTTTAATATATTCCCCCAAACATGTATGCAAGAATCTCAGCATATCACATTGATGGGTGGAGAATTTTTAAAAAGTGGAGTTGGGGGGAGTATCATTGTTAAAGAATGTAAATAGATTTGAAACTTTTCTTTACCTTTAGTTTCATCTGGCTGGGCCTGTCTTTATTTGAAACAGCAGCTCAGTGGGTTTTGAGGTTTCCTATGCATACCCTAAGCTTGTCCACCACTGTCATACGTGATTTAATGTTTGTTTTGCTTCAAAGCACTATAACTTTTCAGTGTCTGATTTACATTATGCTGGTCATCTGAGAATGGAATACATTTTGTTAAGAAGAATCACTGGTTCCCAGAGGGCAAAATGTGCCATAGTAATTCTGTGAAATGGTTCATCTGTCTCTTTAGATTTGACTTAGTTTTCAGTGGTAGAAATTTTAACTTGTGTAAAAATATGCATGTATGTATAATGAATACTGTTTGCTGATCTTTTTTCTTGTTCTTTACATCAAGTTTTAGCTATTAAACCCTTGAGGAAGTTAAATAAAGTATTATGGGTAGACAGACTCCTTAGCTAGCATTTTGTATTTGCTTACTTATTAATAATTAGAAGACTTTGAAAATTGATGCCACGTATAACTTGAGTTTTTTTTAAAAAAAACAAAACATTAATATTGAACCACAATGCATACTTCCAAAAATAACATTAGTAGCAATTGTTAGCAAGTATCTTTCACATCTTATAAAACATAATTTTATTTTTATGTCATAGATGCCATTTTGGTATCTGAACTTCACTTAACTTACAAATTTGGTTGATCAGTGAAGTCCTGTGTTCCAACTTTTTAGAGCCTCTAAATCCAGCTTTATTTGGTGGCAGGAAATGGGTGTTATATATAAGAGCATTATTGTTAGGGTGTCATAGAGGCAGGGCCTGCCAAATTTTTCCTGTAAAGGGCTATGTAAAACAGTAAATATTTCTCAGCTTTGTTGATCATAAGGTCAGCTAATCAATTCTGCCATTTGTAGTTTGAAAGCAGTCATAGGCAATATGTAAATAAATAACCGAGGCTATGTTAAAATAAAACTTTATTGGCTGGGCGAGGTGGCTCACGCCTGTAATCCTAACACTCTGAGAAGCCGAGGCGGAAGGGTCGCTCAAGGTCGGGAGTTCAAAACCAGCCTGAGCAAGAGCGAGACCCCATCTCTACTATAAATACAAAGAAATTAATTGGTCAACTGATATATATAGCAAAAATTAGCCGGGCATGGTGGCACATGCTTGTAGTCCCAGCTACTTGGGAGGCTGAGGCAGGATTGCTTGAGCTTAGTAGTTTGAGGTTGCTGTGAGCTAGGCTGATGCCACAGCACTCACTCTAGCCTGGGCAACAAAGAGAGACTCTGTCTCAAAAAAAAAAAAAACCAAAAAACTTTATTGCCAGTACTTCATATGTAGCAGTGTTTCTTAATCATGGCTGCAAGTTGGGATCCCTTGGAAGAATTGCAAACCATAATGCTTGGATTTCTTTTTTCAGAGAATGCAATGTAGTTGGTATACAGTTTGGTTTGAATGTTGAAATTTTTAAAGGTTCTACAGGTAATTCTATGAATCAAGGTTGAGATCCAAGGAGATAGTGAAATGAGCCTAAAGTGAGTCAGACATAATAGATTTGAAAATCAGTGTGCTACTACTTAACCACACTGATCCATGATCAAATAAAGTTAACCCCTTATCCTCAGTTTCCTCATTAAAATATGGTGTTTATTTTATAGGATTGTTATGAAAATTAAATGACAAACATAAAAGCACAAGAACTCTTATGGTCATCTCAATCCCATTTAAAATTCTGAAAGACTATCGAAGTTATTTTTATATTAGTTTTCCAGTGCTATACTTTGTACCAAAAGATAGATGGTCTTTTTAGTCTCAGCTAGAATTTGTTGTTGTTGTTTGAATACGTATAAAGACTTTCTTCAGCAGACTATATTCCAGTGTATGGTGACTATGATTATTAGGTAGTAATTTTATGTTGAACCAAAATTTGCTTCTCTGTAACTTCTTGAACACTTGACCTCAAGTGGTCCTTCCACCTCGGCCTCCCAAAATGTTAGGGTTACAGACACGAGCCACCTCATCAGGCCTGTAATTTCTTAATTCTGCCATGTTGAGTAGTGTAATCTAAACCTAACCTCTAGTCTACTTGATAACCCTTCAAATATTAAAAAATTTAAAAGTTCCCACAAAATCCTGTTTTTCTAGGCTAAATGCTGTTCTTTCCACTTTGTGATAAATACACAGAATTGACTCTAACTCTACAAGTTCTGACCAATATAGAATACAGTGGGCCTTTATTTACCAAGGTTAAGGCTTTTCCCAAGGTGGGTAAACTGAAGAGAGGCAGGTTTCATATTTAGGACTGTCCTATGTTAAAACCTTGCAATTAACTTGTAAACTATTAGGTCCCTATCTTTTAAAAAATTAGTCCCTTTTAACTTTAAAACATTTTTATGAACACCTACATCATTGACTATAATTTTCATTGAGAAAATAATGAAAAAAATTTCAGTGAAATAAATGCTCTTGAAGTTCTGTAGCAAACATCTGAAAAATCATAGTG
The DNA here is from genome assembly GCF_040939455.1 of Microcebus murinus. Lineage (NCBI taxonomy): Eukaryota > Metazoa > Chordata > Mammalia > Primates > Cheirogaleidae > Microcebus > Microcebus murinus. Next base: position 78,505,694 of record NC_134110.1, on the reverse strand, counting down.
AATTGTTCAGTCTACAATGTTTGGCATATCTGGATTTGTGGATCCCTTGTAGGAACTATGACTTCTCTGGGGTCTTCACCCCACAGTAAACCACAGTTCTAATAATGCAGCATAATATTAATGCTAGTGTTCAGATGCCTCAGAAAGATTGAAAGAGGGAGATACACCCCTCGCTGTCAGGGATTTTATTTAGATCTTTTATCTAACATCTGTTAATTTGACTTACTGCTGGGATTCACTTCAGATCATTTCTCATGAGAATACTTGAAGTCAAAACTCAGAAAAGTCAGAAAATTCTGTCTTGTTTTATTATTGGGGTTGTAAAATAGTTAAAACTGACAGCAAAAATAGAAGTCTGGATAAACAAATAGAAGAAAAAATGGTGTCATTAATGGGTTACTCTAATGTAAAAATTTCAAATTCTTGTCTTGCTGATTTACGATTAGAAAACATGACATTTTATCCAAATAAAGCAGATAAAAATGAGATTAGAAATTAAATTGTAGAAATACAAATAACCAGTGCCTAAATTGTTTTACAAAATACATTCACACATGTTGCATTTAATTAGAAGTTAAGGATTATCCTATTTTTTGATCTCTTAATACTGTAGGCTGATGGAATATAGTTTTTCTGAACCTAGATTTTTGTTTATACCAGTCCTACTTTCAGGTTTTACCTGTTGTAAATAATTGTACCCTGAGTTGTATGCATACATAATTCATTTTGAACAAAGATTTGGAAGTGATAAAATGTGATAAAACAAATTAGCCAAGTACAAGTAATAAATTGTGGAGTTAAGTATGGTTCCCTTAATTAAGTTTTTAATTGGCTCTAATATGCTAAGCAGCCTTACTCAAAAGGGAAAAACAGACCAATTCTACAGGATGACAAACTTTTCCTGGCACTGACTTCTGAAAGGACTTTTTCCAATGGGCTTTTATATAGTTGACAACAAATAGTATAATGGACATTTTCCTTAAGTATTTTCTAGTCAATGCAGCTATAGATTATTTATTTTTTATCATTGACAAAAGCTGCCTTTTTTTCTTAATGCCATATAAGTATTTAGATGTGAGGTGACTTTAGTTGACTAAAAGATAAAATTTAGAGTTCTTTTGTTTTATTTATTTATGTATTTATTTATGAGACAGAGTCTCACTTGTTGCCCAGGCTATAGAGAGTGCCGTTGGCGTCAGCCTAGCTCACAGCAACCTCAAACTCCTGGGCTCAAGCAATCCTCCTGCCTCAGCCTCCCGAATAGCTGGGACTACGGGCATGCGCCACCATGCCCAGCTAATTTTATGTATATATATATATCAGTTGGCCAATTAATTTCTTTGTATTTATAGTAGAGACAGGGTCTCACTCTTGCTGAGGCTGGTCTCGAACTCCTGACCTTGAGCAATCCACCCGCCTCATCCTCCCAGAGTTCTAGGGTTACAGGCGTGAGCCACCACGCACGGCCTAGAGTTCTTTTAAATAACCTAAAAGTTTTTCTGTCTTCTAGACTTCTGATGGGAAAATAGGATTAATACAAATTTACAAATGCTGCAGAACTTAGTTGAACTTGGGCTTAAGCTTTACATTTTTGATTTGTGTAATTGCCTTTTGATTAAAAGCATATATATTGGTTTTTAGAAAAGAATGTTCAAACTAGATAGCTTTAAGGAATCCTAAAGAAATGTATTTGAAGTAATGAATTATTCTAATTACAGATAAACTCTATAATTAGAGTTATCTACTAACCAGCATTTCTGTTCTTTTATGTTTTGGGTGATAACTGGTGTTCAATATTACTTTTGGGCACTGCAGAATCTTGAAATGCTTTCTAAATGATTTTTGGTTTTTTGTTTTATTGTTTGTTTTTGAAGCAGAGTCTCACTCTGTTCCCCGGGCGAGAGTGCTGTGGCGTAAGCCTAGCTCACAGCAACCTCACACTCCTGGGCTCAAGCAATCCTTCTGCCTCAGCCTCCTGAGTAGCTGGGACTACAGGCATGTGACACCATGCCTGGCTAATTTTTTCTATATATTTTTAGTTGGCCAATTTTTTCTATTTATAGTAGAGATGGGCTGGTTTCAAACTCCTGACCTTGGGCTATCCTCCCACCTTGGCCTCCCAGAGTGCTAGGATCACAGGTGTGAGCCACCGTGCCTGGCTCTAAATGATTTTTAATTTTAAAAGGTAAACATTTTTGTGGTTTGAAATTAGGCCATCTGATTTCAGACCTCCCATTGTTTGACTATGCCATATATTTAAAGAACTGTGGAACTTTACTTTGGTAACAGGACTTGGGGGTGTAGACTCAGTTCTGCCACTTAATTAGCCTTGAATATATCCCAGTAACATCACTTGTGGGAAAGAAGTAAAACTATTACCTCCATTCTGAAATCTTAATGGCTTTTAAAAACTCCAATTTTTTTTACTCATTTTTGCAATAAAACCAACTATTTATATTTTTTTACTTCCTTCAATGTGTATATTCATGTTTTTTCCAGAAATACTTATGTTTTGATGATAGGGTGCTACCCCAGGTCCCACTGGGGTGTTGTAGTTATTTTCTAAAATCTGAGAACTTCTGCATTCTACATCTTATCTCAAAGGTTTCATATAATAGATTTATAGAACTAGATTAGTTTTCTATTTCTTAGGGGATTCCAGAGGTTCTGCTAAACCTTCCAGGCCTCCTTTTGGTATGGAATATATATGAAGGATGAGTTATAAGAGAAATAGTTTGTCATCTCTTGTCCCCCCTTCTCTTTTACTTTTGCTCTGCTTATTGTTGCTTTTCTTGCCTGTCTGCCATATTTGGCCCAAAGACGGCTACACAAGTGATTATTACCTGTAAGTTAGAAACCCCTAAGGAATAAAGGCTATTTGGCCAGACTAAAAGTAGGAGCCGAAGAAGCCTTAAGTGGATCAGTTAGAAAAGCATTTTTGTGACCTCTGACTACTGATGATATTAAGTTGTCTAAACTTTGTAAATGTCAACCCCTGAGAGTTTTTGTAAAACTGAAATTTTCGTTTCTGACATATCTTAATATATAGTGTGGTGACCAGATAGTATTGAATTTTCATTTAAAGCTTACTCTTCAGAAAAGTTATGTTGTAACCAAATATCACTTTTCTGGAACTCCAAAATAGCTTTTTACATTATAAGAGGAAATGTTGAAAGCAAAATTTTTATTTAAAACCCAAGAAAGACACTAAGATGTAAGCCAAATAGTGTCAAGATTGAGGGATTCCCTTATCTAGAACTTAGGAATAGTAGAATGGCTGTGGGGTAAAAACATACCCAGTGTAATGTGATAAGTGTTAAAATAAGATTATTTAAGCAGCACGGCAAGGGGGAGGCTCCTAACTGTTCAGAAGAGTTGGATCTTACATAGGAGTTTGCCAGGAGAGGAAGAAGAGCATTCACTAACTGCAATGTGGCAAGAAATTGAAATAAGCAGGTAAAAGAACAGACAGGAATGGGAGTGTAATCGAGAGATGAGTACACTTAACCTTTCTGTTCTTTATCTTCTTTTTTTTTTTTTTTTGTTTTTTTTGAGACAGGGTCTCACTTTCTTGCCCAGGCTAGAGTGAGTGCCATGGCATCAGCCTACCTCACAGCAACCTCAAACTCCTGGGCTCAAGCAATCCTGCTGCCTCGGCCTCCCGAGTAGCTGGGACTACAGGCATGCGCCACCATGCCCGGCTAATTTTTTCTATATATATACATTAGTTGGCTAATTAATTTCTTTGTATTTATAGTAGAGACAGGTCTCACTCTTGCTCAGGCTGGTTACGAACTCCTGGCCTGGCCTTGAGCAAGCCGCCTTCCTCAGCCTCCCAGAGTGCTAGGATTATAGGCATGTGATGTTCTTTTATATTCTTATTCCAGTTTCTTACAACCTTGTCCATAGGTTAGGGCTGTATTTTAACTCTGTGCCATGCTAATAATGCAGACTCTGGGGCAGTGAGGTTTTTAACTAGAGATTTGATCTGTTTATATTTGCATTTAAGACTAAAAATTTGGAGAGCATTGTTCATGGTTTTGGAGTGGGAAATGAACGGGGGAGGTCTGTTAGGGACTATTTGTGGCACAAATAGCCTTTTTGAATAGTGCCAAGAACAGTGGAGCCTAGTTTAGTCAGGGTCACATAGTAGGTAAATTTGGAAGTGAAGGGAAAACAGTTGAGTTTCTGGGCCGCTACAGGAACTGTCAGGGGTTCTTTATATAATACATTTGCAACTGAATTTACTCCCCACTGAAAAGGGAAAACTGAAGAGAAGAAAAATTACACCTGAAACTGTCTTCCAAGAAGAGAAACTTGATGCTGGTATATATTTATGAAAATGAAAGTTGGACAGATCTTACTGGGTCCCTAAAGTTTTTGTACAACCGAGTTTAGCTATTTCTAGAACTTCCATTTCTGATGTCTTTTCTCATTTCATTCTTTTCAAGAGTATTTGTTCTAAGAATATATAGATTATTCTGTATCTGCCTCATGCATGGAATATTGAAAACCAGAAGCAAATGGTCACACAGAACATCCCAACCCCATCTTCTTTTTAATACTTAGTTGTTTTAATTTTTATTTTGTGTTTTTTTTTGGTTACATGGATGAATATATGGTGATGTCTGGGGTTTTAGTGTACCTGTCACCCAAATAGTATACATTGTCCCAGTAGGTAGTTTTTCTTCCCTCCTCCTCATTCCCTTCCTCCCTCCCCTTCTTGAGTTTCCAGTGTCCAGAGGTATGGCCCTGTGTACCTATAGTCCTGTGTGCCACTTTTCAGTGAGAACATGAAGTATCTTGTTTTCCGTTCCTGCATTACTTCACTTAGGATAACAGCCTGTAGTTCCATCCACGTTGCTGCAAAAGACATTATTTCATCCTTTTTTATGGCTTAGTATAGCATAACATGATGTATATGTACCACATTTTCTTTATCCATTTGCAGTCTTGTTTAATTTAGCATTGACAGGCAGGTGCTATACTTCTCCCCAGATGATTTGGAAGGGTTGCTATCCCCCTGTGTTTCAAGTGACCAAAATTAACCTCACTTAATAATGATACGTCGTTTTATATTATATTGTACTCTAATTTACTCAGTTATTTTCATTTACTTATATCACTTGTCGCTGCAACTTCGAAGTGGCTAAGTGTTGCTGCAACTTTGAAGTGGCTAAGTATTGCTACTATTCTCCATATGAAGAAGTCTTTTAATCTCATTCTCTTTTCATTCTTGTTAATCAGATTTTTCAATCCATGGATAAGATATTTTTCAAATTATAATACATGGTTAATCAGAGAAATATAAAATGAATTCTAAAGAGGAGTTGCTTGAAGATAGACAAAAATGTATTGCCGTGAAGAACAATCATAGCTAATAAAAATACCTTGGTACTCTTAAGATTTTGGAGGTAGTTGTATTAATTAAATAAAGGGAGGATAATGAAATGAATGCTCATTTAGCACAGAGTGGAGTTATGGTTCATTTTTGTTCATTTTCAAAAGAAGCATATCAGTTATCACTTGCAAAATAAGTTTGAGTATGCTTCTCCACTCATTCCCAGATTGTGCTGTTTTTTGATTGCCTGATATGTGCTAGGCCCTGAGGCTTGGTGCTCTAAATACATTATCAGGAGGCAGTGTAATACAGTTAAACAGTACAGACCTCTGCCCCTAGCTTGTTTTATTTAACCTTGCCCAGCCTTCATTGATAAAGTTAAGGATAAGAATATCTTACTACTACATAGGGATGTAGTGAAACTTAAATGAGATAATATGTGATAGGACTTACTGCTAGATGCATAAAATCTGGTTTCATTTTGGGAGACTGCTATTCACTGGGGAAGGGCATTTGTAAAAATAGAAGAAATCATTATGTGGCTTATTCTTTACCTCTGGTTATTTGAATATTCCATACCAGATATGTACCTGCTTACCAATCAGAAAAATAACTATCATCTTGTGAAACTAATGTTTTAATAGGTCTTCAAAAAGATCTCTTGCTGTTTACAAAGAAATCTTAGCCCCTTTTTGCTATGTTTAAGTGAAGTGAAAGATTTCCATAGGAAGGTCTTGAATAATTACAATAGCAAGTATATTAAAGTTTGTTTTGTAATCCTATAGTTTAGAGAAAAAGATGACCAAGAGTTGTTATTAAGCTTCCTAATGAAGCAAAATGCATTCCTGAAGTGAATGCCTGGTTGATTGCCGGGTTTCTGTCTCATTCACATCTACATAACTAATAATAAATTGCTAGATGGTTTGGCTGACTTTGGATAAGATACAGCAGTTATTTGATCTGTCAGTTCCTAAGTTAAGCACACTATTGATGAAAGCTTATTGTCAACCTGGGAGAGCAAACCTATGCTGAGGTTTTTTATATCAAGAACCAAGCAGTTGGTGCTTTGCAAAAGAAAGAGTAGAAGGTAGGAAATACCTCTATTAAGAAGTAGCTGAGGAAAGTGCTTTCTTCAAATCACTATAGAATTTTACATAAAAAGAAACCTGTATTTTAGAAATTCATTTGGCAGAATTGTCGTAAGAAATATCTTTTGAACAGACTACACTTCAGAGTAATGGATTTTTTAAAGAAAATTAGTAAAATTGAATAATTTAAATGTCATTTTTTGATTATTGAAATACATTTAACTTTTCTAAGGAAAACAAGCCACTAAATTTCAGTTAAATATTTTTAATTTATATGTTTTAGTTTAATTGTAGAATAAAACACAAATTATTCAAATAACTTTTAATTAAAACTAAACCTTATTTAGTAATACAGGTTGCAAAGGGCATAGTATTTCTGTCAACATTTAATATTTTTAAAGCCTTTGTTTACCATGCAGTGTGATAAACATTGAGAAAAGAAACAGTATCCCTGCTTTCAGAGAATGTACAAAGGAGTCTATATACTGTTCCTTTCACATAAACTACTTGGTTATTCTCCTGACTCAGAACAGGTTTGTTCTAGGTAATAATCTCACATTCTTCTAATTCTGCTTTACAGAGAAGTAAAAGCTAACAACCTAGAATGTCCTTAAGTTTCTGGCTTTAATCTTCTCCTTATATACACAGATTGTGCTGTCTCTTAAATACCCAACCTGTGCTCCCAGATTCCAGACTGCCTAGGAATCCTACACAAATGATAATTCCTTCTCTTTGCTGGTATATCTTCAGTATCTTTAACTTCTTCCATTCTTAATGACTCCTTCCTGTCATTTTACCTTCTAAAAAGAAGCAGTTGTAGAGCTGCATTTCCCAAAACATTGTCTATATTTTTTCTTAATCATCTTCTATTCACAACACAGGCCACTTTTACTCTTTTCTACTTGCCCGACCACAGCTTACCAATATCACTCTCAGTAAGACTACTAGTGATTTTGTAGGTGCCTATGGAATAAAATGAAAGTGATGTACGTTTTCGGTCTTTATCTTGAATCTTAGTCAGAATGGAAAAAGCATACTGCCTTTTCCTTAAATTTTTATATCATTTTCTAACTCATTAAATGCTGGGATTCTTTAATATACTTGTTCAGAGTTTTTCCTTATGGTTTTGTCTTTATGGTTTTATTTACCATCTATATTCTGACAACTCAACATTTTTATTTCCAGCTCAAATACCTTGGTACTAAATTTCTCCACTTGGAAGCTTAAATTAAAAATCATGGTTAGGTAAACTTTTGCGTACTTTCTATGTACTAGGCAAAGAGCTAAGCATTTCACATTTCTCATTTGATTTTTAAGCCCACCCCCACCATTTTTACAGTAAAACAGTCCTCAACATTGAGTATTAGAATCACCTAGAGAGCTATTTGAAAGTTCAGATTGTTGGGCCTGGGTTAAGGCCTGAGAATTTTCATTTTTAGAATTTTTATTTCTATCCCTGATGATACCTAGTACATCGGGATTACACTTTGAGAACCATCACATTAGAAAAGCAAAATAACCTGCTTCACAGCTGGAAAGTGGCAGAGCTGGGATTTGATCCCAGGCAGACCTGAGCTTACCACCACCCTCACCACAAACATATCATACTTCTCTCCTGGGTATGTCATTGTTTATTACTAACCTTCCTATTGCCCCACCCCTCCTCCTGTAGGGTTCCCTAGCTGTCATTAGTATAGGGTAGAAACTTCCCTTGCTCCTGCCCTATACTAATATCCCCCTCCCCACCAATATTCAGTGTGCTACTAAGTCCTATCACTTTTTCTACCCCCACAAACTTTCTGAAATTTATCCACTTTTCTCCCTTTGCCACTGCCATCAACCAAATCAAGGCTTCCTCAGCCCTTGCCTGGATTACTAAAATAGCTTCCTAACTGGTCTCTGTACATCTGCGGTCCCTAACTCCCGGGCCAAGGCCCAGTATTGGTCTGTAACCTATTAGGAAATGAGCTGAGTATCACCACCTGAGCTCTACACCACTTCCCTGCAACCCATGGCACCCCAGCACCCTACCTTGAGTCTGTGGAAAAACTGTCTTCCATGAAACCAGTCCCTCATGCCAAAAATTGAGGACCACTGCCTGTACCTCTTCTTGCTGTTCTTTAATTCATTTGTACAATAGCAGGGATAATTTTTATAAGTCAAATGAAATCTGTATTTAAAATCCTTCTGTCCCCTTTAAAATGAAGGCCAAAATTCTTACCATGGACTATGGGGTCTGTATGACCTATATGCTTACTTGACTGTCATATTATTATTTCAATCATCATATAATTGTGCAGTCCCACTGGCCTGTCAGTATTTCAGTACCAGCTTTATTGATTTTGGATTTTATAACTGCACACTAGAACCATTGATATTTACTATTCCATTGTATGAATATACCACAGTTTATTTGCCCATTGTAAATATTTTTGAATTAACTTATGTGCTAAAAGGTTTTTGTTTTTAATCTTGGGTTTTGAGGTGCCATAGCAGTGAAGGATGGTAATACCAATGATAAGTCTTGAATGGGAGATAGAGGGAAGATAGTTCATCAATGGCATTTTAAAATTGTCTTCCGAAGCATTCTGGGAAGCCCAGGCTTGAGGACACTTGAGATCAGGAATTGGAGACCAGGCTGAGTGAGAGTGAGACTCCATCTCTACTAAAAATAGAAAAAGTTAGCCAGGCATGGTGGCGTGCACCTGTAGTCCCAGTTTCTTTCTCCTCTGAGGCAGGAGGATTGTTTGAGCCCAGAAGTTTGAGGTTGCTGTGAGCTAGGCTGACACCATAGCACTCTAGCCGGTGCAACAGAGTGAGACTCTATCTCAAATAAATAAATAGGTAGGTAATCTTCCAGAACATAAGCCATTTGAGAGTACAAGAGGGTTGTGACATTACCAGTGAGATACTAAGCAGAATGAGTCCTAAAGAGAGTTCAAAGTTTATCCTGAAAGTTGTGGTGAAGTATTGAAAATTTTAAACAAAGATTTTTGTTTTAGGAAGATCTTTCTGACAACATTGTGGGAAATGAGTAAGAGCTGTGAACACTATTTTAGAAACCAGGAGACCAGGAAGCCATTTCACTAGTTCACTAATCCAGGAGAATAGTGATAAGTATCTGAATTAAGGCACTGGGATCGAACAGATTTATAGGAAACTAACAGGTTGAAACCCAAAGTACTCATCTGATTAGCCTCTCCATATCTGTTCCATATTTTAAGATTAGCTCTTAAGAATTGCCTCTTTTCCAAGGTCTTCCCTTACTGTTATAGCTTTACTTGGTCTTCTCTACAAAAGCATCAGTCTTTTTTATACATCTTGTACTTATGAGTTGGAAGTAGCAGGTTATTGTTTGGGTGTCAGGCACCATCATTATAACACTTGGTTTTTACATTATCTAATTAGATTACTACATCAAATCTATGATGTAGATGGATATAAATGAGGAAGCTAAGGCACATGGTTACATAGCCAGTAACAGTACTAGGATTGGCATTTAAGTCACCCTTGCTCCACAACCCATTCCAGATCAGTATATTGTACTTTGTGTTTTCCATGCGTACCTATTCTTACAGTTGAAAACCGTGTCTTGTGCCTTGTGGTGTTGAGCACATGGATAATTCAGTATTTACAGATAATCCTTTTATTCTGTATAAGAAGCAATCCCAGGAAGATTAGTGTTTTGGGTGGTAGCTGTGGTATGGTTTGTAAATAAATCATTCTGTCTCTTTTTCAGATTTGGATGGTGCTCTACTCTCAGGGCCTGATGGTGATAGGAATGTGAATGCAAATTTACCAGCTGAAGCTGGCTCTAATCAAGACGGAGGTGATGCTGGTAGGTACAGTATGATTTTTAGTAAGAGTACAGGCATCTAAGAGGATTTAACTGTTGATGTGTTATGTGTTTACTGCAGCCTACTATAGCTTCTCTCCCTTAGGGGGAAATATTGTCTGTAAATACTTTGAATCTATGGTAGCTATGTTTATGATGATTTTGGAAACTTGGTAAATGTGAATTGATAGATGTTTTTGGTTTTGTATGTTTGAAGGAGTCATTTACTTAGAGTTTTAAAACTTTTAAATATCAAAGGTAATTAATAGAGCTTATGGCATCCTGCTGGTAAATAGATATGGAATGGGGAATGGTAATTATCAGAATGGTTGACAAGTGTATTTTAATTAGCTTTGCAAAATAATGGTGTGGTTGTTGATGGCTATAGAAAATGTTGACCAGTTCTATGTAATATTAGCTGTATTTTGGGAGAAGCTTGATACATAAGAATCCAATGAGTATGAGTAAAAGGGAAAACCGCTTCTTTACAGAAGAATGCCAGAGTAGTAGAAGAATGAAAGAATTGGAAAAATACGTATTTTTAATCCCCCACAGGAAATAAGATCATCAGTGGATATTAAGCCAGTGTTAATGGACTTGTCCCACTATGATTGGGTAAAAGGAATAGCATATCCACATGGACTCAGTATCATCCCACAGATTATTTCCCATTAACAAGGGGGAAATGGTATCTTGGAGCTATGAGGAACATTATCATAACCAAGTAATTAAACTTAATATCATCAATAATAGAACAAACTGAAATTAAGTACCAGCTGATGTGATCCACTCTTGCCAGCACACATTACCTATGTAGCATTCCTAAAAATACTTAGAATGATTCTAATCATGGAGGAAAAATGAGATCTACATAAATCCAGTTACATGACCGGTGCTCCAAACTCTAAAATGTTAATATCATTAAAGACAAGTGGGGGAACCATTAGATTGAAAGGCCTAAGGAGATAAACTGAAATGTAGCATGGATTTTTTTTTTTTTTTTTTTGAGACAGAGTCTCGCTTTGTTGTCCAGGCTAGAGTGAGTGCCGTGGCGTCAGCCTAGCTCACAGCAACCTCAAACTCCTGGGCTCAAGCGATCCTTCTGCCTCAGCCTCCCGAGTAGCTGGGACTACAGGCATGCGCCACCATGCCCGGCTAATTTTTTTTATATATATATCAGTTGGCCAATTAATTTCTTTCTATTTATAGTAGAGACGGGGTCTCGCTCTTGCTCAGGCTGGTTTTGAACTCCTGACCTTGAGCAATCCGCCCGCCTCGGCCTCCCAAGAGCTAGGATTACAGGCGTGAGCCACCACGCCCGGCCAAGCATGGATGTTATTAGGTTAAAAAAAATTATTCAACAGGGCATTTTGGGAATTACTGGAAATTTGAATATGTCATTTGTGTTATCCAACCAATGTTTTTTAAATTAATTAAATTTTTACTTATTTTTCTTTATTCTTCTTGTCGCTGTGACACCATCCAGTTTGCAGTTATTCAACCAATTTTAAATTTAGCTTTGGAATTCTTTTCAAAAGTTGATGGATTGGGGGTCCACTAGAGGCACTCCTTACACAAAGCAGCCAGGGCTTGTCAATATAGTATGCACTGACCACAATTAAGCCACAGTTCTGAATCTGCCTTAAGGTGGTTTCCCCTGACTATTGACAAGAATTTACTAAAAAAGTTTGAGATTAATAGTTTGCCGGTCAGATGTGTTGAATTTTGAAGATATTTTGCTTTTATAGAAAATCACTAATAGTGCAAGAGAATTTTGCACTTTCTTTGTTTACAAATCTGGTGCAAGAATCTGTTTAGTAGGGCTGTGTGAATTTATATATAAAATGTTAAATTTAGGCACATACACACTTTCAGTGGAGAATGATCCATATCATTCATTTCATTCTCAGAAGAGTAAGCCTTTGATTTAGAGTCATTTCCTTCAAACGGTACATTTTGATCCATTAGTATTTCTAGAGCTGAGATCAGCCTTTGTCACATGACTTTGACGTCAAAAACTTAAAGTTTTTCCTTAGTTTGCTGTTGTGGAACAGTGTACCCAGAAGCATATTATTGAACAGTAAGCACAATTTTGAAGTAGATCCTTAATGATACTTAAGTGTATTGAATTACAATGACAATAACTTTATTGAGACCACTGTTACAATTCGTATAAGTAATCTCTGCTAATTCTAAGAATTAGGAGAGATGGAGATGTAAGAAATTCAGAGGAAAGCTTGCTTGCTGGCTTTATTTGCCAAATTTAGCAGTGGGGGAGTTGTATACCAACTTCAATGACACTAATGTTAATTTGTGTTAATCCATGGAAGGCTTTCTTAATTTGAATTGTTTTGTATTCCAGATAGTGTTTCTTGCCTGCCACTGTGGATGCATTTTATTATATCTAGATAGTAAACTATCTAGAGGAACATAGAATATCAGATACAAAGAAAATCTCTAATTCTGAATCTTGGATCATCTGTTCATAAACTGTTTTAAGGAAATTTTTGTATCTCCTCATTTTTATTTATAATGAATAATATTTAACTGACTATATTACCACATCTAACATGTTTTATGACATTAATTTTTCAAGTATTTTGAGCAAGTCAACTATCAGATACATTAGCATTTGCTAGATACATTTATTGAGCAAATAATTGGAGGGTGTATATTTTAGACATTACAAATACCGGGTTCAGTGGCTCATGCCTGTAATCCTAGCAGTTGGAAGGCCGAACTAGAAGAATTGAAGTCAGGAGTTCTAGACCAGCCTGAGCAAGAGCAAGATTGCTCTACAAAAAATTGAAAAATTAGCTGGGCATGGTGCCACACACCTGTAGTCCCAGCTATTCGGGAGGCTGAAGCAGGAGGATAACTGGAGCCCAGGAGTTTGAGGTTGCTGTGAGCTATGATGACAAAAATATATTCTAACCCAGGAAACAGAGTGTGACCTTGTCTTAAAAAAAAAAGTGAAACTAAAAGTAGATTCACCTCCACAGGCCACCACCCCCATCGTAGTCACCATCTCATACAGATAGAAATTTTGTCTCACTTAGGATTCTGAAAACTTTGCCCCAAACAGTAATATATCATAGTTAAATTATATATAGTTATAGGTTCAGAGGGCTTTCTTGATACCAAAAAATGGTTTTATATTAAAGTACAGAACAGTTTACATTAGGAGTAAGGATGTGCAGTTTTAAAACACTTTAGAGACCTTTAAACTTCATTGGGTATTAATACTTTCACCAAAGAGGAAATTTTAAGTTCTCTTAATTTTTAAGAGGGACAACATGTCTGGTAAATCTGGGAAAATTAATTCTTAGAAAATCCATTTTGATAAGCATTCTTTTATTAAAACCATGGTGTCCATGGGAGTAAAATAAATTATTTGCTACACGAATAAACCATGCATATATCCTAAAAGAAATGATTCAGGCACAGGAAAGCATAGATGCCTTGAACTGGGAGCCTACTTATCACAGAGGTCAGTCTGTACCAGAAACAAGGCTCCACCAGGTATGGCTTTGTGTAGGATATTGCACGTCTTTGTCTTTTACTGTGAGTGAGATAGGTGGCCTCTGCAGCCTTATGATCAAAGTGATGACCTGTCTCTGAGTTAGTCTTTTTAAAAGAATCTGTGATTGCTATACTAAGAACAGACTCTAAGAAGGCAGCAGCAGAAACTGGGCGACAAGTTAGTGGCTACCGAAAACTATCCAAGGACTAGAGTTGATAGTTGATTGGATCAAGGTGACAATAGCTGTGGAGGATTCTGGATATATTATTGCTAGAAGATTCCTGGTCTAGGGAATTACTTACAAAGTCCAAATGGAATTAAATCCAGAGGAGATAATTCCTGCCCTTGCTAATCTGAAGATCCTCAAGCACATCTGTTATTCTATTTTGAATTCTACCTTCTGGACTTTGTTTTGTGTAAGAGTGGAGTTAGAAAGAGAAGTTTCAATGAACCTTAAGAGTATTTGGTTACTCTTACCCTAATATGTCTAAAACAAGTCTAATAACAAAAGAACTTTAGTCTATTTTTTTCTTAGCAACAGAGTCTCACTCTGCCCAGATTAGAGCACATTGACACGATGATAGCTCACTGTAGCCTCAAACGCCTGGGCTCAAGCAATCCTCTTGCCTTAACCACCTGATTTGGTCCATTTTTCTGTACTTAATAAGATTATGTGATTGTTTTGGATACAATAAGGAGAATATCCCAGTTGACAGCTGTGCTTCAAAGTGATATAGTTATCTCAAGTGATAGAATAGTTAGGAATAGCAACCACGAAGAATTCTGTTTTGAATATGTTTGAAACCCTTAAAAGGGTGATTTCTTGTGGCCATTCCACAATTAGATAATATTCATGGATTTTTTTAAATTTGATTTTTCCTATATTGATTTTATTTTAAATTTGAGTTTTTAAAATTATGATAATAAAGTATGGAGACAACTTTAAACTAAAATGTAGAGTTGACTAGCTTTAAGATGTCCCGTTATGCTCATAAGATATAAATATATTTTCTATTTTCTGACACTAATAAGAGAGCGATCTTTATTACCATTCCTTCAAATCACTTTTTGTTAGGTACTTCACATGATTTCAAGTATGGTTTGATGCCTGGCCCTTCAAGTGATTTCAAGTATGGGTTGATACCAAGTACTTCAAATGACTTCAAGTATGGATTGATAACGGGTGCTTCAAACGATTTCAAGTATGGATTAATGCCAGAATCTTGGCCAAAACAAGAAACTTGGGAAAATGGCAAGTATTAATCAACTAAAAAAATACAGAAATACCAAATACTTTTTAACAATTAAAAGTTTCCATGTTCTGAGTTTTAAAAAATCATGTAGTAGCAGCCGTATGTCAATTGCTGTTTCTAGGGATCCAGGTGGAAGTTGTTTTGATAGCAAGCTTTGTGTTTAACGTATAGTAAGTACTTGCTGCCTTTTTTTTTTTAATTCTCACAGGTGAATCATCTCTAATCATGAACAAGTTAAAATGCCCTCATTGTAGCTATGTAGCCAAATACAGACGAACACTAAAAAGGCACTTGCTCATTCATACAGGAGTGAGATCATTTAGCTGTGATATTTGTGGAAAGCTGTTTACTCGAAGAGAACATGTAAAAAGACATTCCCTGGTAAGTAACTTTAAATACAGTTGATCTTTGAGTTAAACTATATGTATGCCAGTGAAGATTAATGGGATTTTAACAGTTAATTACAAATTTAAGGAAGGTTGATTATTAAGTAAATTGCTTTAAGCAAAGAATGTGAATTCAACTGAATTTCATACAGAAAAGCTATGGTATATCCACTCACTATTAAAAAATGGTTCAATTTGAGTGGTTCAAATGCATTCTGTTTTCTATACTATCCTTATTGAATTTTTCCCCCTTTCAATCAGGTGCATAAAAAGGATAAAAAATACAAATGTATGGTGTGTAAGAAGATCTTCATGTTAGCAGCCAGTGTTGGAATCAGACATGGATCTCGACGCTATGGTGTTTGTGTAGACTGTGCAGATAAATCACAGCCAGGAGGGCAAGAAGGTGTAGATCAGGGACAGGATACAGAATTCCCTCGGGATGAAGAATATGAGGAGAATGAAGTAGGAGAAGCTGATGAAGAGCTGGTTGATGATGGAGAAGATCAGAATGAAGCATCTCGATGGGATGAATCAGGAGATGTTTGTATGTCTCTAGATGATTAACTGACCTACTATACTCCTCAAGAATGCTGCATTTGGACTTAATATGAATCGACAATTTGGATTGTTGAACTTGAAGGCTTGCAAAATATGGTACATGCTGGATGGTAGTTATGTTGCTGTGAAAACTGTAGGGTCAAAGCCTTATAGCAAAAATTTTTTTTATATTTGCACAGGACTGTACAGCAAACAACCATGTGGTTGGATTACATGGAGTCCCCACATATTCAGTCAGTTATCAAAGTAAAATATTTTTTATTTATAGGATATACAGTAACTATTTGGGTCCTATGAAAATATATTGCCTGTCCTTATAGAGCTTACATTCATGTGCTACTTCAACATGAATGAAGAAAATCCAAGTACAGTGACAGTTGACCCAATAACTCTGTCCATCAAACCACTCAGGCTAGTTTGTACTAGTAGAGTTTTGTTTCTATTTTTATTTTTATTAATTTTATTTTTTTTAATACAGATTTTCAGTGAGGGGCTTTTTCAACCCCATTGGTTCTATTTTCTTGTATTTTTCCATTTTAATTTGCTTCGTAACTTAAACCAAGTCTCTTCTAGTCTTAGGTATTATTTCTCAATTTTGTGCTGATGGGCATGTTTATAAGAACTGGAGAGATAATTTATTGGAATGAACTAACTGACTTCCCCCATCTCCCCTTTCCTTTTTGACATGAATTTTACTACACAAATGAAGAATGATGTTGCAGAGTTACCGTGGTGAAAAGTTGACAAAAACCACTAAAATGATTATGATTTAGAAGTAACTTTCTCTTGCTGCTCTAATCTGATAAATGGTTATATATAATGTTTTCTGACATGGTATTTGGTTTTGGGTATCTGTTACTTTGGCATTATTCTTGTTTGCCTCTTTATTTTTGCCAGTGTACTATACCTCAGTCCTATTTTGAAAGACCTAATCGAAAGAAAAGTCATAGAAATAATAAGTAAAATGATTTGTTTTATAATTTATCCCCCATGTCCAGTTTGGTTAGTTTGTGTTATGCAATAGAAGTGAAATATCAGGTTTTTATCCCTGTGCCCTTTTTATCATTAAAATTAACACAAAATATGCATTCTCTTTTGTTTCATACTTACTGGGATGTTGAATTTAAAAATTATGATTGATAATTTATTTTTTCATTCTTTAAAGTCACTACACCTATGTACAGTCTTTCTAGTAGTCACCATGATTAAACAGTCTCCAAAAATCTTACAAATAAAATATTGAGAGGCTTTATTCCATTAACTAAATTCTTCAGGGTACAAATGGCGATCCTTAAGTTGAAATGTCAGATTTATTTAGCCTGGTGACAAATGAATTAGCTGATTGTGGAACTCAGCAACATTTCACATATTATAAACATGTATCGAATTTTATCAGGAGCATATTGTATATTCTATGAGGTTGAGGAACATATTTTCAGCTTTCTTTTAAATAAAAATTGAGTATATTTTCCTATTTTATGTCAGGTAACTAAATTATGCTATAGTTGTGTGGGAAAAAATTGCAAAGGTGCTTTGACAGATGTACTCCTTTTGGTATATCTGATCAAAGTTAAAAAGTTGATATGTTTTTTTCAGAGCAAGCGTTATCATTGTCTCTGATTTCAGTAGAATAATGGTTTAATGTTAGACAATGATGTTTCTGCTTGGATAAATCAAAGATAAATTACAGTTACATGGTTAGATACATCTTTTGTCACCTATACTTTATTGTAGTTTCTACATAACTGTAAACCTCAAAGATGAATAGTTTTGGTTTGATTTTTGTTTAAAACTGAAGAGTATATCTTAATGTTCTAGACAAATGAGTAAAAAAATGTATTTCTGGTGAGGTCCAAGGTAGAAATTAGTTGGGCAAAAATACTATGAATGAAAAAGTATTTTAATCGTAAAATGTTCTTTGTGAATATGTAAGTATAGTATAAAGATTTCTTTCATCCCATTTATTCCCTTCCTTTAAAATAAAAACTAGTTTACAATTGGTAGATCTGTCTATATATAAATATATATTAAAGAGCAAAGATATATATCTAAAAAATCACCTAAATCTGCTTTATTAGACTACAGTTCACTTATTGCATAGAAACTGGACTTGGCTTTACATTCTTAATGTACTTTTCCTTTTCCTCAAGATATGAATTTATTCTCTTGAAACTGAATTTTCTTTTACTACTTAAAATCATTTATGTATATCTGGTAAATTATGACCAAATTTTTGTTAGATTGCATACAGTAAATTGAAATACACACTTGGTACACTACGGGATGTTGTGCTTTTGTTTTGGTTTTAGTTGGAAACAAGGTATGATGTAGATGGCTTGTTACTGTTAATTTAAAATATTCTATAATTGTCCATTACCTTCTATGTTGTGTTGTGACAGATTTGGCTATATTTTTAGTCAACTGAAATATAATAATTTGAAAGTTTGTTTTTAGGTAATCCAAAGGAAAAATGTTTATACTCTTGAATATGTTAGCCTCAGCCTATATAAAAATTTCTTTGAAGTAAACATTTTACCAGAAACAGAATTGACAGATTTTTCTACTTGCTGACTGCCTAACTTATTTTGTTTCATGATCTCAAGGGACTTCCTTTTCCCATGTAGATCTTTTTAAAAAATAGTTTTAGTACTAAGGTATACTACTGGACATTTCTATTTTTTTAAGTGTATTCTTTTTCTGACTTACAATTTCAGGAAGTTGATAGATACTAAGAACTTTTAATGATTGGTCTCAGAGGTAAAAGTGGAATTACTCATGATTTTATCTGTAGGACTCTGGCAGAATTATGTTACACATTTGGTGAAGTTTTCTCTTGTAATTTATATTTTAAATGAAAAAATATTTTAGAGCTTCTAATTTTAATGAAGGGGAAGAGTATAAACTGTTTCTTATTCACTCTGTAGTAACAGACCCTCTCAAATCAAGATCATGTATTATTTCTTAGAATTCTCAGACAGCTACTTCCATGTGGTCCCCTCTTTGTCATAGTTCTTGGCTCTCACTTTTCTTATTTACTAGATGTTTTGCTAAATTTTAGCACCCTCGCAATTGAGAGCTTAAAAAAAGAAACATTTCAGGAAGGGGAAACTGAACAGTAATGAGTAGCTTTGAAATTCCGGGGAAAAACACTAGCTAGTTTAGGTAGAGCCATCCTGATGGAGAAGAGTGAGCTTAAATGGGTTAATTCATGTAAAGTGCTTAGAACACTGGTACATAATAGGTGCATAATACATCTTAATTGTTTAATAATAGATAAGAACCAAGAGGACAAGAAGAAATGAGAAAAGGAGGAAAAGAGGGAAAAATAGGAAATAAAAGGATTAGGACTTGGAAATTTGTGTTAACACAATATAGTGTAAACAGCCTGGAGATTACTGGAGTAGTATAATGTGAGGAAAAGTGTGAGGGAAAATAGGTTTTAAAAAATCTTAAATTTTTAAAACTTAAGTTTTATATTTCTAGGATTTTCTGAACATAGCATGACAGATTTAGATCCATTTTTCTGAATGATTCCAAAAGCTACCAATTTTATTTGTGTGCCCACACTTGCCGCTGTGCTATATACATTATTTTATCTAATCCTCTATAAGGTAGGTGCTAATTATCTCCATTTTATAGATGAAGAAAGGCTGTGAAATTCAGAAACTTGGCTAATTTAATGCAGCCATGATAGAGCTGGGATTTGACCAGGTCTGATTCTGAAACCCATGCTCTTTCTTGAAGGCTCCGTTGCTGCCTCATTAAACAACTCTTTTGTAGAATTTCAGCTCTTTAAAGGAGTCTGTCTGTGGAGATTTATATTTTTCCTATAAAGCAGCTATGTTAGGAATTTTGGTCCTTCCTCCCCTAACAAATGTCCTTACTACCTTTTCCTCTTGTCACTTTGACTTTAAGAAGACACAACCTCAGTGTAGCACATGCTATTATTAATCAGCTGTGGCATTTTGATTTTTAAAAGGATGGTTTTTATCTGAGAAACAAACCCCAGTTTTTGTGCCGTTCAGTCACCCAGATCCTTAAACTTAACTATGGTACATGATATACTCGTTAGAACTAACAAACAGGTGTTTTCTTAGTCACATTAGGATTTAAAATGGAAAGTTTTTTTCCTGCTGTATCCCTGCTTTCAAGTGAAATTAATTCTAGGTAGTTTAAAATGTGTTAGGGATAAGCACACTTTAAAAGACATTTCTAGCCCTGAATTTTATGACAGTGGGTACTTAAATTTGGAGTACACTAGCTATTGAGAACAATATTTTGGGTTGTAGAGAGGGATGGTTGAGGCCATTATGAAATGGGAGAATCAGCATTTTAAACACTGTAAACATAAAAGAACACTTTCTTCTGCCTGCTGTTTGTAAAAGCTCTTTGGGAAGATCTTTTACGAAGACCAATTTTTTTTAATGTAAATTACCTACCTAATATAAGTGTCCTAAGACATGTATGTAAACTTCCGAAACTGTTTTGTCTGTGTATTTAGAAAATACACAAGAATATCAAACCTAAAAATATAAACTTGTGAGCACTAAACTGCTTCTGGCTTTGTGAATTTTATTGACTCTTGACATTCAATTCAGATTTCTTTGCCAACTGCACTAATTTATTAAGACTAATTGGGGTAGGGGGAACACCTTTGTAAACTTATGTAAAATCCAGATACCTTTGTACTTAAGGTTTACAAGCTTGAATAATAGAATATTATGAGGGTTTTTTTGTATGTTTTTATTTGAAAGTACATAAATGATGAACTACCTCCTAGTAACCCTGCTTTGATTAATTAATAGCAGTTGCCAGGCGAGGTAGCTCCAGCCTGAAATCCCAGTCACTCCTGAGGCTGAAGCAGGAGGATCCCTTGAGCCCAGGAGTTGAAGGCTGCAGTGAGTTATGGTTGCACCACTGCACTCCAACCTGGGTGGCAGACCGAGATTGTATCTCTTTACAAAAAAAATAAATAATAATTTGTAATCTAAGTATCTTTCATCTTTCTTTAATTTTATGATTCCCTATAGGTTTTAGGAAACATTATAAAAAACAATTCCTCTGAATTCCCATATAATTTACCCTCGTGCATAATCTTGGGGAAATGGGTTGAAAAGTAAAGGTAAACCGCTTCATCCCATGTTTACGGTATATTTGTGGATTTATTGATCACAAGTAAATACCTAATATATTCTTTGAACCTTTATATTAATATAGATAATATAGTTAACTAGTTTTTTAGGTTTTTTTAAAAACTTAGAACAAAGGAAATTATAAAATGGCCACATACTCAGGTTTTATTAAGAAATGGGAGGTTTTAAAGAAAGGCAAAGTAAAGAGGGTACCCACATAGCATTATCTCTAAACATGTAAAGAACTGTCCTGTGGCAGAAGAATTAAGACATTCTATGCAGTTCTAACAGGTAATGATTGGGACCACTTGGCTCAAGATTAAAAAGCAGTTTTAAAATACCCAAAGATGAAATGGGGTTGCTTCAGGAAAAAATCTGAATCTCCTACCACTGGAGATATTCTGCGTAAAGTGAAGATTATCTGACAATCATTGTGGCTGAGGGAATATTGACCAAACTTCCCTATTTCAGAGTTGGTTTTTTTCCCCAAATGTTGGGATCATAGTTATCAACTTCTTTTGCTTGGTAAACAGAAGATAATCGATAAGATTATGAATAAATACTTGAAGGATATTTTCACACTAAAAAGACAAAATTTAGAAAAGACATCAAGCTTAGCTTAATGGAAAAAATTGCTATTTGAGCCTTTTTTCTTTTTTACTGCAAATCATCACAGACCAGTGTTTGTGAGTTGGTGTAGGAAATTGAATTATTGGATGTATGATTAAACAAGAAAAATAAAGCTACTTCAGAACTTAGTCTGTACTATAACTTTCTGAAATTTGAATTAAGGAAATAAACTGCAGGAAATCTACCATACCTGCTATCAATACTGCCCTGTTGTCAACCAGATTTTATTTTTTCCCACCATGACCAATCTTACGTTTGGCAATAAGAAAATGCTAATCTTCCAAATGTAGTAAGGTATGTGTCAGAATCTTAGTGAAAGCTAAGCACAAGACAATCTTCTTGGCACATATCCCAATACTTGGTGAGAGTAATTAATACATTAAATGGTTTCAAGATAATTGTAGAATTACTTAGGTTGAAAGAGCCCTTAAGAGACTAATGAAGCATACCCAGAGAGGCTACTACAATGATTACAGTCAATTTTAGGACCGTGGACTTCTGAACTGCCATTTCAGTATTAATTTCCCTGTATCAAACTGGTTACCAGTGTTTGAGGTTAGGGAAAACTTTAATTAGAAGTGCACTCAAATGCATTGTTTGGCATATAGTTTGAGCTCAAAAATATTTGCTCAATAAGTAAAGGCATTAGCAGCTTTAAGGATTTTGTCTGTTGCTGTCATATGGCATGTAGCTGTCGAGCCAATTGTCATTTACGGGTATTCTGTGTTGCTGACCACTCCGATATATGGAGCCACACTGAGCCTTTGGGACCCTTTCCCCTGATAACATACCCTAACAGGCGACTGTACCGCAAGATGACTTAATGACCAAATCCAACCTCTATAGCAAATATTGCTGTAGAGATGTCAATGCAAAAGTAGCCTTTCGTGACCTTTCATTTTTTACTTTAAACCATCTCCATAACTCAAGATACTTAGAAGTATCAACCATTTACTACAGAGTATTTGTTTTAAATTAATGACTGGCATAGCTACCACTAACATCTAAATGCCTAACATTCTGTCTGTGCAGAAAAAAACAAGGAGAAAAGCCCTGTTTGAGTTGTGATGTAGTCTAGAGTGCAACAGTGCAGCAATAAATATATTTAAGATCTGATGTTTAGTTGCCAATATGATTTTTGTATTTGTGAACAAGCAGATTGGCATCTGTATTTTTCCATATAAAAGATATGTATATTCATGTGAAAGATTATGTGGAGCTCAGTACCTCTGTCTACCTGTCTCCTAGTTGAGCTATCACCTTGGATTTTTTGTAGCACCTCTGGATTCCTGAACTGGGATGCTAAAGAGCAGAGAATGCAGAAATTTGATCAGCCCCCAAGAGTACTTACTAGTCTAGGGCCATGTCTAGGGCCCTATTATTTATAGCAAAGAAAATGTGAAGAAATTATTTTAGGACTTTACCTAAAGTCTAGAATTTTATATATGGAGGTATGATTTTTCTTTAATTGGTAGTCCCAAATTTGTCCCCTATTTATTTTATTATGTCATAGGCTTAAATATGTTTTCTATTAAAATATTCCATTAGACT
Organism: Microcebus murinus; assembly: GCF_040939455.1. Taxonomy (NCBI): domain Eukaryota; kingdom Metazoa; phylum Chordata; class Mammalia; order Primates; family Cheirogaleidae; genus Microcebus; species Microcebus murinus. The sequence goes on along the minus strand of NC_134110.1, from coordinate 78,482,394 downwards.
GAAAGCAATTTTTTGGAACCAGTAATCATTCTAAACTTTTATCCTATTCTTGTCTTTTGAAGATAGCTGACTCTTCGGCATCCTAATCTATATTTGCTGGTCCTTCATTGCTGCCGGTGGCTTATACCACACTCAAATGTGATCCCCTATTTCAGTCTGCAGACTTTTCCTCTGGTCGTATGTGTATTCAACAGATATATGCATATTGAATACCCATTTGTGAGGAAATGGTTAGGCCTTTTGATGGATAACAGGTAATGAGTAGGTTATATACCGTTCTCAGTTATTGTAATAAAAGCCATTTGGGGTAGAAACAGATGCAAAATTAGACAAAACAAGGAACTTTATCAAAATGCCCAGTCAGGCCTGGGTTTAGCTCAGCAGTTCCTTCAACAAAAAAGCCCTTCATTTTGGCTGTTAAAAGCAGGAGTGGGGGGGGGTGACAGCATAAATATAAAATAGTGCGCATTAAGGGAATGCGTACAGACAGCAATTGACATTTCCCCTCTTCAACATAATAAAAGGGGAAAGAATACTTTCACCTTTAAAATATGTCTTACAGCCTTTTTGGAAAAAGATTTGTTATTTGTGGGCCTGATATTTTTATATTAACTGACAAGCACTAAAAGATGTTTATATTAGTTTTATCTTTTTCTGGGGATAGTATGTTTTCTGGGTGCTTCCTATTTCTTTATCAGCTGTGTTGGACAAGTCTGTAGGACTAGAAAAATCTTCTTAGGAGTCTGTTTGTACCCAGGGAGACTGACATCTTAATAAAGTCTACTTACTGTTTTAGGGGCCTAGATGATGGAGTTTGATGTACAGGAGTTTTCCTATGCAATAAAGCAGTTCAGTAAAATTGCAGGTACTTGGGATTAATGTTCATTCCACACATTTTTTATTTTGGTAGGGGAAAAAAATTACCTTTTCTCAAAGGATGAAATCACAAGCTTCTGTCTGTAGTTTTCTTTTCCCTAAGTTATTTGAAAGGAAAGTGGTAGCTTAAGTATCTTTGTCCAATTTTGATGTGCTTTAAAAAAAAATAACATTTTTTTTTTTGGAGACAGTCTCTCTCTGTTGCCTGGGCTAGAGTGCCGTGGCATCAGCCTAGCTCACAACAACCTCAAACTCCTGGGCTCAATGGATCCTCCTCCTGCCTTAGCCTCCTGAGTAGCTGGGACTACAGGCATGCGCCACCACACGTGGCTAATTTTTTCTATTTTTAGTTGTCTGGCTAATTTCTTTCTATTTTTAGTAGAGACGGGGTCTCCTCTTGGCTCATGGTCTCTGGTCTTGAACTCCTGACCTCGAGCTATCCTCCCTCCTCGACCTACCAGAGTGCTAGGATTACAGGTGTTAGCTACAACGCCCGGCCAAAAAACAGCATATTTACACCTCCCACAATTAATCTCTTAATATCAAATATTTAATCAGTGTTCAGAATTCCAATTGTCTCATTGGATTAGAATATATCGCTTGGATATATTCCTATTACCTAGGGTGTGTGCACTTGCGTGTGTGCACACTCGCTTTGCTTTTTATAGTCAGGCTTCTGATCTATGTAGGAATCATCAAACCTGTAAAGAGCTAGGCAAATCTTTTTGGCTTTGCAGACCATAATGTCTTCATCAGAAGTGCTCAATTCTGCTATTGTAGGATGAAAACTGCCACAGACAATATGGAAGTGAATATTGAGGCTGTGTTATGCTGTTTATTTATAAAATTAGGCAGTGGGCCACAGTTTGCTGACCCCTAATCTGCAGTTCCCCCTCACCCCCCTTTGTTCCTGTAATACATACATTGAATAATATGCCTTCTTAACGTCTCTATTTCCTTTCCAGAGTTGCAAATCTGGAGTAGCAATGAGACTTACACTTTTGGTGGCACCATTTTAGCTGAGAAGGATAAAAACCTTACCATCTCAGCTCTAATTAAACAATAAGATCTTTTTTTGTTGTTTTTTTTTTTGAGACAGAGTCTTACTCTGTTGCCTGGGCTAGCATGCCGTGGTGTCAGCCTAGCTCACAGCAACCTCAAACGCCTGGGCTCAAGCAGTCCTCCTGCCTCAGACTCCCGGGTAGCTGGGACTATAGGCACACGCCACCATGCCCGGCTAATTTTTTCTGTATATTTTTAGTTGGCCAATTAATTTCTTTCTATTTTTAGTAGAGATGGGGTCTCACTCTTGCTCAGGCTGGTTTCAAACTCCTGATCTTGAGCGATCTTCCTGCCTTGGCCTCCCAGAGTGCTAGGATTACAGACGGGAGCCACAGGGCCCAGACTAAATAAGACCTTAACAGTAATTTAGTTATACTGTATCCCGATACCCAAAGTGTTTCTCCCCTCTGACACCCTGGTTTCTAGAAAGAAATAAAGAATGCATCCCTTCTCCACCACCGTGTTCAGAAAAAAATAAATAAATAAAAAAAAAAAAAAAAAAAAAAAGAATGCATCCCATTCAGAAATACATTAGAGGAGACTTGCTAATAAAAATATATACTTTTATAATTTAGACCCTTTTGTTGCCACATAATCTTAGGTTAAAAGATACTTTTATTTTAGATCAGGCTTCTTGAGTACTATAACACTGACTTTTCATAGTCTTTAGAATGTAAACTATTAATATTTGGGAGTCTTTCATTAAAATCTACATTCATGAAAGGTGTCAGTAAACTAGACTTGCCAGTCATCTTGGGCATAGCTTGAAAATGCTAAACCTGTGAACCAAAATATCGGACTTGAAAAACACTTACCATCAAGCTCTTTGATGAAGAAATCAATTCCCAAGGCTAAAGGCTATCAAACAGAACCAGAAATCTTTCTGTCGTTGTTTCAGACACACAGATTCCCATCGTAAACCCTGTGGAGGGTGTTCTTGCAGTCTTGGTGATGCCCAGTCTGTTGCAATAGTAGGCTCTCAGTACATGTCCCATGTTCAGATTCAGTGCTGAGCACAGTTCACTATAGTCAGAAATTTTCTATTTAAAACACAATTTTGGCATTGCTCTAAAATTGTTCCAAGAGTTTGCCCATTAATATTCAAGTTAAAATTAATCAGGACCGATAGTTTGATTCTCAGGGAATTTAGACAAAGTTTTGTTGCTCTTCCTGTCTAATGAGATATGATCCCATTAGGAGCGTCAAATATAATCAGAAAGGACATATAATGGAACTCCGAGGAAGACACAGTCTGAGGGAAATTTAAGATTATGTGGTTGCTGTGTGGGACCCCATGCACTGCCCAACCCACTACAGTCTAGATTCTGTCTTTGGTAGTTGACCGAAACCACTCTTGAAAAAGCCACTAATGACAAATTGCCAAATCCACCCCCCACTCTGCAGTATTTGGCATTGTTAATGACTAATTTCCTTTAGGTAACACTCCTTGTACTTGGCTCAGCAAGCACTGATATTCCTTCAGTTCTTTGCCGGGTGCCCTTTTCTTTTTTTAATTATTTTAGTGTATTATGGGGGTACAAGTGTTAAGGTTACATATATTGCCCATGCCCTCCCTCCCTCCTTGAGTAAGAGCTTCAAGCGTGTCCATCCCCCCAAATGTTGCACATCTTACTTGTGGTTGTACTGGGTGCCCTTTTCTAGTGTCCTTTCCCCTGGTGTTATTCAGTTCCAGTGATCACAATGGCTTAAACGCTGGTGAATTTTATAAATGTTTGTTTAAGTCACACCATGCATTGCAGTTTGATGCATGAAGGATTTTTCAATCACAATCCTAATTTGTTGGATGTCCTCAAGGTCTTTAGGTTTACATTTTACAGTATGAAGTCTTGCCATGGGCTGATGAAGCATAGCAAAGTTACCTTTAGAAAAATTACAACCTTGATTTTTCTGAAGCTATTTAATGCATGCCATTCATGTTAACACTTTACTCGATGACATGGTGTCTAGCTGACTTCACCATGTCACATCAACACGTATGTGTCTCTGCTAACTATACCAGACTAACAGAATCTTGGGAGTATAAAAAGTGCTAAAGGAGTGTTAGAAACAACTACTTCACTCGTGTTTATCCAGCCTCTGCTTGCACTCACTCTACAGATGTTTACCTCCCACTCATTACTTCCTATAGCAGGTCATATTAGCTTGGCGCCCTATTCGTTCTTCCTTATGCCGTGTCAGGTGGAGATCTGCCCTCTTATAACTTCCACTCAATAATCCTTATTCCATCTCCTGAAGCCACACAGCTTTAAGTGTGAGCCTTCTACATAATGGTTTACATGATGGTGAAAATTGGAATGGAGAAAGGCACATCATATTTGCAGAGTGCTTAGGGCCTCACTAAGTGGGCGGGCGGATTGCTCAAGGTCAGGAGTTCGAAACCAGCCTGAGCAAGAGCGAGACCCCATCTCTACTATAAATAGAAAGAAAGTAATTGGCCAACTAATATATAGAAAAAATCAGCCGGGCATGGTGGTGCATGCCTGTAGTCCCAGCTACTCGGGAGGCTGAGGCAGAAGGATCGCTTGAGCCCTGGAGTTTGAGGTTGCTGTGAGCTAGGCTGACGCCATGGCACTCACTCTAGCCTGGGCAACAAAGTGAGACTCTGTCTCAAAAAAAAAAAAATTTTTTTTTCCTTTCCTAGAAAACAGTACTTTATGTTTTCAGTTCTGTAAGAATAATACGAGAAACCCATGCTATTTACCTTTTTTTGGTTTAATGTTTTTATTCTTCATTTTAAGGCTAAGAATTCAATATGAAAAACTGATGCCCAAAAATATTTTAGAGAAAAGCATCTAGAATTATTTCTTATAAACCAGAATATTAATTTGCTGGCACTGGTATGATACCTTGGGGAAGCAAGTTTAATCTTATGTTAAGTTTGCAGCTTGATATCAAAATGTCACTGTTGCGTAATCCCAGCCTTTCAAGAATTTCATAGTCAATTGATTTAATGTGATGTAATTTTAACATTTATAAATTTAACGATTCAGTTTCTTTTAGAAAGTGTAATACAGAGAAGCTGATAGTTATTTTTTTCTGTAACTGCATTTTAGATCATATTCTAGAAGAAATGAGAAGTATTTTTTCTTTTTCTTATTCTAGCAAACACTATAGCCGAAGGAAATGAGAAGTATTTTCATTTTTATGATTAAATTCTTGTAAAACTTAAAGTCCCTCAGGCCCAAGTCATTCCTCTTCTCAAGCAGCAGGTTAGATTTATAATTATGGCTGCTTTTGTTATTTTTATGCAGTACTTATTTCGAAAAACATTACTATGTCAGTAATTTGTAAGAAGGGGAATATTGTCCTAACTGAATAGCCACTTTACATCCTAAAAATTATTGAATGCTCATTAGCATAGTTTTTCTTAATGTTTGAACTTAAAAAAAATATGAGTCAGGAAATTCTATAATAGTAGTCACCCAAAACGCATTTTATAAGGTTTATTTTGTTTTATTTGAAAGCTACCACCACAGACTACATTGTTTTCCTGGCACAAAATCCAAGAATATGAGAGAGCTGAGAATCCCAGGACATTTTGCCTGTGTAGATGATGAATATCATTGCCGCTATAGCAATTTATGGATATGAGTGAAAAAGAGGGAATGTTTTTTATTACTTAAGCATTTATTACTCACTGGCATCATGCCAATTTGTTATAAGTTTTTATGTTTAATGTAAACAGTTTCTTTATAGAATTGTATCAGTATGACTAATCTAGACTTCAGGATGGCCCTTGTTGGGAAACCAAGTGCAAATGACGCAGACAGGCCATATCTTTTGCAAGAAGAAAATGAATAAATATGTATTAGCTGGTTTGCCACAGTAAAAGTTCATTTTCTGGATATATGATGGGAGTAACTTGAAAAATCAGATTTGAGAGTGAGAGTGAATATAATTACAGCATGTCATACTGTAATGAATGTCCTGCTTTTTAATAGCATCTGTTTTTAAAATATTGCCACCTTTATTAACATAATTGTTTTTTGGAGATGATTAATACAAGGCAAAGGCAGAATCTGGCATTTTATATATCCTAAAAAAAAGAGACTGGTGGTTTTATTTTTTAAACACATGCACTCCAGGAAAACAAAACTTATGTATACCATTAAAGAAAAATCTTAAGCAACTGAAACTAAAGATTAATGTACTATGTAATTGAGTTGCATCAAAAGAATTTAAGTATGTTTAAAGTATTTTCATTGTAGGATTAATAATTAGAATACGGCATATATGTAAGGCCTTTATATTTCAGTTTCAGAGATGAAAGTTTTTGAAGGCAGCTGAGAATTACAAGTTACAGTTCCTGAATGAGGCTCTCTCATTCATGGACCCTGGAGAGGGAACGTAGGAAAGTCACAGGAAACACAATAGAGCGAAAAAGACTCCTGGAGCAGAAGTTTGCATGATTTGTAGATGTGATTTAGAAAGGTTTCAGAATAAACTACAGAGTTTCGTATGAACTGGCCGTACTTGTTTGAGCAGGTAAATTTGGTGAATAATTAAAGAACATTTTTCTTTAATGTGTCCAGAGCATTTGGCATATTAGATCACTATTGTTATCATTCAGATCAAATATATTTCTTTAGCTCTGTTAGAAACTCCTTGTTTTTTCTTTAGTAAACTGTGATCTAAATAATCTAGCTATTTATAACATAAGTTTTCAAAGCGAACGCATTGTTTGAACATTTTACTTTCCCTTTTTACATTTGTGCTTGATGAGTACTACATACATTCTTTGCCTTCATCATCCTACTTTAGCCCCTTGCTTACCTTCCTCTGATCTTTGGCTACCTCTTGGGAGTTATTTTTCTGGCTAAATTCTTCTAACTCAATGTAGCCACGTTTTAGATATAAAGACAAAAGCTAAGGACCTGCTGTATCCTCCAGCTAATCTAAAATGAATTTTAATCCTGTTTTATTTGTCAAAAATCATCTTTATTTTTTAATAACTCTACTGTTAACCATGTGAATTTACTGTCTGCTTTTGAATACCTTACTTCCAGGAAAAGGTTTTTTATAGTATGTTTTTTCTCTGCCTTAAATTTGGCCATTTTGCCCGGACTCTGACCTCTCTTATTTAAGCCTAACTGGCTAACAAATGCAAAGCAGACCTCAAAAGAAGAGCATTGTTTTCACTTCTAAATAACCTTCTTCAGGGATTTTCAAATTGTGCTTGGGATCCTAGGGGTTCTTTGAAGATTCCTCTCTGGGCTGTGGGGGTGTGGGGTGTGGGGTTAGCTGGAGCAGAGTAGGGGGGCCCCGGGCCTTCAGCCAAACCTCAACGACAACAGCTTCACTTTTATCTTATTTGTTATGCTTTCAGGGTTCAGTGCTTTAAAATAAAAAATAAAACTTTTTTAAACCACTGACGATTTTAAAACATTCATGGATAATATTAATAGTAGTAGTAGCTTTTATTTATAGGACGCTTACCCTGTCCCAGACCCCTGCTTTAAAGATCATCAAACATTAAGCCATTAATCCTTTAAAAAAAAGACCCCATAAGATTAAATCCTTCTATTATCCCTATTTTACAACCTAGGAAACTGAGACTTAAGGAGATAAAGTGACTTGCCTAACGGGTCACAGCTGAAAGTGACAGATTTTGGACTCCAATTTGGGTGTGCCAATTAATGTCTTAGTTTAAGCCAGGAATGACAAACAGAAGGTAAGCACGCGCACCCCGCCCCCATTCCTACAGCTGAGGCAGGCAGAGCTAATGGATAAAAACAGTACTTTTCACTACTCACCAACACAGCCTTAGAATCCTCTGCAACAGGCCGGGCGCGGTGGCTCACGCCTGTAATCCTAGCTCTTGGGAGGCCGAGGCGGGCGGATTGCTCAAGGTCAGGAGTTCAAAACCAGCCTGAGCAAGAGCGAGACCCCGTCTCTACTATAAATAGAAAGAAATTAATTGGCCAACTGATATATATATAAAAAATTAGCCGGGCATGGTGGCGCATGTCTGTAGTCCCAGTTACTCGGGAGGCTGAGGCAGAAGGATCGCTTGAGCCCAGGAGTTTGAGGTTGCTGTGAGCTAGGCTGACGCCATGGCACTCACTCTAGCCTGGACAACAAAGCGAGACTCTGTCTCAAAAAAAAAAAAAAAAAAATCCTCTGCAACAAGGTGCTATGGACAGGCATTCCTAATCTGTCGCTTGTTGGCATTACAATGAGACCTATTACTTCCCCTACTTTAAGGTGAGTTTTCGTGGACCCTGCTCCTGATTAGGAAGTCTCCGCAACTCTAAAAGTGTTGCCAATTGTTTGTTTTGATACTGGTAGTGGAAAAACACCACATTATCTTTGATCCTGGATGTCATTTTTCATGAAGTTATTCTATGAACTGAAATCCCTAATTGTATCATCCTCACTCTGACCAACTTCTAATAGAGTTCCGTTTTTGTATTTATGTATTTGTAATTTGCATAAATTTATACATGGATATTTATAAACACCATCCTATCCTCAGAATCAGGATGGTTAGGGTTTGTTTTTATTTTTTATTTTTAACATTCTCTTTTGAGTGCCTAGTGGAATAAAGACTTAAAGTAATTTATATTCTGAGACCTAATATTTTAGACGGGTAGAGATGGCGAGGGAGAGGGTGGAGAACTTGGTGCTTGGGTTAAGTCAGCCAGTTTCCATATAGTCGAGAATTTAGTGGTTTGAATAACCTTCACTGTTTCCACTACCAGCATGCCCTGCCCAAGAATGTCATAGCCACAGGGCTGGGTGACTGCCCAAACTTTGAAAAAAAAAAAAAAGGAGCACACACACCCAACCCCCAGCTGATTTTTTCAACTGCTCTTGCCAGAAGGTAACTAGTAGTTCCTGTGCTGTGCCCATTCTTAACCAGGGAAAGCTGGGTGCAATTACAGTTTTTCCTGTTAGGTGCAAGACTTTTCAAATGACTCATAGTAGTTCCTGTGCAAGACACGTCAAAGAGCCCCAAGGCTATATTTAGGAACTTGCTATGAAATTTTTCCAATATAGTATGTATGGAGAGTTAGTAGCAAGTAATTTATAATTTTAAATATGTGAAAAACTTCTTTTATTGTCATTTTTTTGTTATTGTAAACTGGTATTGAAATCTAGATTTCCCTAAATGGGTGGACACCCCTTCTGTGAAAAGATTTAACGTTCATTTGGTATGCACATTACTATATGGGAATGATACTTATATGACCATCACTATGGAACCCATGAAATCCTTGTTCATAAACATGTTTGAATATGTCTTAAAATGTTCACTATATGAATAAAAAGGTTCTTCCTAAAAGCTATTTCTGATGCATTTTCTTTCAAATTTTTTTGTCAAATTAGAAATTGGTGAATAGTGCTAAGGGGAATGAATCATAGTGATTGGGTCCAATGACACTTAGTGCTGCATGAAGTTCTTTTAAGAGAGTTTAAAGAACCACCTCCTGGTGATTAGGGTGTTGGAAAGTTCTCTGGTTGCTGTGTAAGGTCAGCTCCACATGCCTCTTTTCTCCTGTTTTTTCCTTTTGTTGAATAAGTGAAAACAAAGTAGCTGATTGTAAGTGGTCTTACTCCTAGTTGATCAAGGCTTGCTGAAAAAGACAACCAAAGCCATTGATTCAATTACCATACATGTAAGAGTTTTAATTAAGATTAGTTACCCACATGAAGTAGAGACAGAAAGGCCAACCAAGGAACTATGTGATTCTAAGATTTCATAAATGTCAAAAGGAACATTAAGATTGGAGATGATATCAGGATCATGTATTAAATGCTGATTAATAGCAGTTAAGGGCCAGGCACAGTGGCTCATGCCTGTAATCCTAGCACTTTGGGAGGCTGAGGTGGGAGGTCAGGAGTTCAGAGGAGCCCGAGCAAGAGCGAGACCCCTCACCCCTCTCTACTAAAAGTAGAAAAATTAGCTGGCCATGGTGGCATGCGCCTGTAGTCCCAGCTACTCAGGAGGCTGAGGCAGGAGGATCAACTAGGCTGATGCCACGGCACTCAAGCCCGGGCAACAGAGCAAGGCTATGTCTCAAAAAAAAAAAAAAAAAAAAAAGAGGAAACATGGGCTTCACTTACCTGATGCTACCACATATTAATTGCATGCAAAATATTCCATAGGAATAAAAACTCCTTTTCAATGTGAGTTTACGAACATATATATCAACGGGAAATATCGTTAGCTATAAATTGAGCATAATTCATGTTTTTCATTAATGTTTTAGCAGAAGGGCTCTAAGCTTAATATGAACACTAACAACTCTTAACACTTAGCAACTGAAAATCAAAATACCATAAAATCAGAATACTTTTATCCTGTGAATTTATAAAAGGCCAATATATTTGTGGGGAAAAAAAAAATCTATAGATTGGAATGCTGGCATTCTTTCTTTAATGTAAAAAAATTAAAAAAAAAATCTATAGAAATAAAAGTCATAGACAAGTTATTCCTTAAAAAGCTATTGTTAAAAAAATGTTTTTAAACCTTTCATTAAAATTTCTCACCGATAATTATTTATTGAATAATAGTCATTAGTATCGTGCTATTATAGCGCTTGCCATCAAAATGCCACTATATGGCAAATAACAAAAATAACCCAATGTAACTAGTTCTCAAATATAAATTAAAACTAGAAAATGGACAATGTTATTTTTTAAAATTCTACCACTTTAAACAGGCAATTGTGAGGTAAGACTATTGAGACTATAGGGAGAGCCTCTTTGAAAAGCAGTTTGGTAATATATTTCAACAGTCATTAAAAAATGTAATTTGCCAAGCATGGTGGTACCAGTAGTCCCAGCAACTCAGGAATTTGAGTCCAGTCTGGGCAACATAGTGTGACCCTGTCTCAAAAAAAAAAAAAATGTTCATGTCCCCAAAATGCATTCCTGGAAAACTGTCTCAAAGCAGAGATTATTTTATTTTATTTTATTTTTAAATTTTTTCCCAGCATAGTATGGGGGTACAAATGTTAAGGTTACATATATTTCCCTTGCCCCCCTCTCCCCTTGAGTCAGAAGCAGAGATAATTTTTATACAAAGATGTTTTTCAAAGTGTTATTTTTAAGACAGAAAAATTAAAAATAATCTTTCTTCCCTTCCTTCCTTCCTTCCTTCCTTCCTTCCTTCCTTCCTTCCTTCCTTCCTTCCTTCCTTCCTTCCTTCCTTCCTTCCTTCCTTCCTTCCTTCCTTTCTTTCTTTCTTTCTCTCTTTCTCTCTCTCTCTCTCTCTCTTTCTTCTTTCCTTTCTTGATACAGCGCCTCGCTTTGTTGTCCAAGCTAGAGTGAGTGCTGTCGCGTCAGCCTAGCTCACAGCAACCTCAAACTCCTGGGCTCAAGCAATCCTGCTGTCTCAGCCTCCCTTGTACCTGGGACTACAGGCATGTGCCACCATGCCCAGCTAATTTTTTCTATATATATTAGTTGGCCAATTAATTTCTTTCTATTTGTAGTAGAGACAGGGTCTTGCTCTTGCTCAGGCTGGTTTCAAACTCCTGACCTTGAGCAATCCACCCGCCTTGACCTCCCACAGTGCTAGGATTACAGGCGTGAGCCATCTCGCCCAGCCCAATCTTTATTTCTAATATGGGAAAAAAATTATGATAAATTCTCATATTATAATTAGGTACCCATTAATGACAATATTTCCAAAGAATGATTATATTATCTTGTCTAAATACTAAGAAAAAAATAAGCCAAAGCTATCATATGCTTACAATTTTGTATGAAATACACCAAAATGTCAACTTTTAATGTCAATCTATTTTTTTTTTGAGACAGAGTCTCGCTCTGTTGCCTGGGCTAGAGTGCCGTGGCATCAGCCTAGCTCACAGCAACCTCAAACTCCTGGGCTCAAGCAATCCTTCTGCCTCAGCCTCCCGAGTAGCTGAGACTACAGGCATGTGCCACTATGCCTGGCTAATTTTTTCTATATATATTTTTAATTGGCCAATTAATTTCTTTCTATTTTTAGTAGTGATGGGGTCTTGCTCTTGCTCAGGCTGGTTTTGAACTCCAGACCTTGAGCGATCCTCCTGCCTCGGCTTCCCAGAGTGCTAGCATTACAGGCATGATCTACCATGCCCGGCCAATGTTGATCTATTTTTTATTACCCTTTACTGTATTTTCCAAACTTTCTTCAATAAGCATTTATTTTAATTTAAGAAAATTACATGATAAAAATTAATAAATCATCCTGGTGAAGCAGATTACCCTGTGGCAAAAAAGTAAAAAAAATGTAAAATAGAATAAAGAAATAAATTTTAAAAAAAGAATTAAGAATCAGAGTGTTTCTTAATATTTTACGAAGCAAATATATCGTTTTTATTTCACCACGTATAGAAATGGTACTATTTGATTGATTGGTTTCTTCTCCTTTGCTTTCTTTCATTATCCAAATAAGCATAATTTTTTTATGATTGTAAGAGCAATAATGCTTATAGTTTAAAAAGAGGAAATTAGAGAGAATTATGAGGAAGTAAAAAAGAAAAGTGAAAAATCACCTCTAATCTCACCACCCAGAAATAGTCATTGTTAACGTTTTGTTGCATATCCTTCCAAATTATTGTTAGGCATATATAGCTATATCCAGGGCTGGTTTTCACGGACATACACTGATAAATAACCATATCAGTTATTTACAATCAGCAACTGTTCTGGTTGTTTGGTGTCCTTGCCTACTGGTGGTAGAATATGTTATCTGTCAATCTACTGATTGATCAATCCATTGATCTATTTTTATATTTTTAAAAATGTGATCATATCCTGTTGTATAATCTGCCCATTATTTAATAATATAAAAACATCTTTTTTTTTTTTTTTTTGCAATCACACAAGAGGAGGTTTATTTTCTGGCTAGCCAGGGTCCAAGCCCCAGAGCACCAACGCAGTGGCCACTCTCGCAGGCAAGGAGAAACATCTTTTTATGTTAATAAAAATTTGGGTCTACTTCATCATTTTAATTTTTTAATTTTAATTTTCTTTTTCTTACTGGAAGGATCAACCAGATGTATTATTACAAAAACATCACTTTTAATAACTGCATTGGATTTGATTGTATATAGGATCTTGCTCTGTTGCCCAGGCTGGAGTGCGGTGGTGTGATCATAGCTCACTGTAATCTCAAACTCCTAGGCTCAAGCCATCCTCCCATCTCAGCTTTTCCAGTAGCTGGGACTATAGACATGCACCAATATGCCTGGCTAATATATATATATATTTTTAGAGATGTGGTCTCACTATGTTGCCCAGGCTGGTCTCGAATTCCTTGGCTCAATGGATCCTCCTGCATCAGCCTCCCAAAGTGCTGGGGTTACAGGCAGGAGCCACTGTGTCTGGTCCACTTCAAAATTATTAAAAAAGTCAAATATATTACTTTTCAGTTAGACTTATCTCTAACTCAGTGGTCAGCAAACTTTTTCTGTAAAGGACCAGACAGTAAATATTTTAGGCTTTGTGGGCCATACAGTCTTCGTTGCAACCATTCAATTCTGTTCTTGTGGTGGGAAGCAGCCACAGACAGCCAATACTTAACTGGGTATGGTTATTTTCAACTAAAATTTTGTTTACGCACATTGCAATTTGAATTTCATATAATTTCACATGTCACAAAATATGTTAATTGTTTTTCAATTGAAAACCCTTCTCAGCTCACCAGTCATACCACAACAGGTGGCAGGTGGGATTCGGCTAGCAGGCCGGAGTCTGCTAACTCCTCTAGCTGAATGCTTTCCTCCAAAGCTTTCATCTCCTGCTCTGAAGTGTCTCAGTGGCACACCTAAGTTTTCTTCAGTTAGATGCTAACCTTCTTGGAAAATGTTCTTCAGATGGTACAGAGATGCCCTGGGTTATAAAGCAAAATAATTACACCTCTGACTTAGCATGCTATTTTTGTCACAGATTTCCAATCCAAACCCTAAAAGGATAAAATTCAGAGGTTAGGAGAACACCTTCATTCCTACTTTAGACACAACCATTCCACTTCTCTGGGCAGGCCGAGCATGTTCACTGAGAGCACTGGTATATTTCATAAATTCAGGATTTTTTTTCTTTCTTTCCTTATAAAATTTTCCCCTTGGTTTTATACTTTCACTGAGACAAAGTTGACTTCATATTGAAAAGGAAGACCTTCCCTTAGGGTTATCCTATGGAAGCCATATTCCCAAGCTTCATTATACACTCTTTTTTTTTTTTTTTGAGACAGAGTCTCGCTTGTTGCCCAGGCTAGAGTGAGTGCCGTGGCGTCAGCCTAGCTCACAGCAACCTCAAACTCCTGGGCTCAAGCAATCCTGCTGCCTCAGCCTCCCGAGTAGCTGGGACTACAGGCATGCACCACCATGCCTGGCTAATTTTATATATATATTAGTTGGCCACTTAATTTCTTTCTATTTATAGTAGAGACGGGGGTCTCGCTCTTGCTCAGGCTGGTTTCGAACTCCTGACCTTGAGCAATCCGCCCGCCTCGGCCTCCCAGAGTGCTAGGATTACAGGCGTGAGCCACCGCGCCCGGCTTACACTCTTTAATAATTTATACTGCGTAAGTATTGCTGGTTTTTTCCTTTTCTTTTTTTTTTTTTCCTGAGACAGGGTCTCACTCTGTTGCCCAGGCTAGAGTGCCGTGGTGTCATCATAGCTCACAGCAACCTCAGCCTCCTTGTCTCAAGCGATCCTCCTGCCTCAGTCTCCCGAATAGCTGGGACTATAGACATGAGCCACCACACCTGGCTAATTTTTTCATTTTTTGTAGAGACCATGTCTTGCTTTTGCCCAGGTTGGTTTCAAACTCCTGGCCTCCAGTGATCCTCCTGCCTCAGCCTCCCAATGTGCTAGGATTACAGGTGTGAGCCACTGTGCCTGGCTATTTTTTTTTTTTTTCTTAATTGACTGCCACCAAGGAATAATAAGTACTCTTCTAAAGGCCTGCTATACACTATCTCATGTAATCATCCTGTCAACCTTCTGTAGTAGGTACTTAGATCCATTTCACAAACTATGAGTCAGAAAGGTAACCTGCCTAAGGTCACTCAGCAAGTGCAGGATTGGAGGTTAAGCATAAATTTGTGACTCTTCAAAGGCCACAAATGCTTTTGAGCAGTGCTAGCTTGCATCGTGTGATTTATTTGCCATTCTAATGATGTAGAACTTTTAGTATTCAATAAAAACTATGTGAGAGGTTATTTTAATGTAATTGCAAAGACTTGTCTCTACAATGTCCATATCCTATCCAAAAACAAATTGCAAGTTGGTTGGCCAGCATGGTTAGAGGCTCAGAATGAATTAAGCCCAAAAAACTAATTATGTTTCTTTTAAAAAAAACCTGCATTAGACAAAGGTATGTTTTTCTGTGATACAGTACACATATAAAAGCTTTTTAGCATTGTTTTATGTATTACTTAGTTTTTGCAGTATAGGGTTTTGGTTTTATTTTTATTTTTTTTTTTTTGAGACAGAGTCTTGCTTTGTTGCCTAGGCTAGAGTGAGTGCCGTGGCGTCAGCCTAGCTCACAGCAACCTCAAACTCCTGAGCTCAAGCGATCCTTCTGTCTCAGCCTCCCGAGTAGCTGGGACTACAGGCATGTGCCACAATGCCCGGCTAATTTTTTCTATATATATTAGTTGGCCAATTAGTTTCTTTCTATTTATAGTAGAGACGGGGTCTCGCTCTTGCTCAGGCTGGTTTCGAACTCCCGACCTCGAGCAATCCGCCCGCCTCGGCCTCCCAGAGTGCTAGGATTACATGCGTGAGCCACCGCGCCCGGTCGGGGGGGGGGGGGGGGTTAACATAGTCCAATTTACTATAATATTTACATGGTAAATAGTATGTAATGTAAGTACTATAGCCCATAGCACTTTGTTGAGGACATAAACAATTTTTTTTTTTTTTTATGGTTTCTCCTTTTGGTGTCTTTGAAGTCCTCAATTCAAAATTATTAGAATAGTCATCTATTTCTTTTTCAATATTTCCCTTAAAAGTAAACCAACCTCCAAGTTATTTGTAAGATTGTTTAGCAATTTATTTAGAAGAAATCCATGTCAGAGGAGTCAAGTTTATAATATGCTTTTGCCTTGATTTCAATATCAAAAAGTTAAATAACAATTTTGCTATGATATTCTCTTCTCCGTTACAAGTCTTGATATCTGAATTTATCATGTTCAAACTTAACTCCACTTTTCAACAGATTCAGTTACCTTTCAAACTGTGTTTCATGTTTATTAATTGCAGAGAAGCCCATGAACTGTTGGAGAGAGATCCTATTCCTAGAGATTAATCTGGGATTACTTTCTAAATAACTAGATCATATCATAAATGATTTCTTCAGTGGTTTCCTATTAATTCCCCAGGAGAGATATAACTTAATTCAGCCATTGCCTGTTGCATAGTCTACAATCTGCACTTGTGACCCACAAATGGATGATCCATATGTTGTTTTGCGGAGCAATTGGCTAAAATTTCAATCTGTCTGAAAGATCCACTCAGTTATCTATTCATGTAATTGAGATTTATAGTCTACCAAATGAGCTCTGCTGGTTTGCAGCTGAGAGTTGGCCATTAGAACTTCATAATACCTTTTAAAAGTATTTTCTGTCTGATTCCACAGAGATACATTGGTCTGCAGCCTTCCTTTTCTGCTCAAGGTGAAGTAGTACCCGAGTAGCTTGTGAATTTAATTTCACTTATATTTTTTATGTGTTTTTCTGATTAGAAATGCAAAGCCATACGGTTTTAAAGATAAGTGGGAGGAAAGTAGTGTACAAACTGACAGAGGTTATGAATTCTGTGGAAAAGAAAAGTGCCTGTTCAAAGGAAAAAACTTGCCCAGATCATAATGTTTGCAGTGGTTAGTTATTCCTGAGTCGTGAGATTATGGACGATTTTCAGTTTCTTTATACTTTGGTTATTTTCACATTTTGAACAATGAGCATATATTACTCTTACATTGTAAAATAACTACTATTGGGGGGCAAAAACATGCCCCTATTCCCTTTCACTAAAACTTATTGGAATGGACATTTTTTGATATACTTATAATAACTTTATTTCTGAGTAAAAACATAATAATAAGACCCAAAATATTAAAAACAGTTATCAAGCTATTGGCTTATTCCATGCCACTGCAGAATGAGGAGATTGAGAAGATTCCAGAATGATGAAACAGCAAGTTGACAGGTGATTGAGAAATGGTGGGAAGACACAGGGTTCTTAGGACTGTTTCACACACCCTTTTCCTTTTTTAAAAGGAAGATATTCTTAGAGTGAGAGAAGAGTCATGCAAACCAAAAGGTTTCTGCATTTAATTCATTATTTAGGAGACTGAATTCACCCCTTGTTTACAAGCACTTGTATCCATTAGTATTGTATTAGTGTTGTATCCATTTTGTGGAAATGAATTAGCACAGGTAGAAAACTGCTCAGTTAGGGGCTCAAATGAAGACAGTCAGGAACGAAGTGTACTTTTAAAAAAATCCAATGGTGATGTTTTCTTTCTCTTTTTTTTGAGACAGAGTCTCACTTTGTTGCCCAGGCTAGAGTGAGTGTCATGGCATCAGCCTAGCTCACAGCAACCTCAAACAATCCTCCTGCCTCAGCCTCCCAAATAGCTGGGACTACAGGCATGCACCACCATGCCCGGCTAATTTTGTGTGTGTGTATATATATATATATATATTAGTTGGCCAATTAATTTCTTTCTATTTATAGTAGAGACGGGGTCTCGCTCTTGCTCAGGCTGGTTTCAAACTCCTGACCTCAAGCAATCCCCCTGCCTCGGCCTCCCAGAGTGCTAGGATTACAGGCGTGAGCCACAGTGCCTGGCCTTGATGTTTTATTTCTTGATCTTGGTGATAGTTAGATGGGTGTGTTCACTTTGTAAACATTCAAACTCTACACTTAACACTTGTTAAGTGTACGCACTTTTCTCTGTGTGTGTGTTATACTTCAATTTTAAAAAGTTTACTTGGGAGGGAGAAAAATCCCACCACAACTCTGCTTCTGTCTTGCTGCCACATGCCATGGTAGCCACTGTGTCTGGTTCCCCAGAACATTCCCACCCGGGCCCCCAACCCCAGATCCGGCCAATCACAGCAGCTCATCTCCTGGGCTCAGGGAGTGGTGGGGACGCGTCTGACGCAGGCCCAGTGCCCTTCCCTGGGCATCGAGGTGATGGAGTTGGTGTGTGAATCCCTGTACCCTATTGTGACGAGGAAGGACAGTGGTTGGGGTTGTTCTCTCGGGTGAGAGAGAGAAGCCACAAGGCCTGCACTTGTGATCTCTAAGTTGGATTTCTGAGTTCCCTGGCATACGAATCAGCTGCTTGTTGCAGCTGAACAAGCCAAACATCTTCTTTCCCCTGGATGAAAGACAGCTAAATTAAATTACCCTAAACCAGTGATTTTCAAAGAATGCATCAGCATCACCTGAAACTTGTTAGACATGCACATTCGTGGGCCCCACCCAGAGCTACTGGACCCACTGGTGACGGAGTCAGGGCCAGGGGTGGGGGCCAGTAGTCTGTGTGGTGACAGCCCTCTAGGACATTGTGATGTGCTCAGGCCCTAAACCTGCAGCGGCTCTCATGTCACCACTATACCACACATAGTATCTGTACCATAAATTGACCTGTTGAGAAAGTCCTTTTTTTTTTTTTTTTTTTAACTCCAACCATGTGTATAGAATCCTAGCTGGAGGGTAGATATATAAGCCACCAAGAGAGGTTCTCCTTACCCATAGGTGCCAGTGAAAGTAACACTGAGATTTATTTAGTAGTTAAAGCATGGCAAGAAAATATTCATCACGATTATACAACTATATTTAATTCACAATTAATTACTAAGTGAGTGATGTAGAGGAAGAGGAAGGGAACCTTTGTGGTTAAACGGGACTATAGAATGTTTGCCCCTTACAGCAGCAGAGTTAAGCCCAAAAAATAAAAAAAAATAAAAAAATAAAAAAATAAAAAATAGAATGTTTGCCCCTGGTCTCAGGCTCGCTGGAATCCATTCTAGAAAGCTGGAGAAGCCCAATCAGGGTTTATGGCCTGTTATGGTGTAGGCAAGTAATTAACATCTGCAGATCCTTCAATAACTTGCCAGTCCCCATTTACTGGTATTTCTACAGAATAGGTATTTTCACAGAGAAAGTACATGCAGTACTGGAACTACATGATGATTGGTGGTGTCTTGATTATTTTTTCACCTGATATTGAAAAACGTGAGAATCGCTATTACTGTCTTGGGTCTTTTGTGCCCACTGCTGCTCACCATAGACTAAGCCGCCTCTGTCTTTCTGGCCTGAGTCTCTCCAGATGAAATGAGTGAGGAGCAGGGTTCAGGCTCCGAGTAACACCTAAGGCTCTGGAGAAAGAAAGGAAAAGCCAGCAGAGGGGGTCTAGTCCCAGGGGAAGGGAGGTGGTAAGGCTCCAGGTACAGGGTTGGAAATTTGGCCTGGCAACTTGTTTCCCACCTTTCCTCTCTTTTCTTTTTTCTTTCATTTTCTTTTCTTTTTGTCAGAGACAGGGTCTCTCTCTGTCATCCAGGCTGGAGTGCAGTGGCACAATCATAGCTCACTGCAGCCTGGGTCCGCTCCTGGGCTCAAGCAATCCTCCTGCCTCCCTCGGCCTCCAGAGTAACTGGGACTACTAGGTGTGTGCCACCACTCCTGGCTAATTAAAAAAAAAATTTTTTTTTAGAGATAGGGTCTTGCTATGTTGCCCAGTCTGGTCTCTAACTCCTTACCTCAAGCAATTCTCCCGTCTCAGCCTCCCAAAGTGCTGTGATTATGGGCGTGAGAAACCATGCTAGGCCCCTCTCTTCTGCTTTCTACCAGTCAGATCCTCTTCCTGTCTACCATAGCATTCACACGTCAATGAAAATATTGCATAATGTGATACATAATGCACTGCAAGTACCTCATGCATGATAGGGGCTTATTATTCACATTATCATTAATTTATTTTACAGTAATATGTTTTCTTCTCTCATTCACCTTTTATCCTGCTGTTGCCTGCTTGACAAACTCTCACTCTGAAGCCCTTTCCACCCCTCCCGTCCCTTGCTCCAACAGGACAATATTAATCATCTTCTGTGTGGCCACTTATATTACATTGTGTTATGTCACCTTAGAATGTTTAGTTGTGTCTACATTTCCCTCTCAGCCATGAGCTCCTTAAATGACAGGGCCTAGGTTTTACACATGTTCTCATCTTCAGGGCAAACACAGCGCCTTGCACTTATTAAATGTGTGGTAGATAAATATTAAATAAATTGAGTCAGTAAGAGAAATAGGAGTCTGAAAGTTGGATGCTCTAGTATGAGAATACTACCCACCAGCCTAGTGTATACCCACCTGTTGTCATGTTCTCGGGTCTCCAAAAGCTGCCCCTTTTGTATTAGCTTTCACAGATTTCATTGTCTTTCTTATTGCTTCTGAATTTTTAGCAACTGTTTCCTCTTGTGAAATATCTTGAGTTGCAATTTGTTCCAATTTTATCAGTTTTGCCACATCTTTCCTTAAGAGCATGTTTTTTCTTCCATGTTGGAATCTAAAACATTGTCAGCTAACATTTATCGAGGCCTTACTATTTTTTTTGAGACAAAGTCTCACTTTTTTTTTTTTTTTTTTTTTTGCTCTTTCCTTTTATTTCCATTAGCATCAGGAACTCATTGCCTTGTTTTGGCTAGCTCTTTTCCAATCTGTCTTCAGAAGTCAGTTACTAAGAAATGTTTGAGCCTCCATTTTTTTTAGGTGACCAAAAGAAGTGGGACGTTAGTGTTCATAATAACAAAACTATTACTGTGCTTCCATGTGTCCACAGAGTACCCCCTTCCCAGAATAACTACTCAGCTGTGCGGGAAGAGCTCTTGTTCATCCAGCTTTGGCAAAGAGATATTACCTGGAGGGGCCACAAAATACTCTTCCACAACACGATGAGAGTTTTGTAGTAGTTCTTCAGCACAGTTGCCTTCAACTACATTGTCGGATCTCAAGTATAAACATCTACAAAACCCAGAAGCTCAAGGTTATCTTCTCAGAAAATTGGTCTTCTAGGGCACAGTAGACAGGGTCGGTTAAGAATGGAGAACAATTCATTTTCACTGTAGTTAGAGAAAAAAAAAAAAAAAAAGAATGGAGAACAGGGAAGCAGTGTATTCTTACGGGCACTGTACTCCAGTACGGACTCCATGGGCTCCACCCCGTCCGTGTGCACGGCGTGGAGCCGGTCGGCGAAGGCGATGGCTTTCTCCAGCCGCGCCACCGCCTCGCGGCTGCCGAAGTCCACGAGCGCTAGACGCTCCAGGTGCTCGATCACGTCGGCGGTGACTGGGCCACTTCCCTGTGGATCCGCCTTGGAGGTGAAGCCCCGACGCCCGCCCAGCGGGGCCCGGAGGCCCAGCCACACTAAAGTCTCACTTTTGTTGCCTGGGCTAGAGTGCCGTGGCGTCAGCTTAGCTCACAGCAACCTCAAACTCCTGGGCTTAAGTGATCCTCCTCAGCCTTCTGAGTAGCTGGGACTACAGGCATGGGCCACCATGCCCGGCTAATTTTTATATATATATATATATATATATATATATATATATATATATATATATATATATATATATATGTGTGTGTGTGTGTGTGTGTGTGTGTGTGTGTGTGTGTGTGTGTGTGTGTGTGTGTATATTTAGTTGGCCAATTAATTTCTTTCTATTTACAGTAGAGACGGGGTCTCGCTCTTGCTCAGGCTGGTTTTGAACTCCTGACCTTGAGCAATCCGCCTGCCTTGGCCTCCCAGAGTGCTAGGATTGCAGGTGTGAGCCACCGCGCCTGGCCCGTATCCCCTTATATATTATAAAATTTACCAAGTTCCCTGTCTGCAAGTCCTGTACTGTCTAGCACTGAGCAGGCACTCATTACAACTGCATCCTAACCCGTGGGCTACAGGCAGCTCTGGTACTTTGCACCCAGGCAGCAACTTGGACAAAAGCACTAAAGCCCTGGGTACCTGGATTCTTATAACTATAATTATTAGTAAGGTGCCAAACACATGGCCCGGAACTTTGAAACTCCTGGTTTGATTTGTAATCCCTTGTTGGAACTAGAGAGTGTTGAAGAATAATTAAGGCATAGTGTATCCAGCTTTCCTGATCAAATGGTATTTTTAAAAACACACACAAGTAAAATTTGTTTACTGTGGTAAAAAAAAAACACAACAAACACATCACATCAAATGTACCAGCTTAACCATGTTTAAGTGTGCAGTTCAGTTCAGTAGTGTTAAGTATATTCACATTGGTGCAAGGCAGATCTGCAGAAGTTTTTCATCTTGCAAATCTGAAACTCTGTACCTGTGGAACCACAACCCCCTTTGCCCACCTCCTGAAATATCTTTATAGGGCTTTCATGCACAGTGTTTACAGAGTTCGATCCTTTTTCTTCAGGAGGTCTCTAAAAGCCTAGGAAGAAAATAGCAAAGGCAAAAAAAAAAAAAAAATCGCAGTGTTTCCCTATGAGGAGTTTTATCCTTCTGTCAAAATTGGTGGCTGTCAGGCAGCTCCAGCATGGCTTCAGGGCTTTAACAGATGATTCTGGCCCCGAGTGGTGCCAGAGACTTAGAATCGGCCTTAGTCTGTTTTGTGCTTGCTATACCAGAATACCAGAGACTGGGTAATTTATAAAGAAAAGAAATGTAATCCTGCTGAAAGAAAAGCTGTGTTAATCGTTTTGGTTTTGCCTTTATGGGGGTAAAATTATGACAGATTGACATGGACAATGCTGAGATTTAAAAAAAAAAGAAAGAAAGAAAAAAGAAATGTATCTCTTACAATTCTGGAGGCTGAGAAGTCCAAGGCCAAGGAACCGGTATCTGGTGAGGACCTCCTCGGTCACATGGCAGAAAGTATCATGTGGCAAAAGAAAGCCAGAGAAAGCTGAACTGGCTTTTACGATAGCAAGCCACTCCTGTGATGGCAACGTTAATCCATTCATGAGGGCAGGGCCCTTGTGACCTAATCACCTCTTCAATGTCCTAACTCTCAACACTCTTTCTTTTTTTTTTTCTTTAATTTTTATTTATTTATTTATTTTGAGACAGAGTCTCACTGTGTTGCCTGGGCTAGAGTGAGTGCTGTGGCGTCAGCCTAGCTCACAGCAACCTCAAACTCCTGGGCTCAAGCGATCCTCCTGCCTCAGCCTCCCGAGTAGCTGGGACTACAGGCATGCGCCACCATGCCCGGCTAATTTTTTCTATATATTTTTAGTTGGCCAATTAATTTCTTTCTATTTTTAGTAGAGATGGGGTCTCGCTCTTGCTCAGGCTGGTTTTGAACTCTTGACCTTGAACAATCCTCCTGCCTCAGCCTCCCAGAGTGCTAGTCTCAACATTCTTTCATTGGAGATTAGGTTTCCAGCACATGAACTTTGGGGGACATAGTCAAGCCACAGCAGAGTGCTTTTTGCCTGTTTGTGTGTTTGGGGAGGACTTCTAGAGATGGGTTCTAGGAGACGAAAGGGTCCTAAAGCTGCGGGCTCCTCCCCCTCCCCCAAGGCTGGCTTTAGATGATGATCACGCGGCCTGCACTTAAATCCCTCCAATGATGGGACTCTCACTGCACCTGAAGTCCATGCAGCGCTTTCCCTTTGCAAGTACCACAGGTTGCTAGAAAGCATCACAAAACTGGTTTCTTCTGTACCTGAAAGTATTTGGAGTCACCTGTCTGGTCTGGTTCTGTGTCCTGTCTGTGTAAAGCTCACTTTCTTTCTTCCTAAACTCAATCTGGACTTAGAAAATATTAAAAGACAATATTTAAAAAAAACTGAATATTAATATGTGACAACTGAGCCTTCTTCATCAGTATAGTCTATTCGTTTGCTCAGCAATTAGCAGTGGAGAGAACGGGCTGCTGTGGCTCCGAGGCTAAAGCCGGGAGCATTCTAGGGGCATACCTTTGCTTATTTGGATATTCTTTTTTGTCTTCTCAAGATCTTCTTGATGTCATCCCTTCCTCCCATTCTAATCCAGCCGCGCCTTTACGGGCAAGCACGTCATCCAGGAATGTGCACGGTACGCCCTTCCCTGACGCTGGTGAGAAGGTGAGTTTTTGTGCCATCCTTCATCGCTAGCCAGGGCTCCAGGACGTGCCTCCTGCCAGACATGGTGTCTAGTGCAAGACCCAACAGCAGGTGCTATCATGTGACTTTCAGCTACAGGGTAACATGGTCAGAGAGGATCGAAGTGAATAGGTCATAATGAAGGTCAACCCTCAATCTGATTGGAAAGAAGGCTAGGAAATGAGATATATTGTATAATATAAATGTAAATGATATTTAATTAAGAAACTGCTAATGAATCAAGAAAACGTGAAGGCAAACTCAACCCTAAGAACATGTTGGGAGAATTGAGAAACAAGTAAAAACATTCCTAAACAATATCAAATTCCGTATGTATGTTTCTGAAATATATTAATTTATTTTTTGAGAAACAAAAAAGTCATCCATGCTATTTCTGCCCTGAACCTTGTGGAGTGTGCTTTATGCTTTTGTGACAACTACTGCTGAATAAATTCAATGCAGATAGTTGATTGATCATCTCCCATTTCAAGAAGTATTTCTGGACATGTCAAAGCGCACTTGTTTAGAAGACTTTGTGCTGCAAAATATACCAAAAGATAACAAAAAATAATAAAGAAATAAGCAGCTCAAACTTTGCTGATCTTTATGATAACCAAATTTCCCTCATCGTTGTCTCCCATCCAAGTACTAACCAGGCCCGACCCTACTTAGCTTCCGAGATCAGACGAGATCAGGCACATTCAGGGTAGTATGGCTGTAGACCTCTTATTGTTGTCTACCTTTTGAAGCTCCATTAACTCTATCCTTTACAGGCTACTAGAGCAATAGCTTTCTAAATTTTTGACCTGACACAAATAAGAAAAATTCTAAATGGAAATCTAGAACAGACACTCTGAATACATGTATCCATATAATTGAGAAAAAGTTTTACTAAACATTTCTTTTCCTTACTACCTGCAATTAACTGATATTTTCTTTCCTTTTTCATTCCATTCCATTTCATCCTATTTTGTTCTTCTGTTTGTTTTGTTCTATCCTATTTAGTTTTGAGATGTCAATTATGACTCACAGAATTGATTTTATGACTTACTAATTTGTTTTAAGGAGTAGTTTGGAAAACATTTATCTACAACAAAGAATGAAAACTAGAAATCCCCTCTGTCTGTACCAGTCCAACAACTTTGCCAATCTACTTCATGTTCACTTTCTACACTTCTTTTTGTTTTTTTTTTGGTGGGGGTGAGGGGAGTGAGACTGTCACCCCAGCTAGAGTGCAGTGGGCATCAGCCTAGCTCATAGCAACCTCAAACTCCTGAGCTCAAGAGATCCTCCTGCCTCAGCCTCCCAAGTAGATGGGACTACAGACCCATGGCACCACCCCCAGTTAATTTTCGTATTTTTTGTAGAGATGGGATCTCGTTCTTGCTCAGGTTGGTCTTAAACTCCTGACCTGAAGCGACCCTCCAGCCTCGTGGCCTCTCAGAGTGCTAGGATTACAAGCGTGAGCCACTGCACCCAGCCTACACTTCTTTTTCATTCACTCTTACATTTCTCATTTCATTTATTAGAGGAACATCTAGGAAGCCCCTGTCATGAGTCAAGCACTAGCCAGTTATTGGGAATACAGTGGTAGATGGGATAGATGCAGTTTCTACTTGTCCAGAGTTTACAGGACTTAACCAATGTTTTAAAAATTACCAAATCTACCCCCACGCATGTTGGGTGCACAGCAGTGGGCTGCCTAAGGGAAGCTGAGTCAGAAGACACCTAAACACCAAGGGAGGGGTGGCAATGAGGAAGGAGGCAGAATGTGCTCTTGTATCAGGCTGCTGAGGGAGTCATTTACTCAAGAGTTTCCTGATGGGCTGGGCGTGGTGGCTCACGCCTGTCATTCTAGCACTCTGGGAGGCCAAGGCGGGTAGATCGCTCTAGGTCAGGAGTTCGAAACCAGCCTGAGCAAGAGCGAGACCCCGTCTCTACTATAAATAGAAAGAAATTAATTGGACAACTAATATATATAGAAAAAATTAGCCGGGCATGGTGGCACATGCCTGTAGTCCCAGCTACTAGGGAGGCTGAGGCAGGAGGATTGCTTGAGCCCAGGAGTTTGAGGTTGCTGTGAGCTAGGCTGACGCCATGGCACTCACTCTAGCCTGGGCAACAAATCGAGACTCAGTCTCAAAAAAAAAAAAAGAGTTTCCTGATGGTAACAATAAATAGTTTTCAGAAAGGAAGGCATTTGACTTGGTCTGATAATATGATGATACACATGATAAATAAACATGACCTCTTCCCTGCTGCTAGTCTGATAGCATGGGGGTGGGTAACATATACATAATCACAATTAAATAATGCAATAGACCAACATACTGTTTTTGAGTTGCACAGAGTTAAGGGATATTTGAAAAGAGAGGAAATGATAAGAGATGAAGGCAAGTGTTTAGGAAGGAGCCTGATTGTGGGGAGACATTTTCTAGGCTAGGAAGAAATTTGAATGTTTTTATAAGTTGAAGGAACAGAGCCACTGGAGAGGCAGAGACAGAGCACGGTTAATTAGTGCAGTAGGAGTTGGTGCACAGAGGTGGGGGCATTGGCCTGCCAAAGAGAGTCACCAGTATGGTGACCACTTCATGGATAAAACAAAGGCCTCACCATTATTATATTTATCATTAAATATTATTATATTTATCATTAAAAGCAAAAACTATTTGATATGGTGGGAATTTTGTCATGAGCTACTTTTTCTCATAGAGAGAGAGCATTTTTTTTTTAATTTTTTTTTTTGAGACAGAGTCTCGCTTTGTTGCCCAGGTTAGAGTGAGTGCCATGGCGTCAGCCTAGCTCACAGCAACCTCAAACTCCGGGGCTCAAGCCATCCTGCTGCCTCAGCCTCCCGAGTAGCTGGGACTACAGGCATGTGCCACATGCCCAGCTAATTTTATATATATATATATTAGTTGGCAATTAATTTCTTTCTATTTATAGTAGAGACGGGGTCTTGCTCTTGCTCAGGCTGGTTCCAAACTTCTGACCTCAAGCAATCCGCTGGCCTGGGCCTCCCAGAGTGCTAGGATTACAGGTGTGAGCCACTGCGCCCGGGGGAGAGAGAGAGCATTTTGTTCTGAAACTACTCCCTAAGTTACGAGTCCTCTCACCTCATCCCTTTATTTCCTTGATATATTTGGGCCCACCAAAGCTACAGCATCTTTCATTCCATGGCCCTTTATTTTTTTAACTTATAATGGAAGGATGACACGCATACAGAAAAGTGCAGGGAACCAAAGTGTACAGTTGGATGAATTTTCATAAAGTGAGCACATCTGAGTGTAGCTTGCACCCCTTTTAAGAAACAGAACATGACCAGCACCCTGGAAGCTTGTCATTCCCAGGGAGCCCCTATGTTCACTCTCTCCCCATCCATGGGTAACCGCTTTGCTGAATGTGCACAAAGGGTGGTGGATTTTTAAATGAGAACATAAGCTCTTCGGTAGATAAATCCACATGCAAGAAGGTATTTCTTTAAAAGTTGTCCAAATAAGGAAGATATTTCAACCCGTCCTTAATTGTTTACCCAAAACATTTCCCTTGTTCCTATACTGTTTGCCTTGTTGGAGGAAAAGTGGGGTGAAGACCAGACCAATCAGAAGGCTTCTGTCTAGAAGACTCCCCTTAGAAACAAATATTTTGACATGAAATGGAAAGCAGAATTAAACCCAAATGGAAATCAATTTATATAATAAGTAACCTGTTTCTGGCTATCTTATGCATCTGACGCATTAATGGTACCTGAAAAACCGTAATATATTTTTTTGTTTTACGTACAAAATGAAATTTTGGAAAATACACAAAAGTCCAAACAATCCCTAGTCCATCATCCAGCAGCACCATTGTTAATTTACTGCATATTTCCTTTTTGTATTCCTTAATGATTATTTATTGAGCATATATTTATTCGCAGTCCCTAAGGCATTGTTTGTAATGGCGAAAAAAAACGGAAACCTTTTAACATTTAACGGAAACATTTAACATAGGGATGATTAGATTATGGTGCAAAACATAACACCATGACATGTTGAAAAGAATCAAGTATAACTATGTGAAATGATGTGGGAAGATTTCCATCAATTTGTAAGTAAAAAAGATTCAGAACAATATGTATAAAATAATCTCATTTATGCTTAAAATTTATAGATGAAAACGGATTTGGAGGTTTATTTCTTATCCAAAAATATCCCCTTTGGTCTTACATAGATGTGGTTTAAGTTTGTTTTAGGAGTAAATTAAGAAACACTTCATATTTGAGAGCCGATGCTATTTGCGAACAACGGCCAATGGCTGTTGATTCATTTACTCAACACATTTTTATTGGTAAATAATGGTTCAGAAACCAATACTTAAGTGTCTCATGGAAATCTGTCAGGCATGTGAGGTTATTTCCTTTATAGCATTTCCTATGATGTACTAATTTGTCATTTTTAGCAAGTCATTTTCTTTTGTGAGATAGTAAATTGTCACTAAGCCAAGTAGGACTTATTGAGATATACAAGAAGTTGAACTCAAGAGGCAAGCAGAAGAGTCCAAGTATAAGATTGTTTATTTCCAATTGCCTTGAAATTGGGGTCCACGTTAAAAATATAGCTGTGGAAGTATCCTGTTCCTTTCACTCTAAGTGATTCCTCTTCTTTTTTATTACCAAACTTTTTTTTTTTTTTTTTTTTTGAGACAGAGTCTCACTTTGTTGCTCAGGCTAGAGTGAGTGCCATGGCGTCGGCCTAGCTCACAGCAACCTCAAACTCCTGGGCTCAAGCGATCCTCCTGCCTCAGCCTCCTGAGTAGCTGGGACTACAGGCATGCACCATCATGCCCGGCTACTTTTTTTTATGTATATTAGTTGGCCAATTAATTTCTTTCTATTTATAGTAGAGATGGGGTCTCGCTCTTGCTGAGGCTGGTTTCGAACTCCTGACCTGGAGCAATCCGCCCGCCTCGGCCTCCTAGAGAGCTAGGATGACAGGCGTGAGCCACCGCGCCCGGCCAACAAAAGCAAGGCATCTATGTTTTATTCAGAGAATGAGATGCAGTTTTCTTTTCATACATATACATATACATCAATACTTATCTGCATTATTGCCTTTATCACATATAATCATTACTTACTTAAGGATTTCTCCCAGTAGATTATACGCTTTCCAAGGGCATCAATAATGCCTTTCTTCTTTGAACCCCAGCTCCTAACACAGTGCTCAACTCATATGAGTGCTATCCCTGAGACACGGCCGAGGCACCAATGGTAGCATCTAAATAATTAGGCCAATCTAAATATTTTCAGAAGAGAGTCTTTTTTTAATGATTATTTTCTATCTAAATGATTTAGTTAGTGACTGGAAGACTTGATTTTCCGAAGTTGGCCGCCCCATCAGAACCTGTTCCACATGCGCCTTGTACCACCACGTAAGGAAGCCAAGCAGCCACGTGGAGAGGCCAAATGCAGGTGTTCCAGCCAACGCCCCAGCTGAGGTCCCAACCATCAGCCAGCATCAACTACTAGATATGTGAAGGACTCTTCTCAAATGATTGCAGCCCGCCGGGCGCAGTGGGTCACGCCTGTAATCCTAGCACTCTGGGAGGCGGAGGTGGGCGGATTGCTCGAGGTCAGGAGTTGGAAACCAGCCTGAGCAAGAGCGAGACACTGTCTCTACTATAAATAGAAAGAAATTAATTGGCCAACTAATATATATATGTAGAAAAAAAAATTAGCCGGGCATGGTGGCACATGCCTATAGTCCCAGCTACTTGGGAGGCTGAGGCAGGAGGATCACTTGAGCCCAGGAGTTTGAGGTTGCTGTGAGCTAGGCTGACGCCACGGCACTCACTCTAGCCTGGGCAACCAAGTGAGACTCTGTCTCAAAAAAAAAAAAAAAAAAAAAAAACACAAAAAATGGCCAAATTCTGAAGCTTTAAAGAGTTCAAAGAAAAACAACAACAAAAAAATATCTTTGCAGTCCCGGAAAAAAAAATAGCTGTCCCTGCTGAGGCCTGCCCAAATTGCAGATTCATGTGCAAAATAAACAATGTTGTTTAAGCCACGAAGTTCAGGTAGCTCTTTATGCAGCAACAGATAACCAGAAGAGGTCACCATGCGTTCACATGCCTGTGGAAGCAGAGGGAAGGGTTAGAGGCCCAGAGCCCTCCATTCTGCTTCCTGTCCCTTAATCTTGGTGACGTAAGAAGCAGCATGTCACGTGGAAGTCGGATTAGAACCAGAAGGATGATCCCAAACTTGCATAAATAGGCCCTGAAAGTTAACTAGAGCTCACTAGTTTTAAACAGAAACATTAAAAATGTATTTGTGATGCACAGAATATTTTTCTTTTTTGAGGGGGCAAAAAAAAAATATCTTTAAATCGATTACAGAATGATTGTGACACACTCTTCTAATATCTTATGGATGGTGTCCAGAATCATGCATGGGACGTATAATTATCTAATGCTGGTGATTTGTGAATTTGTGATGAAGGACCTGTTACCCACTGTGGGATGACTTTAGGATTTGCCCAAAGTAACTAAATAATCATTGCGAACAGAACGTGGTTGCCAAGCTCATCAATGCTTTTGGCATAGTAAATCATATTGTGATGAAAAGATTACACAGGATTGAAATGCATGCTGCAAGTGTGGATGAGTTAACTGGCTGCTTCACGGACACAGGCTGCTTTCTTTCTTGGGAAATTACTTGTGACAGTTAAATTAACCTTAAGGGACTTGGAGGTTGGCAAAGATTTGCATATGTTTTTTTCCCATTCTCTATGAACTGCCAAGTTCTTTTGCAAGTACAACAGTGCACTTTTATATTAACAATGAAATACATTATTTGGGAGGAAGCAATGAAGAATGAGACTGAAGAAACCAACCATGGGCTAATCAACCATTTCAATCTATGAAAATACTGTAGCATATAACCTTGAATAATACTGTCTTGGTTCTTTAATGAAGATAAAATGTAAATGATTTTTTATTAAGAACAAAAAGCTACTGGATTCTAATTTTCCCCTTATTCCCATTTAAGTCAAACTATTTATTTATTTGTTTGTTTGTTTATTTATTTATTTATTTTGAGACAGAGTCTCACTCTGTTGCCCTAGCTAGATTGCTGTGGCATCAGCCTAGCTCACAGCAACCTCAAACTCCTGGGCTCAAGCGATCCTCCTGCCTCAGCCTCCTGAGTAGCTAGGACTACAGGCATGAGCCACCATGCCTGGCTAATTTTTTCTATATATTTTTGGTTGGCCAATTAATTTCTTTGTATTTTTAGTAGAGACGGGGTCTCACTCTTGCTCAGGCTGGTCTCCAACTCTTGACCTTGAGTGATCCGCTTGCCTTGGCCTCCCAGAAAAGTCCAACTATTTTTGACTTTGAAAATGACAGTTGTCAAGTTCACAGTAGTCTTTGACTTAGGCTAACAAGAGTGCATTCCTTTAGACATCCAACTGAACAAACGCTAGCATTTCTACTTCCTCTCTGACATCCTCCCAGATGAAGTTAGAATAAATGGACATCAAGACCCTCTCTGTCCTATTGTTTGGGTCCTGGAGGAGTAGGACTCATTAAAGATAATCATTAGGCTAGGCACAGTGGCTCATGCCTGTATTCCTAGCACTCTGGGAGGCTGAGGCGGGAGGATTGGTTGAGCTCAGTAGTTGGTGGCCAGCCCCAGCAAGAGTGAGACCCCATCTCTACTATAAATAGAAAGAAATTATCTGGACAACTAAAAATATATAGAAAAAATTAGCCGGGCATGGTGGTGCATGCCTGTAGTTCCAGCTACTCAGGAGGCTGAGGCAGGAGGATCACTTTAGCCCAAGAGTTTGAGGTTGCTGTGAGCTAGGCTGACATCACGGCACTCTATCCCAGGCAACAGAGTGAGACTCTGTCTCAAAAAAAAGATAAATAAATAAAGATAATCATTAAACACAAACTATTGGTAAAGTATATGCATAAAGTGTTCATCACAGTATTGTTTGGGATTTCAAAAAGTTAGCAAATTGGCCGGGTGTGGTGGCTCACGCCTGTAAATCCTAGTACTCTGGGAGGCGGAGGTGGGTGGAATGCTTGAGGTTGGGAGTTCAAAACCAGCCTGAACGAGACCCCGTCTCTACTAAAAATAGAAAAAAATTAATTGACCAACTAAATATATATATATATATATATATATATATATATATACACAAAAAAAAAAAAATTAGGCAGGCATGGTGGCGCATGCCTGTAGTCCCAGCTACTTGGGAGGCTGAGGCAGTAGGATCGCTTGAGCCCAGGATATTGAGGTTGCTGTGAGCTAGGCTGATGCCATGGCACTCACTCTAACCTAGGCAACAAAGTGAGACTCTGTCTCAAAAAAAAAGTTAGTAAATTAAAGATTATCACATATATTGTGTTATGCATAGCTTACAAATTATGGTTACAAAGAACATTTAGCAATAGGAGAGATTTTTTATTTTTTGAGACAGAGTCTCACTTCATTGCCCAGGCTAGAGTGAGTGCCATGGTGTCAGCCTAGCTCACAGCAACCTCAAACTCCTGGGCTCAAGCAATCCTTCTGCCTCAGCCTCCCGAGTAGCTGGGACTACAGACACGCACCACCATGCCCGGGTAATTTTTTCTATATATATTAGTTGGCCAATTAATTTGTTTCTATTTATAGTAGAGATGGGGTCTTGCTCTTGCTCAGGCTGGTTTTGAACTCCTGACCTTGAGCGATCCTCCCGCCTCAGCCTCCCAGAATGCTAGGATTACAGGCTTGAGCCACCGCGCCCGGCCACAATTAATTTCTTTCTATTTTTTTAGTAGAGATGGGGTCTCAATCTTGCTCAGGCTGGTTTTGAACTCCTGACCTTGAGCAAGCTGCCCGCCTCACGAGAGATCTTTAGGTTGATAGAAAATGCTAACAAAGGTTTCATTAGGGTAGTGGAATAAAGGGTGGATTCTTTTTCTTGTTTCAATTTTCTCTATGTTCTGTAAAGAGGATTATATTATTGTTACAAAAATGATTTAAAACAATTGTTAAGTACTTAATGAGAGATCATTTTCAGCTACAGGCTAAAGTGAAATGACATGTAAATATGGGGAAAGTCTTGATAAGGGACTTTTCCTCCATCATATCCACCCAGAGAGAAGAGACACATAGAGGTGACTTCCATCAGTGGACACAGTCCCCTCACAGATAAACTCTACTCCCATGTCTATTTGCCCTCAAAAGAATCTTTGCCTGATTTCTCCGTCTAACTACTTCAAATCCTTGACTATTCACAACCTGGAGTTAACAAAAGACATTCTGTTTATAAGTAGAAGTGAATAATATTTTACTTTTTTATTTAGAAAATAGCAAATGCACATCAGGAATTGCAGTTTACGTGAAGAGTTATGACGAATAATGAAGACGCAATACTGTCAGAGGTAAGCCTAGTTTTAAGGAGAAAACCCAAAAACCAGTGAAGGAAAGCCAGGAAGAAGGGGAAGTGGAATTTGCAAAGTAGAAGTGGTTGAACAACAAACTTTACACAAAAGTGTTGGTAGAAGCAAAAGTTAGATTATGAATACAAAATGGATTAACCTGGATGTGGAGGGTGGCAGGAAGGGGTTAGACACGTTATCTGGATCTTCTAAAACATTTTGGGTTTCCAAAGTGGTCTGGAGTCTGCAGCCTTTTGGGCTTGTTCTTGTGCCCTAAGCATGCTATCAAGCAGTAGTTTGCATGTGTACTTGGAACACAGATTCGGATTTTAGACAGTATCCAAAACTTCTTGCTTTTCTCCCCTTGCTTTAACAAGTTTAATCTTAAATGATATTGGTTTTCTTGTTCAATATACACTTTTGTTTAAAAGATTATTCTAGCTACAAGTAACTAATAAGAGACTGATGCAAAATCTATTAAAAATGGTGTATAAGAATGTTCATTTTTATCTTGAGTATGACTTTTGAAAAATAAAAAAAGAAAAACATAAGAAAATATAAAATAAAAAAAGAAGAAGAAAGAATGTTCATTTTGCCTTGTACCATGTATGCATCCAAAATATTCCCATCAAAAGTTTATAATCGGCCGGGCGCGGTGGCTCATGCCTATAATCCCAGCACTTTGGGAGGCTGAGGGGAGTGGATTGCTCGAGGTCAGGAGTTTGAAACCAGCCTGAGCAAGAGCAAGACCCTGTCTCTACTAAAAATAGAAAGAAATTAATTGGCCAACTAAAAATATATAGAAAAAAGTAGCCGGGCATGGTGGCACATGCCTGTAGTCCCAGTTACTCAGGAGGCTGAGGCAGGAGGATCGCTTGAGCCCAGGAGTATGAGGTTGCTGTGAGCTAGGCTGACGCCATGGCACTCACTCTAGCCTGGGCAACAAAGCGAGACTCAGTCTCAAAAAAAAAAGAGCTTAAAAAAAAAAGTTTATAATCATTTCCCAAATATGAAAACTGATATTCCTGAAATTCTGGCTGGCATCTTTTGGATTTATCAATATTGTTAGTATTTGCATATATCTGGAATAAAGACAAGGGGCAAATAACGTTATCTGTTCCTTGATCAAAGCCAAATCTTTTCCAAAGAGTATCATTAAAAAGTATCATTCTTGTAACAAATCCATTTCATAGTCCTGATATGTGGCTGTAATAGTTCTTTGTTAATAGGATTATAAGAAATTCTTCATGTTAAAATAATCAATCAGGTATAACAGATCGTTTATCTATTTCTCATTCCCTTAATCATTCCTCTCGTTGACAAAAAAAAAAAGTATAGGATAGTTGTTTGCAGAACACATCTTACTCGTTAATGCATCTTTTAAAATTCCACTTCTTTTTTCTTATGTGAACAGTTCTAATCAAATTTCCCTCACACCTCTGTAGCAGCAATCACCCCACTCCCATAAGAAACAACATGCACACATTAGGGGCTTCCAGATTTTTCCAACAGTGGTTCCCATGATCAGGACTCTATAGTGTACAGTCTGCATCAATTGTTCCACTAATAGCTAAGGTGGATCTAGTAGGTACATGTTTGTCATTCAACTGTTATTACATGATCCAAATGTGAACCCAATGCTTTGGACATGATTCATATATGAGTCAGGTGCTTGATTCACACCTGCTTTTCCTTTGACAGTAATCCTTGTTAATGCCCTAATTTTATAAGGTAATTTTAGTGGAATCAACCTTGAACAACTCCAAATTATGTAATTAATTACATTCAGCTTCAATTACAGTTACTTTTTAATCTCAGCCTCTCATCCTGACACCCCAGCAGAAGTTGGGACACACAATGGCAGTGACGGGTGGGTGGGAGGCCTCTCTAGCTTGCTGGTTTGTATGGGTCTCTGATAATGTAAATTGCATTTATTTATGCTAAAAAAAATCCCAGGGATTAGTGACGTGTGTGCCATTTACTTGGATTTAAGGGCTTGGAGAAGTTAAAAGGCAGAGGGTGGAGGGAACCACTTTCAGCAATTCCTGATTACATTTCCCGTTACACTCGTTTTGAAGAGGTTTAATTGGTATAACTTAAAAAAAAATTCCTGTGGTCACATAAATTGCGTTTATGCTGGATTTAAAAAAAATTAAATAGCTTTCTTTATTATAGAGTTGCTTAGTCTTTAATGTGTTAATATATGTAATGAATTTCTAAGAAGCGGGATATAAAATGTTTCCCAAACTATTTTGAACAGAGAACATTCCTTCCTTACCAAAAAAAAAAAAAAAAAAAACAGACCCTTTATTGACGTATCATTTACATGCCATGAAATTCACTTGTTTTAAGGGTACAAGTAAATGATTTTTAGTTTATTGATGGAGTTATACAATTATCACCAAAATCCAAGTTTAGACCAGTTCCACCACCTCAAAAACATCCCTTGTTACTATTTGCCATCATTTGCTATTCCTACCTCTAGCCCCAGGCAACCATTAATCTACTTTGTGTCTTTATAGATTTTCCTCTTGTGGAAATTTTATATAAATGGTCTCATACACTGTCTGTCTAGCTTCTTTCACTAAGCATGTTTTTGATGCTTATCCATTTTGTAGCATGTATCAGTACTTCATTCCTTTTTATTGACAAATATTCCATATATATATATGGAATATATTCCAAATATTTGGAATATATTCCAAATATTCCATATATATATATATCACCCTTTGTTTATCCATTCACCAGTTTATGGACATTTGGATTGTTTCCCCTTTTTGGCTACTGTGAATAATTCTACCATGAATATTCATGTACAAGTCTGAGTGTGGACATACATTTTTATTTCTCTTGGTATATACTTAGGAATGGAATTGGGAATCATATGGTCAATTTATGTTGAATTTTTCAAGAAACTTCCCAACTGTTTTCCAAAGTGGTGACACCATTTGCATTTCTACTAGCAGTGTATGAGAGTTCCAATTTCTCCACGTCCTTGTCAACATTTTTCATCGTTTGTCTCTGGGTGTGTAGTAGTATCTCATTGTGGTTTTGATTTGCATTCCTCGATGACCCAAAATGTCAAGCATCTGTTCATGTGTTTGTCTACCATTCATATAACTTCTTTGCCCAAATGTCTATTCAAATTTTTGCCCATTTTTAAATTGGGTAATTTTATCATTAAGGTACAAGAGAAAATACATATGAAAATAAAAAGTGAAAAAGTAAAATTAGTTCCTTATGTATTCTGGATAAAAGGCCTCAATCAGATATGATTCATAAATATTTTCTCTGTGGTTTTCTTTTCACTTCCTTTATGGTGTGTCTTTTGAAGTGCAAAAGTTTTTAACTTTGACAAAGTCCAATTTATCGATTTTTTTTTTTAGTGCTTGTGCTTTTTTGTTCTATCTACAAAGGTCACAAAGATTCACTCCTATGTTTTCCTCTAAAAGTTTTACAATTTTAGCTCTTGCATTTAGATCTATGATTCATTTGGAATTAAATTTTGAGTATGATGTGGGAGGTAAGGGTTTAAATATATCTTTTTGTACGTGGCTATCCAATTGCCCTAGCACCATTTCTTGAAAAGACTATCCTTTCCCTATTGAATTGCCTGGGCACCTTTGTTGAAAATCAACTAAGCATAAATTTAGGAGTCTTTAATATGTTAATGTATGTTGTGAATCTCCAACTGGGAGGATATAAGATGTTTCCCCAAATGTTTTTAACAAGGAATCTCACCTGTTTTTAAAAAAAAAACATATCAACTTTCACACAGGTTCTTACTGCTATCCACAGACCAAGCTTTAGGGAAGCTAAATTGTTTTCATGCTTCTCTAAATTGTACAGGGCTCTAACTTTTATTTGCAACTTTGTTTTAGTCACTAGGAGGCTGACTGTTGTATTTGAACTGCAAAACCAAAGATGTAATTTCTACTGATGTGCTTATTACAAAGATATCTCACTATGCAGTATGGAAAAACAGTTGAAAGCATTTGTTACCGAGTTAGGCCCTTATTTTATACATACAGTATATAGAAAGAAAGAGGGAATTTTCTTATAGGCATAATGGATAAAGCTTTGGAAGCTTGGAGAATTTTGCGAATGTGTTTACCTTTTTAGGGCAGTGCTAGATGTTTGATCATGATATATGACTAGCATAAACACCAGTAATGTTACACTCAAAGAAGACGTGTTTGTATACATTTATCACACACACACATATACACACATAATGACATGCACACTAGAGTTTTATTTGTTTGTTTGTTTTGTGTTTTTCCTTTTTAAAACTAGTAGGCCCGGTGCGGTGGCTCACTCCTGTAATCCTAGCACTGTGGGAAGCTGAGGCAGGTGGATACCTCAAGGTCAGGAGTTCGAAACCAGCCTAAGCAAGAGCCAGACCCCCGTCTCTACTAAAAATAGAAAGAAATTAATTGGCCAACTAATATATATAGAAAAAATTAGCCGGGCATGGTGGCTCATGCCTGTAGTCCCAGCTACTCGGGAAGCGAAGGCAGGTTCGAAATCAGCCTGAGCAAGAGAGAGAGACAGCATCTCTACTAAAAATAGAAAGAAATTAATTGGCTAACTAAAAATATATAGAAAAAAGTAGCCAGGCATGGTGGCACATGCCTATAGTCCCAGCTACTCAGGAGGCTGAGACAGAAGGATTACTTGATCTCAGGAGTCTGAGGTTGCTGTGAGCGAGGCTGACACCATGGCACTCACTCTAGCCTGGGCAACAGAGTGAGACTCTGTCTCAAAACAAAACCAAAACCAAAACAAAACAAAACAAAAACGAGTAGATTTTGTCTGAATGCTCTTATACAACAAAATATAATGCAACATGTTGGATAATTGCTTAAACTTGACCTTGTCAAAATAACAATACTATCACTTAGCATTATATTAGTACAACAAACAAAAGAGCTTAGTACAAAAATAAAAAGTGAAAGAGTAAAATTAGTGTCCCTTTATCATCTTGTGTTTATTTGTAGAACAAAAATAGGTAAAAGTCAATGATGAGAGAAAAATGTACAAATACTTGCATGGAAGAATGCATCGTCATAATTCTAAACAAGGGGACCACAAACGCTGAGTCCGCTCTTGGCGCGCAGAGCCTGACCAATGACAGGCGGACCACCCCAGTGAACCACTTGGCTTCTAGAAACCCACCGAAAATGATAGCATGAGCCACGCACACAGGTGTTCTAGCAAAGCCTTCCTAAGTGCATTCAATTACCCTAACCGACATATTGGTTTTCTAACCAGGCCTCTCAGTGATTTAGCGTTTGTTTTTTTTTTTTTTTTAACACATTAACTGCCACGAGAGTTGTATTTAACTCACTAGTTTTGAGCCCAGGGCCTAGTGAAGCATATGTAACTGCAGTTGGTTCGCGAAAATCTTATCTGTTGATGTTCTTACTGCTACCATTAATATTGACAATTTAATTGCATATAACTCATGCACAGAAAACAATAAAAATAACACATTTTTCATTAAATTAGAAAGGATCGTTTTGTTTTCGAAGTTTTTATTCTATGTTC
The DNA here is from genome assembly GCF_040939455.1 of Microcebus murinus. NCBI lineage: Eukaryota > Metazoa > Chordata > Mammalia > Primates > Cheirogaleidae > Microcebus > Microcebus murinus. The sequence continues at coordinate 78,443,397 of NC_134110.1, read as the reverse complement.
CTGATAAAACACCCTAGCCCCAAGAGAAAAAAAAATTTTTCTAGTGTGTCAATGTGTTAACAGTGTAATATTCTCAGATGGCATTATCTCACCTTATATATAAGAAATGATTGCATACACAAGCTGCCTAATTAGGTAGTAACAGCATTGGGGGCAGGGGTATTCTATTATGCCAAACAAAATTTAAAGTCGGAAATACATTTTCTTGCAAAGCTTAAGTCACATTTAGAACAGGATCCAGCATATAAAACGGCCCCTGCCTTATGTGCGAGACCTCCATCTAGTTTTGAGGCTTCTTAGCTCTTGTCCATTTCCATTCCCACTGTCCTCTTAAAGTAACTTAAGTGTTCACCTTAGTTTAAATCTCGAATCCTTTTCACAGATGCATTTTAGTAATTAGCCAATCTAGGAAAATTGTCTCGTATTCTGTTCTTACATTCGTTACCTGAAACCACGCTAGATATTTGCTCTGCGCGTTAAGACCTCCCCCACCCCCAGGCTACTTGGAAACTTCCAGGCTACTTCCTTGGGGGGGGGGCGGTTGGATTTTTGTTTTTGCAGGCCTTTGGTTTGCCTTGGCCGGCGTGCGTGTTCTCATTTTTTTTCCCCTCGGTGGCACGCAACGGTTCCCTACAGAGCGCGGCGGGAGGAGGACGGGCGCCGCGTTAAACAGTGACAGGTCTGCCCTGCGCGACCTTGCGGCCCGGCGCGGGGGCGGCAGTCCGTGCGGGCTTGCTCCCGGGCTCGGGGCCTTGCGGACAGACCGGGGCGGGATGGGGGAGGCTGGATCGCACCCCAACACCGCGCGGCACCCGTGTTTCCGCCCACTGGGGAAACCTCATTTCAGCCAGAGCCCTCCAATTCTGCCCGTGGAGGAAAGTCCGCCTCGCATCTGCGCAGCGGGGCGGTTTCAGGACGGTCCTGGCAGAAGGCTGACCCCTTCTGAGCCCCGTGCAAACAGGAAGCGAGTCCCCTGGCGAAGAAATGAGGGGCAGGAATTTGCATCTCTCTCCCAGGATTATCAAAGTCTGGGAGATTTTCTTCCCTGAAGTCAGCTGTCCTAAACTGCACTCAGAACGCTGCCTACCTTTCCAGGACTGTCGTCTGGAGCAGGTTCCCCGGGAGAGGCCAGGATTCCCAGATAAAAAGGGAAAGAAGACTCCAGACTCCGGTCAAGGATGGGAATGACTCTGTCACACACCTGGCTAAGATTTTTAGCAGAGTAAAGAGGGATTGCAAATTGACATATTTGCAGGCATGTACAAATCTGTAAAAGGCAGGGAGTTCTTATTCTGCAACGTAGGGTCAATCCATCATTGCCACATCAGTTACTCCTCGTGTTATCTTTATAAAGCTCTGATTTAAAGAACTCCTGCCGTATTGTTACAGATGAATGTCGGGGCTGATGGAACTCTCACCTCACACTAAGTAACCGTGAGGCTGTTTTTCAGTCTGTTTATCTCAGTGCTGCACATTGAACATACATTAACAAATACCATCATCGAATGAGGACACCGGTAAAAAAAAAAATGCCCAGCAAATCTGTAAATTCTGGTTAGTTGACAATATATTCCTGCTTAATTACTTGCATTCATCATGTCTCCATTCCTTCTGTTTACTTTGCAAAGAGGAAAGCCCTTTGAACCCAAACATTTATTGACCCCAGTCCCAGACAAGTCACAGAATTTGCCATAGGGAGGGCAAATCTTTCAGCATCTACTTCTAGCAATTTTCCCTACTTGGTGAGAAGATTTGATTTGAAAACATCCTCACGTAGCCATTCAAATACAAGTACAAATATATTTACCAAAAATTGAATGTGATTTTTGCACTGTTTATACCACTGCTTCCCTCCTGTACAGTGACTTTAATTATCTTAAATAAGTTTATACATTTAAATGAAAAGGAGGAGAGGAGTGATAATTGGGAAATGAACAGAAATAGAGGCATCTATCCTGAAGGTGTCCTATTACTCTGGGAAATTTTGCAGAGGGAAGTGAGATTAAATTAAAGCAAGAAGGGTTCCCATGCTAGGTTAATTTACACTATGCCTTTTATTTGCTTAGATTCTTTTGGAATGGACAAATTTATAACTGATTTCTTGATATTCTTTGCAAATTATAATGTTTTATAACTTTAAAATTTTTTATTTTTTAGAGATTGGGGAGTGCATGTTTTGATATGTTGCCCAGGCTGGTTTCAAACTTCTAGCCTCAAGCCACACTCTGGCTTCAGCCTCCCCAGTAACTGGGATTATAGGCGTGTGCCACTGTTGTGTAACTTTTAAAAGTGTGGACAGCTGGACAAGGTGGCTCAGGCCTGTAATCCTAGCACTCGAGAAGGCCAAGGCGGGAGGATCGCTCAAGGTCAGGAATTCAAAACCAGCCCGAGCAAGAGCGAGACCCTGTCTCTTCTGAAAATAGAAAGAAATTAATTGAACAACTAAAAATATATAGAAACAAAATTAACCGGGCATGGTGGCACATGCCTGTAGTCCCAGCTACTTGGGAGACTGAGGCAGAAGAATTGTTTCAGCCCAGGAGTTTGAGGTTGCTGTGAGCTAGGCTGACGCCACAGCACTCTAGCCCAGGAAACACAGTGAGACTCTGTCTCAAACAAATAAATAAATAATAAAGTGTGAACAGAACCCATCTACTGATTAGGGAATGAAGTTCTTTTTCTCTTCCACTAAAAGTATTTTAAAGTACACTTGAAATTTAAAACATGTACAAATTCAGAGGTTTAAAAAACTTCAAAAGCCACAGACACAGAGTTTGGGAAGCTAAAGGCTGTCAATCTCCTTTCTCACTTAATCCATGCTTTATTTTGCATTCCTCACAGGTAAGCAGGCAGCACCTATTATGCTCTGGACCCAAACCAGCTCCATGGAGCTGATCTCCAAAGAAATGGAATTTACTCTGGCATACAGCTTTTGTATGATACCTTTCCAAGGCCAAATCCCAAGATACCAGCAAGTGCAACTTTAGGCAATGATCCACATCTTGGATTAGCTGCTAAATAACCTTGGTGGACTAGTCCTGGGTGACAAGCAGGCTTTCAAGAGAGTAAGGCAAACCTCTCTTCCAGAAACTTTCTTCTTGACATTCTTGCATAATCTTTGAAACCTCTCCTCTGTGGATGATGTGCAGATTTGATTTTGGACAAGACAACAGGTTCTGCTTTCTTGGTGGTGGCAAGTGGGGTCCTTTATCTTGGTTTCCATGAGTAGACATGGGGGCATGACGACTTTGTGCTTGGCGTTCTTATAGCTGAGTGTGCTCTGCCTACTCCTTGCTCTTGTGTTGAGTGCCTGTTTTGTGCAGAAGGGTAAGACAAAAATCACTGCCAAAGGACCTCACAGTCTGTGGGGGGCATGGGGGTCACCTCCGAGGCCCTGACATTGACCCCGCCAAGCCTGGCTCCCTTATGTGTCCATAATCTTATAGTCACTTACAGTCAGTCTGAACCAGCTCTTAACCTCAACATTGTACTGTTTTAGGGAAATATCACACTTTTCCTACCCAAGGAACTTAAGTTTATCCCAAAGAATAGTAAATAGATTTTGAAGCTCCCAAAGTGTTTGTTTTGCTTAGTAACTAAAAAGAACTCTCCTGTTTGAGAAACTGGAGTGGATTAAAGATGACTGCAAATTCTTTGTCCTCCCCCCCAGGTGGAACCTATTTCCTCTCTCTTTGAATACGAGTTGGCTTTGGGACAGCTTAATGAATAGAAGGTGGCAGAGGTGGTACTGTGCCAGCTCCAGGCCTATGCCTTAAGAAGTTCTGGAGGTTTCCATTTGCTGTCTCTTTTGGGACCCCCAAACTACCAGGTAGAGAGACCATATGCCCTGCATGGTGAGGGAGGTGGCTTGGCCTGCCAGCCTCCTGGTACGGCCTCCAGATGCCTCTAGCTCCAGCCACCCTTTGAAAGACACCAAGTGAGACCAGCAGAACTGCTGGCTGAGCTATCAATCCACAGAAGCTGGAAAGCAAAGTGGTTGTTGTTTTAAGCCACTACATTTGGGAAAATTTGTTACATAGCAATAAATAATTGAAATAGAAAACGAGCCATTCACTCCCACCTATAACTCCTGGTTAACAGGAAATGGTTTTGCTTTATTGGAAAGACAGCTAGACCTGCTTGTCTAGATTGAGCGTGGGCTGATGATTTGTTGTGAGTTGCAGAGGGCACAGGTAAGGGTCCCTCCAGTGAGGGAGGGCAGGGCCATGGGGTCAGAAAGGATGATGCAGAGAGTCATGTGGGGAGTAGGCAGTGAGATATGGCCTGCAGGGCCTGGGCTGGTGGTGACAGACTTGAGGACCTAAATAGATGCTGTGAATAAAACCAGTGATCCGAGGCAGACAGCAGTACCCAGGCTGGGAGTGTTGAAGGGAGAGAGTGGGGAGGAATGATAAAAATAAATGCATAATTATTCAAATAAAAATGTTTATTCATATGCCACATAAAATTATCTACCCTACTACACTTTTGGAAACACTGCCTAGAAATAACACCCTTTTCATACCTCATGGCTCCTTCCTTCTGAAGGAGTCCTTCATGAGAAAGTAAGTAAATAGGGATTTTCTCTTTTTTTAAAAAAAAAAAAAAACTAGCTATTTTTTCTTACATAGTGAAACACAGATCTTTCTTCATTGCTCTATGGAGTGGTCACACTTAGCCCCATCAGCACAATTACACACACACAAGCACAACACGCAGACACAGGCACACATTGTTAAATAGGATGTTTTTCAAATTGGTAAACATGAAGGAAAATTTTCAACTTTCATACTTAAAAAGTTCCTAAAAAAATCAGTCAGTCTATTTGATATAAATTTTAGCATTTTTGAGGGAAATGGGGCTCAACTGATCCTCCTGCCTCAGCCTGCTAGGACTACAGGCACGAGCCACCCAGCTAAGTTTTCTATTTTTTGTAGAAAGGAGGGTCTTGCTATGTTGCTCAGGCTGGTCTCAAACTCCTGGCCTCAAGTGATCCTCCGCCCTCGGCCTCTCAGCGTACTAGAATTACAGGCACCACATAGCGCCCATTAACCTCTTTTTAAAAAGTTGAAATGTTGGAAGTCTAATATGGGATAAAAGAAAAAAAAGAAAAAGAATAAAGATAATTTAAAATTTATAAAAAAAAAATTATAAATAATTTTTAAAAAGTTGAAATGAAAGTATCATTGGATAAAATAAAGCTTCTCTTTTTTTTTTTTTTTTTTGAGACAGAATCTCCCTCTGTTGCCTGGGCTAGAGTGTTTATCATCTGATAAATCTCTCCTGTTATTTCTATTTACTTACTATGGAATCACAGGATTTTAGAGCTGTGAGCAGTCATGGAAGTCACTCAGTTCTTATCCAACCATTTTATTTGATAACAGAGGCCCAGAATCAGTTGAGTACTGGTTCAAAGTCACAGCATGTCTGCTCCTCTTCTCTGATATGAATGAATGAATATTTGCATGTGATTTCTCAGAAGGGTCCCATTTCTGTGATGGAGCAGGTCTTCCAGCAGAACAGGGCTCATTGTGCCCCAAAGGTGGGCAGCAGCCCGAACACCAACACGGGACTTTCTGGTGAGCAAAACTTCTCCAGAATGCAGAAATATCTAGACTGAGACCACTTGCTATGAGCTGGTCATCCGAAGTCCTGCCCCTTTGAAACATCCTTCAGTGGTACGCTCATGCCAGTGGTATGCTGATCCCATCTGTAGTCTGTCCCCTCTGAGCTGAGACACAGGCTGGGTGAGATTGCTGCCATGTGCTTTTGTTATTCTGTGCCTTGGTCCCTGACACACTGGGGTGGGAGGCAGCCCATTACAGCCGAGAGTTCCACCTGTACTGAGAGTTCTGCCACAAATGTGTGACGCCAGGGAAATCACTTAACATATCTGATTCATAATAGAGTGAATTGGATGACCTCTAAGATAAATGAAGAAAAAAAAAAAAACAGATGTTTACTCGAATCCTAAAAGAAGCCTAGTTTTTTTCCACTTCTATTTACTATATATATATATATATATATTGCTTGATTCCATTGGAATAATTCATCCTTCCTTCCTGCCCCATAACCCAGAAGCAGGAAGACTGGAAGGGGATGGATAAAAGAACAATGTTATATCCCACAGCAGGACAAAACAGTTGTGAAATTGGGGTTGGAGAAAGCAGAGAACACACTGATTATCATTTTTGAAGTAATGGGAATTAGTAGCAGTTAACATGGAACAAGGAAATAAGTATATTTTAGAGAATCTGGAAGTCAAGCTACGAGGAGCTAAAACATGACATGGAAAGCCACAGGGAGCCTTTGGAGACTGCCTGCTTAGCTCTCTCAAATCCTTTTCCCCCTATTCAAAATCAACAATTTAAAAATCAACATTCTCTGCTCAGAGGTGAACCCTTGACTGAGTTGGATCAAACATTTTTGCCCCTGTGTTTGGAAAGGAAAGTCAGAGATGGCCAGTGAGTGGTGTTCCTGGAACTGAGGTGGCAGAAACCAAGATTTCGGGGATCTCATTGATCACGTACTCAGAGGAACACAAAGGTCATCTGCAGAGGTGAAAAGTTAGGCAGCTTCAGGAAGAGAAACAGAGACAAAAGGCAGAAATGGAGAGGGTCTTGTGCCCCCCTCAACATAATGGCGTTTGGGTTTGGGACGAAGTCCCTGCTGGTGCCAGGGCACACTTGCCCCTGGGTGCTGTGAAGGGTGCCTATGTCCCTGTACCCCAACAATAAACTCCCCTGGTAAACATTGTTAAGGCAGCATATAAAAAGGGGCAGGAACATTCTTGTCTAGTGTTGGCTAACGAGCAAGATCGGTAAAGATAAAACATGTCCCTGGAAATAAGTTTCTTAGAAAAGAGAGCAATGAGGACAGGAATGGGTGAATCCCAGTGAAACTGAATCTGCCAGCTTCACAGGGCCTTTGCACCAGCTCCTCCACCCCTTCCAGAAACCTCTCCTGTCCCCAGTGCTCCTAAAGGTTGGCTCCTAAGAAATGGACATGCAGCTGAAAAGTCCCTTTCCTCCCCTAATCTCCCTCTCTCTATCCTGACTTTTCCCTCTGGCCATGAAGAAATAGGCCAATGATCTCCAAATTAGCAAATTCCACAAAAAGACAATTCTTCAGTTAGATGTTAATAGTAACAGAATTAACATTGCCCTCCACCTTTATTTCAAGTTTCAACCAGCTATTGGCTAAGAATTTTTCTCTCCTTTTCACCCTCTACTCACCTTCCTAATCAATGATCATCCTCTTAGATGAATTAGGCCAAAACTTTTGGTTCAAAACCAAACACTGTGGTCAGTCCTCCGGATATTTCTAAGCATGTGTGGATGCCTGAGAGACAGCCACTGCTTTCCAGGACTAAAGACAAAAGGTATCTAAAACTTGGGTCCACAAGGAAAGCCAGCAACACCCCCCACACCCCCCCCACCCCCCACCCCCGCTCTGAGTCGAGTCTTCCTCTAATTAAGTGAGTAATGCAGTGTAGATGAGAAGCCTAAATGGCTGGAATGTGCTTGTCTCTTGTGTACTTTTTCTGGTGTCTGGGCAGAGCCCCCCCCCCTCCCGCCATTCATGAGTCACTATGGTGGAAAGAAAAAGAGGGAGACCCAAGATGGAATTCCACGTTGGCCATTTATGATATGAGAGTCCTTGGGTCAGTTACTGCGCCTCTCCCATCCTCAGTCCCCTCACCTATAAAATAGTGCAGTATGATACAGTGTGTAGGTGGGCCTCAGAGGCTCAAAGTACAGACGGCAAATAACATATGTACCTTTACTGGCCAGCATCTAACATACACTAACTTTGCCTGGCATCTTGCTCAAAAAATAGTCAGCTGTTCTTTTTACCCAGTCAGAAGAGAAAAGCCTAGTTATGTGCTTTGGCCCATCACCCCTGTCCTTGTTCAGACTTGTCCACTAGCTTAGCCTTCACCCCAAGTCCTGTCTTCCATGCCCAGACACTATTATAACTTCTGCTAAATAATGTGTCCCTCATCACAATAGATATATTAAAAGAAAAAAAAAAAGTAAAAAATGTGTCCTGCCCGATACAGTTATTTTCTAACGTGGTGGTCTTACCAGTCTCATTTTATAAGACCTTTGTTTCTTTCTTTTGTTTTTTTTTTTTTTTTGAGACAGAGTCTCCCTCTGTCATCTGGGCTAGAGTGCAGTGGCATCAGCCTAGCTCACAGCAACCTCTAACTCCTGGGTTTAAGTGATCCTCCCGCCTTGGCCTCCCAGAGTGCTAGGATTATAGGCAAGAGCCACCTAGCCCACCCGGCCTAGGCCAAGGCCTTTGTTTCTTTACCTCATGCTAATGAGGCCTAGATATAATATTGTTGTTTTTTATTTTTGTAAAATTATATTGCTTCCTTGCTATGTAAACAGCACATATGTTTAGAATTATTTGGTGATCAGTACTAATTAGATCCTCTACTCGGCAGATATTTTAATTCTAGACTTTTATCTAGTCATTTTGAGTGATCGACCTAAACTCTGCACTGATTAAATCATCTTCTTTTTGTTTGACTGCCTCGGTAAGGGGGAAGAAAATCATGCAGTTGTATTCCTTTAAATTTCAGACCTAAAAATCAGTCTGTCTTTATAAACAGAAAAAATAAGGCATGCAATAATATTACTGCTAAGTGCTGCTTATGAATTCAATTAAATGGAACTTTTCTTGGGACAAAACCTGAAATCCTGTGAAAAATGTTTATAGTCTCTCTCCCTCCGTCCCTCCCCCATCCCTTCATTCTTCTTTTCTAATAAATCTTATTCAGACTGGGGAACCTACTGGGAAATTTTGCTTTTAGTTTTGGGAAACGTCAGTTACCAGTGATGGGAATATCAGAATATTTAAGCAAAGAAAAAAATAATCTCTTCTCTCTCACACGTGTTAAAAATAGTCACAGGGTATTTTTCTGTCTGAATTCTGAAAAAGGAAAAAAAAATCACTTTTGGGCTAAAGTTAATGAGGGAGCGTTTCCCTAAGGGGAAAACCTTTTTAGAAAATTAGAAGAAACAAACAGATTTCAAACTGCAACCAGTCATATCGGAAGGAGGGGGCTGGCCTGAGGCATCAGTCCGACCCCTTTCTTCCCTTGCTCCCTCCCTTTGGACAGGCACGCAGCTGGGGAAATGGCTCCGGCCTCGAGGAAACACGCTTTTTCCCCTTCATTTTCTCAGTGGCAGGTAGAGAGTGGAGTAAGTTCTGACTCTCTAAAATTTACTAGAGGCCTAGCCTCTAGGGCTTGTTTACTTTGCAGGGGTCTTTCCCCTCCCCCGTCGAGTAAAATTTACACTCGACCCCTAAGCCAAGCCTGAAAAGAGGCTCTTCCCTTTAGCTCTCGGCCTAAAAACTTGGCAGGCCCAGCCTTATTGGTTCTCACCCCATCTGCCCCCCAGCCTGGGTCCTGCCCCTTATTAGCTCCCAGCATTGCCACCCTCTCTCTGCTCAGAGAAAAGTCAATCCTTTGCTCACTTCTGTCCCAAATGTTCCCATTTTGTTTCTTCCACTGCTTTCCCTCAATCGCCTGAGTCTATGGGGAACCACAGAGCTGATTCAGACAGAAGAAAAGATATAAAGGCAAAAGATTTTAGGGGTGAGAATATTCTCATTATCTATTTAGAGGCTAAATTCAGCAGACAACTCTCAACGCCCACTTGTCTTTTGAATGTGCAAACATCATGTGACACTTAGTGTACTCCTCCTAATTTACAGGTGCCTAAGAATTTAAGATTGTGGTCAGAACTTTCATAGAAAATAAAGAACAAGTCAAAGTATAAGCAACAGGATATAGCCAAGTTTTTTTAAAAAATGGTTAAGAGTGAATTCAGAATATGTATTTAAAATATTGCTCCATTTCTAAATATTCATGTGAAGCTACATTAAGAATCTGTATTTAGGCCAGGCGCCTGTGGCTCATGCCTTTAATCCTATCACTCTCTAGGACGCGGAGGCGGGAGGGAGGGAGGGAGGATCGCTTGAGGTCAGGAGTTCAAGACCAGACAGAGCAAGAGTGAGACCTGTCTCTACAAAAAATAGAAAAATTAGCTGGGTGTGGTGGTGAGTGCCTATAGTCCCAGCTACTTCGGAGGCTGAGGCAGGAGGATCACTTGAGCCCAGGAGTTTGAGGTTGCAGTGACCTGTGATGATGCCACTGCACTCTATCATGGGCAACAAAGCAAGAGACCATCTCAAAAAAGAAAAAGAATTTGTGTTTAATCAGTTTGGGCCTGGTGGGTTGCTGCTTTCTAGTTTTCTGAAGTTTACAATATTGTACAAAAAATCAGCAATAGTACAAGGGCAAGGCAGGATCCCTTGTCTTATTTAATTAAAATCATTTTTTACTTGCTTGATTTCTTAAAATAAATAGACTCTTATCTCTATCATTTTGGTATATCAAAGTCAATGTAATGATTCTCTTTCAAATCCTTTTTATAAACCACACTGCTCAGTGATGGTGGGTTTGAGGTCTTCATCCCAATCCTGCCTACTACTGTGCAAATCTGGGCAGATTTTATGCCCTTGCTAAGCCTCAGTTTCCTCATCTATAAAATGGTATAATAGCATCTGTCTTCTAAGATTAAGAGGATTAAATAAAATGCTAATACCTATAAATTGCTTAAAATAGAACCTGGAATTCATTGGAGCCTCACAAAATGCTACATATCAAGTAGTTGGGAATCTAAAAGTCATGCATTTCATGTCAAAATAAGTGAAAGTTTAGAGTTTTATAGGTACAGTTGGAAGTTTGCTTGTATTTTTCATCTTTTCTTTTTGGTCAAGGATAGAGTTGAAACCAGATGGGATGTCACACAATTATAAACTTACAAGTTTTCCTGTTACTTTTAGGTAGGTGCCTAATTTGGGAATATGTGGGTAGAAGAAACCAAAAAATGTTCCCTTGGGTAATACCTGAAAACAGATTTGGATTTTCAGAACAAACAACAAAACAAAAGCCCTGGCTATCTCTACATAAAGTGGTCTTTAAGGCTTTGGAAGATCCTTTGACCTTTGCTTTATGAAACACAGATAACCTTACATTTGATTGGTGAATTTTCTGCCCCTTTTTTTTTTTTTTAAAATCATGTTCCCTGCCTGAAAGCTAAACCTATTTCTGGTGAGCACTGTTTTTTCAATTAGGTTTATTTTCATTTTCCCATAGGCCATGTTAGCTGAGAACATCCAAAAGTTTATTTTTCTTCACTTTACTTTTTATGATGGTTTTAAATAAAATATATAGCCGTACCTATTCCTTTTGACATACTGATAGGTCTGAAATAAGTTATTTTTTTTTTCCCCACACACATTTAACGTCATGTCAATAAGAGCTATTCCAAAATGCTTTTCGGAGTGGAACCGTAGTCCATTTTTGTGTGGCAAACTCTTGGAGAGAGCAAGGATCACATCCGTGTCGCCAACTTCGTGAAATGTCTTGTGCAAGCCGGTGTTACCGCCAGTAGTATTTAAGAACTGAGGATCTGCTTTGCGACTTGGCCAGTCTCCAAAATTTTCAGCTAGCTATCGGAAAACGTTGTTTAAAATTTCAAGCCTAGCATCAGTAGAATGCATGATTCTCTCCACGAGGTCCCTGATTTGGGAGAGGAGGGGTGGGGGCGCAGGAGGGTGGACTCAAAATGAAAGCCCACACCACCTTTCCAAATAGTTTTTTGGTGGAAAATAGGCTCTGGTGGAAACACTGGGGGCGATCGCGAACCTCAGCTAAGAAATCTTCCCCGGGCGGCCGGGGTGCCTCCCCTCCCGGAGCCCGGCCGGCAGGCCCCGGGCACCGTCGTCCGCACGTCCCCGAGGACGGCGGGCCGCTCGGGGGCCCGGGAGCCGCCCGGCAGCCGGGGAAGGAAGGCGGGCGCAGCCGGGGCAGCGGGGCCACGCCACCTCCCGGCCGCAGGCGCTCCGCGGCTCCGCCCTGCGCCGGGTGGCCCGCGGGCCGCCGCAGTCCCCGCCCGCGGAAGCGCTCGGCCGCCCGCTCCTCCTCCCGCCGCTGGGCGGCCCGCAGGCATCCCGCCCGGGCATCCCGCTCGGGAGAGGGGCCCTAGAGCCGCGCCCACCCTCCTAGAGGCTCGCACCCTGCTGCCTTCTCACGCCCCCAACTCCTTCCCTGCGCCTCCCAGCGCCCCCTCCTCCCGCTCCCTCGCTCCCGGCACTTCTCCCTGCCCCCCACCCACGCCGCTGCTCCCTGCCTTTCTTCCTGCCCCTGCTCCTCCCCCCTCGCTCCTGCTCCCCTCCTTCCTTCCCTGCACCCTTTCTCTCTGCCCTCCCTCCTGCGCCCCTCCTGCCCGCTCCCCTTCTTCCTAGTTTCCTCCCCTGCTCTCCTCCTCCCCTCTCCCCCAGCTCCCGGGCTCCCCTGCTCTCCTCCTCCCTAGAGCCCCTGCTCCCCTGCTTCCCTCCTCCCCTCCTGCCCTCCTCCCCTCCTGCCCTCCTCCCCGGCTCCCCTCCTCCCCGGCTCCCTTCCTCCCCACCTCCCCTCCTCCCGGGCTCCCCTCCTCCCCAGATCCCCTCCTCCCCAGTTCCCCTGCTCCCCTCCTCCCCAGTTCCCCTCCTCCCCTGCTCCCTGCTCCCCTGCTCCCCTGCTCCCTGCTCCCCTCCTCCCCTGTTCCCCTCCTCCCCAGTTCCCCTGCTCCCCTCCTTCCCTGCTCCCCTCCTCCCCTGCTCCCCTCCTCCCCTTCTCCCCTTCTCCCCTGCTCCCCTCCTCCCCAGTTCCCCTGCTCCCCTCCTCCCCTGCTCCCTGGTCCCCTCCTCCCCTCCTCCCCTTCTCCCCTGCTCCCCGGCTCCCGGGCTCCCAGCTTCCCTTCGCGGCTTGCGGAGCTCCCACGCTGTTGCTATGGAGGCGCCCGCGGCTGTTCGCGCCGGGGCAGGAGCTGCCCTGGAGCCCGGGGACGAAGCAGTGACTGCCCCAGGCTCGGGCGCCTTGCCCCAACAAGGCCGTGGGACAGAGCGCGCCCTCCCCCACCGCGGGAGTGCTCTGTGAGACCCTCGGGCGCCCCAGGCCTCGAGGCTTAAGACCACCGCGAATCTGTGCGCCCCCAAGCTCTGTGGGCAGGACCCCTGGGGCCGGGGTGACAGCTGCGCTCTACCGCGCTACCTTCCCGGACCCCAGAAGATCTCTCCCGCTCGCCCCATCCCGGAGGTGTCTCTGGGGCCGGGGGACGGCCAGATGGCCCCATTTAACACGACTGTCCCTTTTGTTGGGGGCCGAAGTAGAGTGTAGGCCAATTTACATAGGAAAATGGGGTTTGTGTCCCCAGTTCAGTGCAGTGCCCCGACAGCTGGTGGCTCTGTCATCATGTCAGGACCCCACAGCATGATGTTTAAAGTGGCTTTATGTGTGCAGATGTGTGAGTGTGAATAGCAATTGATTGAGAACCAGTGACTACTACGTCTGGCTTGGACGTACTAAGCTTTTGCGGAGTAAATTTTATCAGCCTGGTCACAGAATAGACCCTAGAATGGAAAAGTCTTGCTGAAGACTTCTGATGCTCTCTTACAGAACTTGTAGCTTATGGTTTTATTCAGAACTCCAAAAAGCTATATTGTTTGGGTCTGAGGAGGGTTTTGAAATCCTTACTATTTACGACTTGGTCATTGCTCGTAAAAGTTGTGAGGCTGAACACAGAAAAGACTTAAGGAGGACTGCCAGGACTTTAAAAAAATATATTGATGAAAAATCTTAATCTAATTCATTTTATTAAACTACCTTGACTCAGCTGGTTTGTGTCCAGGGCTGTAGCCTGTAACAGGCTGAAAGTTATCATTTGTTTAATTTGGAATCAGTAGCTTAAACATGTGTACTTAAATTGTAGAATGTTAGAACAGGGAGGAGCTTCTTCAGTCCCCTCGTTTTACCAGCGAGGAATTTGAGTCTTCAGAGAAGTTAAGTGATTTTCCAAAGATCACACAACTCTGTATAATATGACCTCAGTTCAAATCCATAAAAGATAAAGGAAAGCGAAACTTGAAAAGACAGATTTAGGAGCCTTTGAAATTACCTTAACCAAAAAGCTCTTAAACCTTTCTACCAGTGCACTGGAGCCACCAACAGGTAAGTCCCTAGAAGACAAGGGATCAAGAGCAATTTTTCCCCCTTCACCTTTATACCATCCTCTTTAGCTGAGTCTGTATTGGAGCCCATTCTAACCACTAACATTTTCTAGAACCCTGTACTGAGACTCGTGACTTTTTTTTCCATCAGAGCAATCATTTTGTAACAAAGATGGAAAGTACATGCTTAGGATTTGTAGGAAATGGGAAACCAAAGCTGGGCTGGAAACTTCTTGGTCCCCATTTTCAGGTAGAAAGACATAATGACGATTCTGGAGCCTGCACTCACCTTACCAGAAAAGGTAGGGTGGTCAATTTGGAAAGGCTTTGAGCTCCACAGAATAATGCACTACCTACCTTTGTAGTAATTTAAAAGAATCTTTGAAAGATGGTCTCCTTACATCCGGAAGTGTGTTGCAAGAATTCAATTGGCTAAAACCCTCTGCCTTTAAACCCTAAGTGAGTTTATAATACTTTAGGAAAGAGTATCTCTGGAGAAGCTTTTGCTTGAGCTGTAGTGAACCACAGGATGCCACATGAAGAAGAGAATATGAGTTCAAACATGAGAAAGAGCAAGAATGTACAACTGGATTGAAACTGGTGATGGGTGTTCGTTTCTGCTCTGCTTCTCATACCAGAACAAGTTAGCACGTTTTTCCTGCCTCATATTTGTTTGGGTCCAGGTAGTACCAGGATGAGAATACCAAATGTATGATGGGGATGTCAGGCAACGAACATAAGAACTTCTCAATTCTTGGAAAGAGAATTAGAATCACTAATAATGTGTTACTTTTTTTTTTTTTTTTTTTTGAGACAAAGTCTTACTCTGTTGCCCTGGCTAGAGTGCCATGGAATCAGCCTAGCTCACAGCAACCTCAAACTCCTGGGCTCATGCAATCCTTCTGCCTCAGCATCCTGAGTAGCTGGGACTACAGGCATGCACCTCCATGCCTGGCTAATTTTTTCTATGTATTTTTTAGTCGGCCAATTAATTTCTTTCTACTTTTAGTAGAGACAGCGTCTCACTCTTGCTCAGGCTGGTCTCGAACTCTTGACCTTGAGTGATCCCTGAGTGCTCCCAGAGTGCTAGGATTACAAGTGTGAGCCACCGCGCCTAGCCTGTGTTACGTTTTTAAAATAACTGTATGCAAGGAAGGTATGTGAAATTGACGCCAGCACCACTACTACCACATAGCACTTACTGTCTGTCCCCCTTACTGCTTTACTTTGACTATTCTTTAGCACCTAGATTAGTTAGCTGTTGAGATATAACAAATAGCCCCCAAACTCAACCTCAGAACAATGACCATTAATTATTTTAGCTCATGCGTCTGGGTCTACGGGAGGTCAGCAGATCTAGAATGTGCACAGTGAGTGGCTCTGGTGATGTTGGCTCGTATGAGCATCTAAGAGTCTTCCAAAGCTCTGCTTTGGATTGAGTTTGGCTGAGGAAGCTTAGCTGCTCCTATACTCCTCTTATCCTTCTCCCTGAACTAGCAGAGCACCCGGGGCATGTTCTTTTCTTGGCAATGGCAAGACAGTAAGAAAGGCATTGGAATCATGACGGCCTCTTGTTTCTCTAGAATGTATAACTGGGACCGTTTCACTTCTACCTCATTCTGTTGGCCAAAGCAGGTCACATGGCCAGCCTCAAGTCAAAGGGAAGCGAAAAAGCCCCACTCACTATAGAAAACATGACAAAGGGGATGGATAGGCCGGGCATAGGTGGCTCATGCCTGTAATCCTAGCTCTCTTGGAGGCTGAGGCGGGTGGATTGCTCAAGGTCAGGAGTTCGAGACCAGCCTGAGCAAGAGCAAGACCCCGTCTCTACTAAAAATAGAAAGAAATTCATTGGCTAACTAAAAATATATGGAAAAAATTAGCTGGGCATGGTGGCGCATGCCTGTAGTCCCAGCTACTTGGGAGACTGAGGCAGAAGGATTGCTGGAGCCAAGGAGTTTGAGGTTGCTGTGAGCTAGGTTGACGCCATGACACTCTAGCCCGGGCAACAGAGTGAGACTTTGTCTCAAAACAAAAACAAACAAACAAAAAGGCAGATGGATGGAAGGATGGTGACAAACTGGGGCCATTAATGCAATCAACACAGCACTTGTCTCCATCTAACGTATATATATTAATTATTTATGTTTGTTTCTCTTCTTGCTAGAATGTAAGCTCAAAATGAGCAGGGACTTTTGTCTGCTTTGTTTGTTGCTGTATCCTCAATGCCCAGAACAGTGGCACATTATAGATGTTTAATAGGGAATGAACCAACTAGGAGGATCACATTAATTATTTTGGCTGATGCACAAAACCAAAATTTTCTGAGATAGAATATAAGTTTGTTAGTTTATCCTCAATTGGTGTTAAAAATGTTCTGATTTAAAGATCATTGTCCAAGTTTGGAGAAAGTGCTGGCTGTTTAGTATAAATGTTGTTTCTTAAACTTTTTTTTTAAAAAAAGTTTAGATTTCAAAATGGTTTACCATAGTTTGTTAAATGGGCAGAAAGTTAAAAGTAGGGAGATGGAGAATTTTACATATATTTTGGCAGAGAATATATTGCTTCTTCCTATGTGGAAATAGTACTAAAATAAACTTAAGCTTTCAGAATATGAATCTGAAAAAAATCTTTGGATTTAAACTGTTCTAATAGGTGCGGGATATAAGTAGTGCCCACCCAAATGACTTTTGCTGGGCTTTTGGGTCCACAGAAATTCATTTCAGTAATTTCTCTCCCCTTTCTACCCCACTTTGCCTTATCCAAAGGAGCTTTCTTCAGGTCACGCTTTCAAGAGGAATTCCTGTGCAATATATTTTTTTATTCCCTTGGGTTTTGAATTTGTGCTGCCATTTTTTGACTCTGACAGATGATGAGGTAGGAGATACAGTAGGCGTTAATGCTCCGTTACATAAAGGGGAGTTTTGCATATGTCCATACTTAGCAGCAGGCTAATTTTGGGACTCCCACAAGAAACCCAAGTCTTGAACACTGGATTATCTGAAGTTTCAGTGTGCCAAGTGACTAACTCCTCAGACAGGCAGCTTTTACACCTGCAAGCTGGATTTCAGGTGGATATATTAAGTTGGGTAAGAGAGGAGCCTGGAAAATTAGAGGCCTGTTGACATCCTGATTTATAGTTCTCTTTCTCTCTGTCTCTCTCTATAGGCTACTGAATAAAATACCCATAAATAGTGAATATTGCAAGTTATAAATTTAAAATGTTATAAGTATTTCTCGGGAAGGTTTCATCTACAAATGACCTTTATATGAACATGTTTGTCTTATTTTTAGTGAGACCCTAAAACTGGTTTAATTAGTTTAACTTTCGTCTTTTGGGCTGGGAGTTCAGAGATTTAGAGGGTCTTTGGTTCATTCATTCAGCGAACATTCCTTGAGGGTCTAGCAGGTGCAGCGAGTGTAAGGAGACAGAGCCCTTGGCCCTAAAGCCCTCATAGTCTTGGGGGAAGACCTGCAAGTCAAGGGGCAATTTCAGCACAGTTGGATAAGGGGTATGATTGGGGAAAGGGTGCTCTGAGAGTTCAGAGAGGTGCCTAGGGACATGGGGAGGCAAGGAAAGTAAAGGAACATTGGTAGTTGTGTCATGCCTTCCGGCTAGCAGAAGTCATTTTGTATTCATTCTCTCTTCTCATCCTGACAGTAGTAGCTCTCCCTGCAGGCCAAGGCAAGGCATTCTTCCTACAGCAAGCACTCTATGATTCCTGTGTCAGGCTAAAGCAGGAGTCCTCAAACTACGGGCCCATGGGCCACATGCCTCCCACCTAGGACATTTATCCTGTCCTCTGGGTGTTTTTGCCCCTGCTGCCTGTCCTGCTTAGCAGCCGACTTGTCCGGGGCCCACAGTCCGCACTCTCCAATGGTCTGAGGGACAGTGAACTGGCCCCCTGTTTAATAAGTTTGAGGACCCCTGGGCTAACGGGTATACAATCTCCAGGCTGCGCACTCTGTAAGGGATGGAAACTCCATTCACACCTGGGTCTGCTGACAGAAGGGAGCCTGGTGGGTCTTGGGCAGGACAGCTCCTGGGTCCCTAGGTGGTGTCGAGGAGATGGCCACCTGTATAGTATTAGCATGAAGGTGAGTGGAGCCAAAGAAGAGATACTTGAGGCCTGGGGAAAAAAAGCCAATCAGGAGAGAGCCTTGGAATTGGCTGGAAAATTTATTGTCTGGACAACAAACGAACAACAACAAAAACAAAACAGGGGAACCAAAGGAGAAAGAAAAGAAGAAAAACAATGAGGCCCATTGAAGGACAAAATGTGCCAGTAAGGTCAACTTGAAGAAGTGAAGCTGACGGCTAACATAAGCAAATTATTCATCTCCCCAATCCTCACAGCGAAATGAGGATATATTTCTTATGGAGCAGTGGTGAGGGTGAGAGGCGATATAATTAAAGACCGTGCCATGGTGCTATCACAGGGCCTCAGTAACTTTGGTAACTCCTAAATGTAGGTGTGGCTGCTTCACTACACACAACAGAAAGTAAAAAATACATAATTTTGTTTTTTCTGAGACAGAGTCTCTCTCTGTTGCCTGGGCTAGAGTGCCTTGGCATCAGCCTAGCTCACAGCAACCTCAAACTCCTGGGCTCAAGCGATCCTCCTGCCTCAGCCTCCCAAGTAGCTGGGACTACAGGTGCACACCACAACACCAAGCTAATTTTTTCTATTAGTAGAAGAGATGAGGTCTCCCTCTTGCTCAGGCTGTTCGTGACTCCTGACTTCAAGTGATCCTCCCGCCTCAGCCTCCCACAGTGCTAGGATTACAGGTGTGAGTCAAAAATACATAAATTTTTTTCTGGATCAAATTCTAAGATATCTGTATTCTTTTGGTGTTGAAAACGCATTTTTGAATATGGGAGCATTTCTCTTCCCAGTTATGTGCGAGTCTCCTGGTCCCACAAGGTTATGTAGGGCCTACAATAATTTCCAAATTAAGTGATTTTACCATCTCATCAGTATAGCAAGGGTTCTGGCTGAACTCACACTGTGGGTTCAGAGTTGGGCCGTATGCAAACTTAACAGGGGTGAACGTCAATGAGAGTGGGTTGATTTGGTGGTCATCAGTGCTGTTCACAAATGGTCTGGTTCTCTTCCTTCTGAGCATGCAGTAGGATTACACTTTTTTTGTCCCCTTGAAGCTAGGCATGTCCATGGGACTTTCTTGGGCTGATGAAATGAGTCTAGAAGTGATTTGTCTCACATCTGAGCAGCCTTTAGGAGCCAGACCACAGAAGCCATGGGAGCGTGTTGAGATGGAGCCGCTGTCAGCTTGGCTTCCTGGGTGACTCAGAGGAACAGAGGGCCCTGACAACCCACATGACACATAGGAGACACAAGAAGTGAACCTTCACCGTGCCTCCCCACCGGCAGTTTCATGTGTTACTGCCACATAACTTGGCCTGTTTTGACTGATATGTTCAATGTTCTAGAGCCTTTTTGTATGTGTAGGGGGTTGGGGGGGCTACACCATTCCTGGAGGTACTGCAATACCGGTGGATGTAATTGATGGAGTGGACGGAGCAAGCGCCTAGTCCATCTCCCTGCTCCAGAAATCCATTTAGTGTATATTATCCTGGCATAGAGGACGTTTCAGATATTAAACTGGTAAGAACAGATACTACACTTGATCTCAGCCCAAAGGCTGAGAAGTGGTTAGCCTTTTTTTTTTTCTAACTTAAGGAGGAGAGAGTTTTTGTTTGTTTTCTTCTTTTGTTGAGGGAAGACGGGGGTGGAAGGGACAAGGACCAGGGGAGGAGATGGCATGTGCCTGCTCTCCATCTAGGCCTTCAGTCTAGTTTGAAGTCCCACTGGGTGTCCAGCAGTGACAGCAGAAGCAGGAAGACATGGGTAGATTTGTTATAGGACATGCCTGAGACACCACTATGGAGACTCCCAGAAATGACGGGGGAGGGGGGGGCAGATTTGGGAGAGGAGTGGCTGAGGTCCCGACAGTGGTGGTAGAAGCCACTGTCATTTGGAATTTATTTATTTATTTATTTTTTTGAGACAGAGTCTCACTCTGTTGCCTGGGCTAGAGTGCCGTGGCGTCAGCCTAGCTCACAGCAACCTCAAACTCCTGGGCTCAAGCAATCCTTCTGCCTCAGCCTCCCGAGTAGCTGGGATTACAGGCATGCGCCACCATGCCCGGCTAATGTTTTCTATATATTTTTGTTTCTTTTTTTTTTTTTTTTCAGGAAGCCAAAGTAGTTGGATCTATATATTTTTAGTTGTCCAATTAATTTCTTTCTATTTTAAGTAGAGATGGGATCTCACTCTTGCTCAGGCTGGTTTTGAACTCCTGACCTTGAGCGATCCGCCTGCCTTGGCCTCCCAGAGTGCAAGGATTATAGGCATGAGCCACTGTGCCTAGTCTGGAATTGATATTAATGTGACCTTACGTGTATGCATAGGCTTGGGAGGTGTGGGGACAGTGAGTGAGACTGTCATTCAGCTGCCCGGGGTCACCGGGGCTGGCAGCACGCCTGCAAACCCGTCAGGGTGCACACCCGTAGGTCTTTCTGATTGGCATCTGCTTTCTGCTCTGTCATCTTCCCCGAGACTGCTTTCTTCTGGTGGTATGGATCAGTGTGTATCTTCTTTAGCAGTCAAACTAAGTATTCATTTCATAAGGAAGAAAACAAAAATGTTTAATTAATTATTATAAAAAGCTACTATAATTTCTAGACTTCATGATGGGACCAATTTTCTTTTTTATGAAATAATTTTATTTTTGGGAGAGAGTTTGGGAAGTGGTTTGCCAAACTACATTTGTCGTGTTTTTTTTTTGAGACAGAGTCTCACTTTGTTGCCCAGGCTAGAGTAAGTGCCGTGGCATCAGCCTAGCTCACAGCAACCTCAAACACCTGGGCTCAAGCAATCCTCCTGCCTCAGCCTCCCAAGTAGCCGGGACTACAGGCATGTGCCACCATGCCTGGCTAATTTTTTCTACACATATTGTTAGTTGGCCGATTAATTTCTTTCTATTTTTAGTAGAGACAGGGTCTCACTCTTGCTCAAACTCAAGCTGGTTTCCAACTCCTGACCTTGAGCGATCCTCCCGCCTCAGCTTCCCAGAGTGCTGGGATTAAAGGCGTGACCCACCACGCCCGGCCTACATTTGTTTTATTTATGAAATGAATTTAAGAAGCCAACAAACTATCCCAAAGTTGATCTTATCTGGTGGAGAGTGTTGGAAAGAAAGAAATAATAAGAGACACTGCTACGGAAGCACATATGTCTGTTTAGTTCTAAATCATGCACACACACACAAAATAGAGAGTATCTTTTATTATAATCAAACTTAAATTGGGTTGGGAGGAGCTTTCATGTTAACATGCTGTTACAAATTCACAAATTCAGTTGAACTACCTAGGGTATGTTATTTATAGCTTACATTCATCTTAGGCTATCTAACCCCTGCAGGCACCTTAGAGGATTGACTCTTCAGCTCTTTCTCTTCTATTTTGTCATCTTTGTTGCTGTCTTTAGGCAGCAGCAGGGAATTTCCTGGTGACACCTACAGTTGTGACCTCAGCTTTGAGAATCCATTAATTCTTCTCCATCTGCATGGATCAATAGCAACCCTGGCGTCACAGTTTTGTGCACAACAGGGCCATCCATCTTCCTCTTGAAATATCATGTAAGATTGGGGATAATCTCAACGTGGAAAATAGAATTTATTCTTTCAACAGTCAATGGCAGATTATTTTTGTCAATATCACATTTCCTTCAAATATAATAACTTAAACATTTATGAAGCTCTTTCAAATGAATTAACACACAATTTCTCACCCCAAAATGGTGGAGTCCAATGAAATATTATTATCCTCAATTTACTGAAGAGGACACTGAATCTTGCTCAAGGTCACTAGTTGGTAGCAGAAATGGAATTCAAACTTTGAACTTCATGCTTCCTGGCCATCCGACCTTCCTTCATGGGGGAGGAGCATTGTTAAATAATTAAATGAGGACATTTTCTACAATCTTTTAACACTTCAACACTGTTATTTTGCTTTTACACAAAGGATTAAAGAATTTTTTTCCACTTTGATGTAAAGTATGATGAAGTGCTACTAATTCATGAATTGCCACATTTTTCTGAATAATAAGCTTCTTTCTTTCTTTTTTTTATATTATTTATTTATTTTTTTATTTGAGACAGAGTCTCCCTTTGTTTCCCAGGCTAGAGTGAGTGCCGTGGCGTCAGCCTAGCTCACAGCAACCTCAAACTCCTGGGCTCAAGCAATCCTGCTGCCTCAGCCTCCCGAGTAGCTGGGACTACAGGCATGCACCACCATGCCCGGCTAATTTTTTCTATATATATTAGTTGGCCAATTAATTTCTTTCTATTTACAGTAGAGACAGGGTCTCCTTCTTGCTTAGGCTGGTTTTGAACTCCTGACCTTGAGCAATCCGCCCGCCTCGGCCTCCCAGAGAGCTAGGATTACAGGTGTGAGCCACCTCACCTGGCCAGTTTCTTTCTTACATTGGCAAAGCAAGCTGTGTCTCTATGAAGCACCCTACAAATTCATCAAAAATCTAGCTGCTGAAAAAAGCATATCTATATGCAGATATCTAGGATTTGACAATTCAGGATAAAAATTATTAATCAAAAGGAAAGTAAATAATTGTTTATATATTACCTAATCCAAACCCTTCCTTATTAGTTCCAAAAAGAATAACAATAAAATATTAGCAGCAACCATTTACTGAATGTTTACTCTAGGGCCAAACAGGACGCTCAGCCCAATGTCCAGGCACTGCCATTTAATGCTCGCTATAAGTCCATGATGTCATTGCTATTTTGGCCCTATTTTATGGATGAGGAACTGAGGCTTACAGAGTTTAGGTAACTTGTCCAGGGTTTATAGCAGGCAAGCAGCTGAGCAGTACTCACAGTCACACCACCAAGTTTATTCTTATACCCGAGGAACTCTCATTTCATGATAAACAATTTCCTACAAATAAAAAAAAAAAAAAATTCACTCAACTCAGAAATGAGCTGGAGAAGCCAAGAGACCCATCTAACAGATTTAAGCTTTGCTCGTTGGAACCTGGCCGCAGTGGAGACTTATTCATCTTGTCGATTTTCCTACAAAATTAATTCTCTTTGCAGCAAAGCCTGAAGACTGTGTGTATTAAACATTACAACTAAGTGAGATCCTCTAGCCAGGCACAAACTGTACAATTTAGAGGAGGAAAAATGGTAAATTAAGATAAGCAATGTGAAACATTTTTCAGTGAAAGAAAAGCTAGCCATGTAATTTATTATTTTTCTAGCTACAGGGTCTTGACCCTTTGGGGATGTTGAAAGGAGTAATAAGGATTGATTGAGGAAAGGGAAAAACAGCAACTTGAAAAAGCTCCTGGCAGATTAGATGGTGTTATGATGCCTGGTCATGACTTCCTCCTGCCAAATGAGATTCATTAAAGAAAACTCTTAAGTAAATTAAAACTCTGCTCGCCAGTATCCTCCCCTCCAGATGTTAAGAGCCGACTGTGGCTCGTTTGACAACATGGCTGTGGGTAATCAGTAGAAACATTTCTATTAAGAGGGATGACGAGAAGCACTGGGAAATATTTTATGTGCTTTTAACCAGAAATGACAAAAACAGCTGGCTGATTGATGACTTCTTATATCAGGAACCCAAGATGCTCTCACCATGAGGAACAGTTGCTCATGAGTTCAGACTGGTGGTTCCTGACTTGTATGTATGACAAGAAGGTGGCCAGGAGCGCAGCAGTGCCAGGGAGACTTTGGCTCAGAGGGTGTCAGACCCCTTGTGAGTTGTGGGGTTTTTTCTGGACTCATCACCAGGGTAGCTTATTTGTGTTCTAGGATATAGCAACAGTTCCTCCTTGTTGGGCATTTCAGGTTATGGAGAGTGGCAGAAAATAGAATTGTCTGTGTTAAATGAACAGAAACTTCCAGTTCTGTTTTTTAATATATATATCCAATGAGACAGCACTCAAAGGACACATCTGGTCATTGGGGCTACAAAATGACACTGTTCCTTCCTAGTGTGGTGGGTTGCACCTGGGAGAAGACAGTGTGTGTCTCACACCTTGTGTGGCATCTCTCTGATGCTGAGGGGGAGCTTAGAGCGCCCCCTCCCATCACCTAAATCCCGGGAAATAGGAATGTTGATGTAAATCAAAGGAATATTTATTTGCTTGAATCTTTTACTAGATCGTAAGCTTTTGAAAAACAGGGACTTAATTATATTCACAACTTCTAGTTTAATGCTTGGCTTATAATAGAAGCATAATAAATATTTTTAACGAAATGATAAATGCATGGGTTTAGACCTGATTTTAAAATGGAGGAGGTTACTTTTTCCACTCACTTTGAGGATGCTGTGCTCGCACGGGGTGCAAGCATGCTTCTCGCAAGAGAAGAGTCCTGCCCTCAGAAGACCAGGTGTGTCCCGGGTGTGTGGAGTGGGCTCCGTTGCTCACTCTACTCCAGGTCTCAGGGGAGAAGGCGCCCTTGTAGTTTTCAATTTGTCCTGAAACTGAGTGGGGCCTGAAACTCCAATTCCATGTTCTCAACCTTCACTGAACCTTAGAAACTACTCAGAGTGTTTAAAAAAAATCCAAACAAGGCTGGCTGTGGTAGCTCACGCCTATAATCCTAGCTCTCTGGGAGGCCGAGACGAGAGGATTGCTGGAGGTCAGGAGTTCAAAACCAGCCTGAGCAAGATCGAGGCCCCGTCTCTACTAAAAATAGAAAGAAATTAATTGGACAACTAAAAATCTATAGAAAAAAAAATTAGCCAGGCATGGTGGCACATGCCTGTAGTCCCAGCTACTCGGGAGACTGAGGCAGGAGGATTGTTTGAGCCCAGGAGTTTGAGGTTGCTGTGAGCTAGGCTGAGTGCCAGGGCACTCTAGCCTGGGGAACAAAGTGAGACTCTGTCTCAAAAAAAAAAAAAAAAATAAAAATCCAAACAAACCAGGATCCCACCCCATGTGAATTCAATGAGAATCTGGGGTGGTGAAACTGAAGGGACTGAGTAGTTTAAAAGAAATCTCTGTTGTGCAGCCACAGTTGGGCCCACGGCTCCAGTTGGGTGGTTCTCAGCTCAGTGATAGGTCAGAATTACCGGCAATGTTAAAAATATGTAAATATGTGCCCCCCTTCCAGAGGTGGGACCCAGGTTGGTCCATTTGGGTTCACACTTCTGTATGGACACAGCGTTTGGAAGAACATCAGGATTGAGACAACTCTTTGGCTCAGCATTTTACCTTTCAAAGAACACAGATTTCTGGGTTCTCACTAAATCTACTGACTCAAACCCTTTAAGAGAGGGGCATGCGAATTTGTAGTTTAAAAAGTGCTCTGGGAGATTCTCACCATTAGGGAAACATCACTCTAGCTCTCTGTGTCTCACAGTGCTGTCCTCAGGCCGGCAGCATCCGTACCACCTGGGGAGCTTGTCAGCAGTGCAGATTCTTGGGCTGCACCCCAAACCCACTCAATCAGACACTGTGGGGGTGCCACCCAGCAGTCTGTTATTTAACAAGCCCTGCAGGGGATTCCGATGCCTGCTCCACCTTGAGAATCTCTGCTCCTGTTCTCTGCTTCTCAAAGTGTGGGCCCCAGACTAACAGCGATGGCATCATCTGGGAGTTTGTCAAAAATGCAGACTCTTAGGCCCCAGGTGGAAGGAGTTAGAACCTACATTTTAAAAAGATCCTGAGTCATAAGTGCCTCAAGTTTGAGGCTTCTGAAGTTTGAGAAGCCCTGCTTATAATCCAAAATAAATACCACTTTGCTGTCAAAATAAAAAAGTAAGATCCTTTAACGAGAAGCAAAATCCAAAATCAATATGCCTCCTTTTAAGAATAGAATAATAACTTTTAATAATAATGGCTTTAATTATAGAGAAACTGTGAATCAAATCACTTGGAACTATACTACTAAAATAAATCCCTGCATTGTGTTATTCATTAAGCCAAAGTAAAGGATTCAAATGAAATTAGATGTCAAGTTCTAACCCCGATCCTGTGTTACTAGTACTTTCCATAATGTTTCCTAATTCAGTGTAGAGTCTGTCTAATTATTTTACTCTGAGCCTGACTTTGAAGTATACATTTGGGGCATACACACACACACACACACACACACACACACATATTCATCTATTGGATTAATCAGGGTTCTCCACGGAAACAGAACCAGTGGGATATACAAAGCTAAGCAGGGAGTGAGGGGAGGTATTTTAAGGACTTGGCTCACACGACCGTGGGGCAGTAAGTCCAAAACATTCAGGGCTGGGCAGAGGCTGGAGATTCCAGTGAGAGTTGATGTCCCAGCTGGAGTCTGAAGGCAGAGTCTCTTCCTCCTTGAGGGACCTCAGTCTTTACTCCTAAGGCCTTAGACTGATTAGCTGAAGACCCCCACATTATGGAGGCTACCCTGCTTCGTTCAGATCTACTGATTTAAAAGTTAATAACTTCTGGCCGGGCGCAGTGGCTCACGCCTGTAATCCTAGCTCTCTGGTGAGGCTGAGGCGGGAGGATCCCTCAAGGTCAGGAGTTCGAGACCAGCCTGAGCAAGAGCAAGACCCTGTCTCTACTATAAATAGAAAGAAATTAATTGGCCAACTAATATATATAGAAAAAATTAGCTGGGCATGGTGGCGCATGCCCGTAGTCCCAGCCACTTGGGAGGCTGAGGCAGTAGGATTGCTTGAGCCCAGGAGTTTGAGGTTGCTGTGAGCTAGGCTGACGCCATGGCACTCTAGCCCAGGAAACACAGTGAGACTCTGTCTCAAAAAAAAAAAAAGTAAATAAAAGTTAATAACTTCTAAAAAAAAATCTCTTCACAGAAATATTCAAACTGATTGTTTGACCAAATGACTGAATACCACAGTTGAGCCAAGTTGACACATAAAATTAACACTCTCCCTCTTCACACACACACATACATATATGTTTATGAAATATATTTTTGAAAGTTTTAGAAAGTCATACAATATAGCTATTATCGGAGCTAGTGATAATTCATAAAGTATGTCTAGTGTTAATCATTTGTAACTGAACTCTTTGGGGTTTTTCTTGTTTTCTCTCCCTCCCCGCCTTCTCTCACTTGGCAATAAATCTTGCGTTCAGACAATATAAAATCTTCGTATAAACCCTGGTGTTCCAGATGGTTGTCACAATTGCTTGGTCTCTGTTATAACTGTTAACAGCAAATTTGAATTAAGTAAATAATTGCTGATAATTGCAAATTAAAACACATGGTGAATCTTTATTTATTTTACACATGACCCACTGGGTTTAAGTAAACTTGGCCTGGACCCACATTTCAAAGCTTGGTGCAGTCAAAAGTCCCTTTTATTCTCTTTCCAAATTGCCAGCCTAACTTCTTCACTGCTTTGTCTGCCCTGGCTTCCGTGGCTATCAGGGCCGTTTAGTTGTGGCCTCTGCTGTACAAAATGGCAAATTCAAACTAGGTAAAAGCAATGGGACAGTTGTCGTGGATAGTGACACCTATTAGTTTTCAGGCCTTTTCCTCTAGCGCAGTATTTTTTAAACATGATAAATGATTTCTGTATGATAGTGTGAAGGTCATTTGTTTAGGCAAGCCTGAAGACAGTGTAGTTTTGCATGGCCAAAGGAAAGAAAAGAGGATTACTTTATAAGACAACGTCTAACTGTGGCTCCTGATTGCTCCTTGGACTTTTGCTTGGGCTTGTCTTGGTTGCTATGCCTGCAGATCACTTTAGAACACCACCAAGGCCAGGCTTACTGGCTACCAAAAATCATGCAAAACACTGTGGAAATGACAGCAGTTCTAGAGATGCATTTGGCCACCATTTGTTTAGGTGGATGATGGTATCAGGCAGGACTCTCAGCTATGACAGAAACTCAACTCATCCAGTTTAAGGAAAAAGGAGGCATTGTTGGAAGATCCCACGGAATGGAAGACTGACTGCAAGGCTGAGGGCAGCTCCAGGCACTCGGGCCGGCTCCTACATTCCAGGGTCGGCTTATCGCTTATCTTTCTCCCAGGCTTCTCCCTAAGGTGGGGTGACTGCTGACCAAGCTGAGGTCCCCTGAGTACAGCTCAAGGTCAAAGAAGGAACAGGATTTCCTATCAGCCTCAGCAGAAAAATGTCACTAGTTGAGTCACGTGCCCAGCCCTAGACTGGTCGTGACAGGCAGGAAGAGGGTTCTGTGAGGACTCAAGCCCAGGTCAGCTACCTTCTTACGGATTTGTACCTAGAAAAAGCGAGGACAGAGTTGAACTCAGCAAATAAAAAGAAAAGCTACTAGGGTTTTTTCTAAGAATTTGCTTGTTCATGGATTTTGGTAGTCCAGTGGAAGTCCCCTTCTCTGGGGAAGAGTTTCTTGCCTTTCTGTAAAGAGGTTTTTAGTTTTTTGTAGCATGCCACTCAAGGCACCCATTTTTGTGTATGGCAGACTTTTTGTGTTCTACCTCATATTTATTTCCTCTCCTTGGGAAACTCTTGCTATGATAGCAAGATGTTCTATTTGGTATATATTGGGGCTCTATTTGGCTATGGTATAATAATTATCTGGTATATATGGCATAATTATTTTTAATGGCTTTGCTGAGTAAGTAGGTATTCTTGTACCAGTCTCTTGGACACCTAAATAGTTTCTAATTTGCTCTCTTATATTCCTTTTTTTGTTGTTTTTTACAACAGAATATCTGAGATAATTTGCTCTCTTATAAATGTGGAAAGATGAGATTTTCTTATACCTTTAAATTTATCTTTTCTTTCTCTCTTCACCTTTTGTGAGAGAAGATGTTTTATAGATAGAGTGGAAAGAACTGTTAGTTTAAGAATTCTTCAAGGCTGGCAGGGTGGCTCCTGCCTGCAACCCTAGCACTCTGGGAGGCTGAGGTGGGAGGATTGCTGAGCTCAGGAGTTTAAGAACAGCCTGAGCAAGAGTGAGACCCTGTCTCTACTAAAAATAGAAAAATTAGCTTGGCGTCATGGTGCATGTCTGTAATCCCAGCTACTGGGGAGACTGAGGCAGAAGGAACACTTGAGTCCAGGAGTTTGAGGTTGCTGTGAGCTATGATGGTGCCACTACACTTTACCCCTAGTGACAGACCAAGACTCTGTCTTGAAAAATAAAAAAAGCTCCCTAAAACCCCATGATGGTTCAAAATATTGCTATGAGAGGTTGTTGATATTAAGAAGAGAAAGAGGGTAGGGGAACAGAGTCTCACTCTATTGCCT
Source organism: Microcebus murinus (assembly GCF_040939455.1). Lineage (NCBI taxonomy): Eukaryota > Metazoa > Chordata > Mammalia > Primates > Cheirogaleidae > Microcebus > Microcebus murinus. The sequence goes on along the minus strand of NC_134110.1, from coordinate 78,414,083 downwards.
GGGCTAGAGTGCCATGGCATCAACCTAATCAGCTTAGCTCATAGCAACTCTTGGGCTCAAGCTATCCTCCTGCCTCAGCCTTCCCAGTAGCTGGCACTACAGGCCTGTGCCACCACTCCTGGGTAGCTTTGTCTATTTTTAGTTGTGTGGCTAATTTCTTTCTATTTTTAGTAGAGACAGAGTCTTGCTCTTGCTGAGGCCGGTCTCAAACACCTGACCTCAAGCAATCCTCCCGCCTTGGCCTCCCAGAGTGTTAGGATTACAGGTGTAAGCCATAGCGCCTGGTTGTTTTTTTTTTTTTTTCCAGTAGAAATTAGGTATGTCATGGGAAAGGTTTGTTTTTCCAATGGATGTTCTCCCCTAAAGAATCTCAAAGCCCGGCTGGGCACGGTGGCTCACGCCTGTAATCCTAGCACTCTGGGAGTCTGAGGAGGGAGGATTGCTCAAAGTCAGGAGTTCAAAACCAGCCTGAGCAAGAGTGAGACCCTGTCTCTACTAAAAATAGAAAGAAATTAATTGGCCAACTAAAAATATATAGAAAAAATGAGCCGGGCATGGTGGCGCATGCCTGTAGTCCCAGCTACTCGGGAGGCTGAGGTAGCAGGATTGCTTGAGCCCAGGAGTTTGAGGTTGCTGTGAGCTAGGCTGATGCCACTGCACTATAGCCTGGGCAACAGAGTGAGACTCTGTCTCAAAAACAAAACAAAACAAAACAAGAATCTCAAAGCCAGTGCTTCCCCCATGAAGAATGGTAAAGCCCTGATGTTGCCTCTCCCAGATTGGAGATACTAATAACTTTATGGGCAATGCAAGAAGGACCATGTTACTCTGGAGGAAAAGGAGAGGAAATTTTTTTAAAAAGACAAAGAATCAGGGAGAACATAGAAGAAATTCTTGGAAACCCATCCATGGAAGACTCAAGATGGACAGTAAGGGGTTTATGGTTTCCAACAATAGAACCCAACTATAGGTAACTTAAGCACTGGAAAGAGATGAGTAGGTCATAAGATTCAAAGATAAATTATGAACTAGACTTAGAGAGGGCAGGCACAGAGAAGCTCCAGAAATCCAGGGAGGAGGAACTAAAGGGCTGTCTCCAGCATTGGGCTCTCAGGATAAATTAGTTTCGGTCACTGGTATAGCTGGACTTGGCCAGGGGAGATCAGGCTTCCTTCATAGTTGTATCAAGTCTGTGTACAGTGGCAGAGGGGTAATTGCTCAAAGCAAACTCAAGGTGTTGCTACCAGAAGAAAGAGGAACGGATGTTGGCCAGGCAAAAACAACAGTTTCCCTTTACAATGTCTAGATAGGAAATGAAAAAATATGTTCACCATCTTCGGGGTCCATTTGCCTTTGTGATGGGCCAGTAATAGGATTGTTTTCTTTCTTGTAGGGCTATCCTCTAATATAGGCAAAAGCATGGAATTACATGAGTAATATTATCATGAAGATCTTTTGCATTTGTTTTTGTCTTCTTCTGCCGGGTTATTTTCTGGGACAAAATTCCCAGGAGTGGAATTATCAGGTCAAAGAGGATGATTATGTTTATGGCTGCATAGCTTCAATTCTGAATGGAAAATAAATGACAGCAAAGATATTCAAGAAAGGGCAAAAAAAAAAAAAAATCAATGTATTTGGCCCACCCTAATTTTGTCAATCATTTTTTTGTTTGTTTTTTACAGTCCTAAACTAGATACAGATTGTCACTCACGGAAGGATACAAGAAGAGATATGGAATCATAGTTAAGAGATGAAGGCACAATATTATTAAAAATTTGGGGAGTAGCAACCAGTCTCAATCTTGATTGTTTCATACTTTAGATTTTGAGCAATAGAGACATCCTCAGCTTACCTCAGTGATGGTGGCTTCTTTCTTTTTAATACAAAATTTATTTTGTAGCCGGGTGCGGTGGCTCACGCCTGTAATCCTAGCACTCTGGGAGGCTGAGGCGGGCGGATTGCTCGAGGTCAGGAGTTCGAAACCAGCCTGAGCAAGAGCAAGACCCCGTCTCTACTATAAATAGAAAGAAACTAATTGGCCAACTAATGTATATATATATATAAAATTAGCCGGGCATGGTGGCGCATGCCTGTAGTACCAGCTACTCGGGAGGCTGAGGCAGCAGGATTGCTTGAGCCCAGGAGTTTGAGGTTGCTGTGAGCTAGGCTGACGCCACGGCACTCACTCTAGCCTGGGCAACAAGCGAGACTCTGTCTCAAAAAAAAAAAAAAAAAAAAAAAAAAAAAAAAAAAAATTTATTTTGAAGCAATGGACTGAAAAGTTGCAACTACAAAAAAAAAAAGGACTCCTCTTTTTTGCCTTAACCAACTGAGGGCAAATTGCCAACCTAATGCTCATTGCTGCTGAGGACTTCAACATTCATTTTCTATAATACAAACAAGGCCATTCTCCCGAATAACCATAGCACACCCATCCAAGGCAGGAAACTTATATTGACACATTTCTACCATCTAATCCTCACACCCATTCAAGTTTTGCCAATTGTCCCTTATGGTAAGAAAAGTCCAGTTTGAAATCAAGCATTGCAGTTAGTTGTCATCTTTTTTCTCTTCTTCCATCTGAAACTTCCACAGTCTTTCCTTGACTTCCATGCCTTTGATATGTTTGAAGAGTATGGGCAGTTATTTTATTATTACAGAAGTGATACTGTATTTTTCTCATTGCATCCCACGAGGTAGCGCCCAATTTTGATGTGTGTTATTTACTATGCTGCTTCCTTGGTCACCTGATTTGAAGTGATGTCTGCCAAGCTAACCCACTGTAAAGTTACCCTTTCACCATGTGTAGTTAGTGCATCACTATTTAGATAGTAAGTATTTTGTGGGGCGATACTTTGAAACTATGTAAATAGCCTGTTCCTCATCAAATTTTGAATGTATGTATATCAATATGGACTAATGATTTCGTATTTCATTCAATGAGTTAGAATACATTGTCATTATTTATTTTGATAGTCAAATTGCCTAAGATTTGGGCACTTAGGCCGGGTGTGGTGGCTCATGCCTGTAATCCTAGCACTCTGGGAGGCCAGGGGTGGGGGCGGATCGCTCAAGGTCAGGAGTTTGAAACCAGTCTGAGCAAGAGCGAGATCCCGTCTCTACTAAAAAAAAAAAAAGAAAGAAAGAAATTGGCCAACTAAAAATATATAGAAAAAATTAGCCAGGCATGGTGGCGCATGCCTGTAGTCATAGCTACTCGGGAGACTGAGGCAGAAGAATCGCCTGAGCCCAAGAGTTTGAGGTTGCTGTGAGCTAGGCTGATGCCACGACACTCTAGCCTGGGCAACAGAGTGAGACTCTGCCTCAAAAAAAAAAAAAAAAAAAAAAAGATTTGGGCACTTAGGGCTCCTTCAAGCTGGTTCCTGTGTCCTTTCAACATGGCCCATCATTCTTTGAGCATTTACTTGATTTCTGGATCAATAAGATATTCCAGATGATTCCATACTTCTCCAGCTCCAGCCTTGGAATCAGCCATTTGTGTAAGAAACCCTGGGTTATTTTTGAAGAGAATGGTATTTAAGAACAAGATCTGGGTGCTAGATGTGCTCACTGCTGTTGAGCTGTGTTCATCATCATGTGCTCATGACTCCCTTCAATAGAGCTAGAGAATACACACACACACGACATATATATTTGTTTCTGTGTCTAAATCTCCATCTCTCTATCATCTACCTATCTATCAAAAACCACAAGGTCACAGTGATATCACAGGGTCCATGCTGGCTCGGTTATCCTTAATTTACTCATTTGCCCCCATCTTCCTATATGGAGCCAATCTCCCATCACCTCTGCTGCCTCCTCCCCCACAAAGACAACTCCTCATCCCGCCAGTGCTCCGGCCCTCCACCCCCCAGGTGTATACCCTCCCACCCTGCTTGGGCTCCCAACCCCCTCTGACAGCTGCCCTGGCTACCCCCACCCCTGGGTGCCCTTTTCATCCTTCTCAGGCTCTGACACTGCTTTCTGGGAAGTCTCTCAGTGTGGACAGCAGGAGGTTTCTTTTAAGGGAGAACACACCAGCAGTGGTTTTAGAAGTCTTTTTCCTGGGCTTTTGTCTTTTTCTTTTCTTTCTTTCTTTTTTCTTTTTGAGACAGAGTCTGGCTTTGTTGCCATGGCTAGAGTACAGTATTATTTGCATTAATAGAATAAGCCATGTGAATGCATTTTATAGTTCAGTCTGCTCAAGAACTAGAGGATCTTGCAGTCAGACACCCACTGCTTTTTATGTTTGTTTGCTTTGAGACAGAGTCTCACTCTGTCGCCCGGGCTAGAGTGTCGTGGCATCAGCCTAGCTCACAACAACTTCAAACTCCTGGGCTCAAGCAATCCTCTGCCTCAGCCTCCCCAGTAGCTGGGAGTATAGGTGCACGACACCATGCCCGGCTAATTTTTTCTATTTTTAGTAGAGATGGGCTTTCACTCTTGTTCAGGCTGGTCTCGAACTCCTGACTTTAAGCAATCCTCCTGCCTCAGCCTCCTGGAGTTCTAGGATTACGGGCGTGATCCACAGCGTCGACCAGGGCCTTTGTCTTAAAGGATCATTGTAAAGGCAGGTAACCCACAGGGCCATTTGGAACCATTGAAGGCCATGCTAGACTAGTGTGCAGCCAGAAAGACCACAAAAGAACTAAAAGTCTTAAGCATTACATAATTTTTGATGTAAATGGTCTACTGGAGACCATTTTGTTCTTGAGGAGGCGAAGGCCTTAGCAGGTTGCTCATGCAGTACTTCTCCTTTGGTTTTGTCCAGAAGAGCATGGACTTCCAGAAAAGTGTTCTCTTGCTTGCTGCTGTGCCTTAAGTCCCTAAACTTGTTTCAATCGGCACATTGAACCTCTCTCCCCATTGAGATATGATGGAAAATTGTTGGTGAGATCCTCTCTATGAAACCCCACGTGCCTGAGTAGACAAGTTCAGGGACGGTTGTTCAGCCGAGCACGGGAAGGCATTGAGAAGAAGTGCTGGACAAACCTCCCCACAGCAGATCTTACAGGGCTTCTGTGGCTTTCTCAAGCCCACAGAGTGACAGGTGGCACACACAGGGCAAGGTTGAGGCCAAGAGTGAGGAGCCTTTTAATGTTAGAAGGTCACATTCGTTTAGCTATAATCAAATAAGGCTGCATTCAAGAAACTTCAATTAGATATACCTAAAAGTGCACGTTATTTGGTAAAAATCTAACTACTATGTACATAATAATTTCAAAAAATGAAAACTATTTGTGAATTTTACAGTTAATCTTTTAGTAACTTTGTTGTGTCTACTTTTTATTGGAAAACATTGGAATATTTGGTTGCAGCATGGAGGTCCCCAGTTTCAATTGATTCTCTACATGGGTATCAGTCATTTGTCACCTTAAGGGCATCTTGATTTGGGTTAGGTAGGAGCATGTAGATTTGCACCAATAAGTGGTTGAAAAGCAAGAAAGCATTTTTGGGGCATATTGCCAAAGGTGTAGGTATTCTACTGCATTTTTCCATATTTCAATTGGATCTTTCTTAGCATCAAACAATGACTTTAAAATGTCATCCACTGAGAGTTCAATCAATTCCATCTACGATTCCTTAGGTGCCTTGGTGATATAAACTAGGCAAGGCTGAAATGCTAATTTGAGTGTGACGTCATGATTCTCAAAGTCAGTGAACCTTTCATTGTATTCTCCAATTAATAGGTCTGTAACAGCTGTGTATTCTTCAAATGATTTGCATATATCATCCTGCTCATCAGTCACCTTTGCTAACTGGGGAAAATGTTTCCTTTTGAAGGAGTGTTTTGAAAAAACACAGCTTTGTTTGAAATGCTTGGATTTTTTTTTTTTTTTTGCCATGTATCATATATAGACTTAGTTTTACTTTGCAAAGAAATATTCAAGTCGTTTTGATTTGACATAGTATCACACAGAAATGCTGCATTCCTATAGAAATCTTCTCTCAATACTTCCCATTGCTGATTCTGTTCTTCATGAAATGTAATTATCCTTTCAGAGATAAAATTTTGGCTAAAACCTGTCCCTGCAATAGCCAACATACTTTAGAATGATATGGCAAATCCACACTGAAAACCTCATCCTGCAACTTTAGCATGTTAAAAAACTGATGATGCCATGATGCATTTGCATGAAATATATATATATTTATTTATTTATTTTAACATATTATGGGAGTATAAGTGTTAAGTTTACATATATTGCCCATGCCCCCCTCCCCCCTTGAGTAAGAGCTTCAAGCGTGTCCATCCCCCAAATGTTGCACATCTTACTCATTTGGTTGTATATACCCATATTTGCAGGAATATAGTCAACAATATTTATAACTTGTTGCAAAGTGTCACTAAAAATAGTAGTAGCATTAGCACAGAGATTTTGTTGATGCAAGATACAATGAAAAGAAATGAGAGCATCTGAATCTACTAATCCTTTTTAATCTATGCAAAAAATCCTTCATGTTTTCCTGTCATGGAAGGTGTGCCTTCTGTATATGCACTCACTAAACTTACCAAATTCAGTCCAACTTCACAACATTTATCTTGAAAGTTGTTGAAGATACCTATTCCCCATGTTCTGTTTGCAAGAGTCCCCAAGGCGAGTAACTCTTTGTAGCAAAGAAAATCTTCTGTTATGACCCAAATGAAGAATAAAACCTGCACCAAGTCTGTAGTATCAGTTGATTCATCCAAAGTGATTGAATAATATATATTTTCCTTATGAAGTATTGCATGAAGTTGTTCTGTTAAGTTGAAGGCTAATTCATGCTGCCCATCAGTTATGGTTCTCCTTGAAACAGGCAATTGTACTTTGAAACGCTATTGGGGTCTAACGCATTCTACAACTTTGACAATGCATTCTTTCACAATTTCTACATTACTGCTTCCCTTTCCCCCCCAAGTATATAAGCTACTTTATAAGTTGCTTCAATAGCATTGTTTCCAGGTCTTATTACTGCTTGAAATAATTGTCTTTGCTTTTGCTTTTCATCTTTTAATATCTGCAATACAAACTTTCACGCCTCTGTTTCTAATTTAAAATATGTGTGGTCCTTATCAGTGTTATAATGCTGATGAGCATTGAATTTATTTAATGTTGATATTGCAGTATCACAAAGCAAGCAAATCATTTTATCTTTAGCAAAAACAAAATAATATTGCAATTCCCAATTCTCATAAAAAATCTGTTTTCTTCCTTCAGTGCTCTCTTGGTCTTTTTTGACATGATGGGCTGTCAAGCAGACAGAATTAAAAAATACTGTCGAGCTGTGCAACTATTCACAAATTCCACTTCAAACAGAAACACAGTGCACTATTGTCAAAACCTGATAACAGACTGGCGTACTCGATCCCATAAACTCTCGCCAACCAGCCTTGTGTGGCAATGGCGCCAGTCAGGTGGGGAAACTTTGAACTAAACCATAAGCATAGCAGCCATCAATTTAGCCCTTATGGCTTGCTAATGCTCTAATTGTGCTAATCAATCTGGGAGGATTATTTAATTGAAACTTATTTTATTCTTTTTTTTTTTTTTTGAGACAGGGTCTGACTCTTGTTGCCCTGGCTAGAGTGCCGTGGCGTCAGCCTAGCTCACAGCAACCTCAAACTCCTGGGCTCAAGCAATCCCCCTGCCTCAGCCTCCCAAGTGGCTGGGACTACCAGGCATGCACCACCATGCCCAGCTAATTTTTTCTATATATTTTCAGTTGGCCAATTAATTTCTTTCTATTTTTAGTAGAGACGGGATCTCACTCTTGCTCAGGCTGGTTTTGAACTCCTGACCTTTAGCTATCCACCAGCGTTGGCCTCCCAGAGTGCTAGGATTATAGGCGTGAGCCACCACGCCCGGCCTATGTTCGTTTTAAAAATAAAATACAAATATAAAAGATGAACAGAAATGTTTTAATAAAAATAAAAGGATTTGTTATATAAAATTTGGGTTCAATCAAAAGGCCGCACTTAAGGACCTAGAAGGCCACATGTGGCCTTAAGGCTGCAGGGTCCCCACCTCTGGCTGAGGCTCTTACTGCAACATATCCAGTCCCTACAACTTCAGACTTGGTGATTCCATGAATGGGTCTTGACTGAATTTGAGAGACCACGTGAGAAGTAACAGAATAATGAAATCAAATCTTTGGAGGGAAAGGCATTACTGATGACAAAGGAGTGAGAGTGGGGTGGAAACATTTCAAGGGCAGCCTCAGACTCGGAACATGGCTGTCAATGGGACTTAAGGCAAACAAGGAACGGGGCACCAGGCGAAATGTTGCAGGTCTAAAGGTGAAGCTCAGTGTTTAGATATATAAAGCTATCCAAAAAATCCGTAAAACATCTGTTGCAGCTCAGGAACAAAGGGGAGGGAGCAACTGTGAGTGTAGCTCAAATAATGTCACAAGTGAGGACCGAGCGCCAGGCAGAAGGCAGGCCTGGGCGGGGTGTCTGCACACTCCTGTGAACCGCAGGCATTTCAGCAGAAACAGGAAGGAAAAACAGGTGAACCGGCTGTTGTCTAGAAAACAAGTGGAAGAAAGAAATTCAAATTAAAGGATTGATGCTTTTGTTAGTTTATAACCTCCATAAAAGATAATTAGGAGCTCTGGCTATCAGATGGGCAGAAACTAGAGTTTTATCTGTTCTTTAGTTTTACAAACTTTGTTAATAAATCATTATATTTTTACTGAAAAAGTACACCATGTACATTGTAAAAGTTTTAACTATAAATCCCCATTACAGTTCCTTAATTACGGTTCCCAAATCCTCAAACTCTGAAAATTAAAAAAAAAAATCTTATAAAAATTTTTTCTTGAAAAAGAAAATCTCAAAGTGTGGGTGAAGCACACGGGTTATTAGGCGTGGGTGGTACTTTACAAAATACTCACAAAACCTGAACTGACATGAAGCTGTTTTGGGTTTTAGGTTTCTCATTTAGTGTGATGATTATTTTTTCTTTTTTGCCTATTAATGTGTTTGATTCTGGGCGGCTTTTTGGCTTTTCTTTCAAATATATTTTATTGCCCATGGCTTGAGAAACAGCCATTCAAGATATGGCTTGGACTTCACTTTTGGCTTAAAGCAGATGTTTCCATTATTCCAGAATTGTGGCCCAAAGATGGGATGGGAACGGAACACGTGCTTATGGGAATAGAGGCAAAATAGAGGAAGGATAACTTGCCATGTTCTGGATCATTCCCCAGTTGCCTTCTTCTCTGATTTTAATTCTTTTTTTTTTTTTTTTTTTGAGACAGTCTCACTTTGTTGCCCAGGCTAGAGTGAGTGCCGTGGCGTCAGCCTAGCTCACAGCAACCTCAAACTCCTGGGCTCAAGCAATCTTGCTGCCTCAGCCTCCCAAGTAGCTGGGACTACAGGCATGCGCCACCATGCCCGGCTAATTTTTTCTATATAAATTAGTTGGCCAATTAATTTCTTTCTATTTATAGGAGAGACAGGGTCTCGCTCTTGCTCAAGCTGGTTTGGAACTCCCGACCTCAAGCAATCCGACTGCCTTGGCCTCCCAGTGTGCTAGGATTACAGGCGTGAGCCACCGCGCCTGGCCTGATTCTAATTCTTTAGCATTCAGTGGAGTGAGAAGAAGGATCCTTTCCCATCCAGAACTTTTCCCATCCAGAAATAGTAAATCACTTTATATATCTATTATTAATACAACCTCTGCATCACTTGCTGCATGGGCTCTCTGCCATGCTTCCTGGGCCGTTCCCCTTTGTACCTAGAAATCGTCACCTGCTTGAGCCTCAAAGTGTCCTTCTTCCTCATACGACCCTCCTTGAGACTATGCCACCACAGAATAGGTCAAGGTATTAAAACAATAACATACATTACAGGGGGGCTCACGCCTGTAATCCTAGCACTCTGGGAGGCCAAGGTGGGTGGATTACTTGAGCTCAGGAGTTCGAGACCAGCCTGAGCAAGAGCGAGACGCTGTCTCTACTAAAAATAGAAAGAAATTAGCCAAAACAACTAAAAACAGAAAAAATTAGCCAGGCATGGTAGTATGTGCCTATAGTCCCAGCTACTCAGAAGCTGAAGCAGAAGGATTGCTTGAGCCCAGGAGTTTGAGGTTGCTGTGAGCTAGGCTGACGCCATGGCACTCTAGCCTGGGCAACAGAGTGCAACTCTGTCTCAAAAAAAAAAAAAAAAATACAATACATTATATAACATGGATATGAATGAATCTATACACAATATGAATGAGATATCACAGATAATGCACGTAGCACATTTCCTGGCATTCTATGAAGACCTCCACAACTGTGCATTATTATTATGTTATTAATATTATTGTTCTAATGCCCAGAAGAATCTCCAGGCAACATTGCCATCTCGCCATGTGCATTTACCTCACTAGTGACTCTGGGCTCAGAAATCTCGACAAGTGTTTTCTGATGCTTGTCGCTTGGGCCAAAGACAGTGGACTCCCCCATTCTCCTGGAACTTACAGAGGATGCTGATTTGCAACATCTCTAGGTCTCACCCTGCACTGCACTGTCATCCAGGTGACTGGCACACTCCCTCCCTAGGGCAGATGATTTTAAACAGCATGCAAAATTTAGAGTAGAAAAGCCTCTCAGATTTATTCCAGAAGAACAGCCACATTCCCTCTTTATAGAGCATGGTACCATTATCTCTCTCTCTCTTTTTTCTCTCTTCCAAGAAAGCCCACCTTCCCCATCCCAGAAGGGAAAAACAGCTGTAACTCTGAGAACACCTCCACATGTTCCAAATTTGGCTGCCTTCTTGCCTCTCCCAACAGCAAACTCAAAAAAGTTACACCTTTGTTCTCCTGGGATAATTTATATAAGCTATGAATTATTTAGCCTTTTAACCCATATAGAGGGTTTCATTTTTCATTATTATATTAATAACCAATGTTTCTTATAGGCAAGTTGGAAAATATATGAGTTGCTATAAATGAAATAAAGAAAGGAAAATCATGTATAATCTCAACATCCAGAAACTGCTCTGTTAGCACAGTAATGCATGGACTTCCGTATTGTCTCACTGTCTCCACTTCTCAGGGTAGGATTATAGTGTACATACCATTTTAACTTGAATTTTTATATTTTAATTTAACATATTTTGAAAAACTTTGCATGTTAATAAAATTTGATGGAACCCCAATATTGGTGTCCAATCATGGAAGAGGAGGAGGTAAGGTTAATGAAAAATAGTCTTATTGTTGACTCTTTAGTATCTACCTAGAATCCAAAACTAGACAAACATCACTATAGCGGAGAGGCCATGTTCAGTGACTTAAGTAGGTATACATCACAGTCTGTGATTATCTTCTTGTTTGCTTAATTTCCTTTTCTTTCTTTCTTTTTTTTTTTTTTTTTGAGACAGAGCCTTACTCTGTTGCCCAGGCTAGAGTGCCATGGCGTCAGCCTAGCTCACAGCAACCTCAAACTCCTGGGCTCAAGCGATCCTACTGCCTCAGCCTCCTGAGTAGCTGGGACTACAGGCATGCACCATCATGCCCGGCTAAGTTTTTCTATATGTTTTTAGTTGGCCAATTAATTTCTTTCTATTTTTAGTAGAGTCAGGGGTCTCGCTCTTGCTCAGGCTAGTTTCGAACTCCTGACCTTGAGCGATCTTCCCGCCTCCACCTCCCAGAGTGCTAGGATTACAGGTGTGAGCCACCGCGCTGGGCCTTGTTTGTTTAATTTCTATCTCATTCATTGTCTATCATTCCCCACTAGAATATAAGCACAACACCCAACACATTGTCGGTCTTCAATAAATATGTTTTGGTGAATGAGTGAGTGAATTATTAGATTCATAACCTCACTTGATGTCACATAACCAAATTACTTTGTGGTAAGGCAGTGCTTACCAAATCCCCATGGGCTCCCCTACGTTTCCCAGCATGCCTTTCAGGGAGGTTGTAGCTTGTGACAAGTTCTGGCCAATGGACTGTGAGTGGGAATAACCTTTGTTACTTGTGGGCTGGGGCAATTAAGAGCTGGTAATGGGTGGCTCACGTCTGTAATCCTACCACTCTAGGAGGCCAAGGCAGGAGGACTGCTTGAGCTCAGGAGTTTGACACCAGCCTGAGCAAGAGTGAGATCCCATCTCTACAAAAAATAGAAAAATTAGCTGGGCATGGTGGCGCATGCCTGTAGTCCCAGCTACCTGGGAGGCTGAGGCAGAAGGATCACTTGAGCCCAGAAGTTTGAGGTTGCTGTGAGCTAGGCTGATGCCACGGCACTCTAAGTGGCTCTATCTCAGAAAGAAAGCTGGTAATGTAATGATTCCTGCATCTCTTTCTTTTCCTGACTCAGGACCTTGGAGGCCGGGCATTTCAGCTGACATAGCTACCCAGTGGAATAAAGACATCCAAAACACATTAGGTTTTATATAATTGAGAAATAAAGCTTTTTTGAGTTAAGCCACTGATATTTTAGAGTTTGCCTTTTGGGGAATTACTGAAACGTAGCCAAGACTATCCTGACACATCCAGATAGAAAGCCAGAATTAGAAATTTACTCTGTGGCTGTAAAATTAAACACATTTAATTGATATAAATAGGATATAGGCTATGATTTTAACCTCATGGTTTTATTTGCTTATTCGATTTTAAAACGCCCACCCTGAAGTACTTGGCCAAAAGCAAAGGATATAAAACCTGAAAATGTTCTGAATATAAATTCAATGTCTTCAGATGTGTCATGGATTTGAAATGAAATAACTTAATATGCTATTTAGATTATTTCTATCATAAATTCTAATTTCACCTAACCCATAAGTTGTTTATAATTTCTGAACAGGCACAATTCCCTCACAGCTATAAAAGGGGAAAAGATATGTGTTCCGGGGGTTTCATATTTTAGGCTGACAGCAGCAATGATGGCACATAGTAGGGAGAGAGAGAGCTATTGGTCCGCTGGGGTCCGTCATTTACCTATTTCAGAGGGCTTCCCAAACTCTCAGTCCACCATTATATTCACTTGGTAATTTATTCATGGGTTCCAGGATTAGAAAAAAAAATATATATATATATAACATTTCAGGTTATTAGAGCCCAAATAACTTAATGGTAGAGTTTGTACGGTGCCTGAGAGATGTCACTTTGTTTCACCCCCAAATTTAAAACCTCCTGCAGTGCCCATCTGATTCACTGTGTTGACCCAGGGAACCGCAGCACACAGTTTGGGAACCACAGACCTTTGACTTAATATTGTGGAAGTTGAGGAGCCCTATCTTTTGAGAAGTTCACAGACTTCCAGCCTTCCACGAGCCGTTTGTTTTATGGTAGAGAAATATCAATATTGACTCATAACGTATCAAAAAATAGTAACTTGAACTTCTTTTGAAATTTGGAGCATTGTACTCGTTGCTGTATTTTACTGAAAGAAGTCACCAGAGAAGATAACAAGAGGTGAGTGTCGCTAGACAAAAGAGTGGAACGAACAAGCTGGTTAGTCTCTGGCAATTTCCAGCCTGTTTTCCTGGTTTCCAGGAGTTCTTGCTCTTGTGGGCTTCCTGTGACCTCTCTGAATAATCTTTCACATTTCTTTGATTGGCTAATCCTTGCTATGGAGCTTTTAATTATTGACATTCTTCAAGTTTTAGTTTCAATTATAGTCTGTGAGCAGATGATTCCTAAAAAACTTAACATTTTTTCCTTATTGGTGTTTCCCTTTTAAAATTTCTGAGTCCTGGCCAGGCATGGTGGCTCACGCCTGTTACCCTAGCACTCTGGGAGGCCGAGGCGGGCGGATCGCTCAAGGTCAGGAGTTCGAAGCCAGCCTAAGCAAGAGCGAGACCCCGTCAATACTATAAATAGAAATTAATTGGCCAACTAATATATATAGAAAAAATTAGCCGGGCATGGTGGTGCATGCCTGTAGTCCCAGCTACTTGGGAGGTTGAGGCATGAGGATTGCTTGAGCCCAGGAGATTGAGGTTGCTGTGAGCTAGGCTGACACCACGGCACTCACTCTAGCCTGGGCAACAAAGTAGGACTCTGTCTCAAAAATAAAAAAAATAAAAAAAATAAAATTTCTGAGTCCTTCAGTAAAATCAAGCCAACCTTGACAGCCAAGTGTAGGGATCTTGGGGAGACAGGGCGGGCAAGGGTACCTCCCTGGCTTCCTCTCCCTCAGGTCCCGTAAACAGCATCTGGATCCCATGATGAAAACGCAGGTTGGGGGTGGGGGCAGGTGGTGACCAGCAGTGCAGTGAAGGGGCCCACGGTGAAGCCGGACCCGATGGAGGGGACACATGACTCCCACTTTCCCCCCTCATACTAGGGCAGGTGTTCCCCACCTGGGTGCTCATGAGAATCACCTGGGAGATGTTTAGCACGCCACTGCCCTACAGTGAAACAATAAAACTGGATTTGGGGAGGGGTCCTGGGCATCAGGAAGTTTAACATGAGCAGCCAGTTTGAGAACGACCTTGCTGGAGGAAGCTAACCTGAGAGGCAAGTGGAGGTGAGGGTCGGGCAGCGTGAACTTGACTCTCTCCCAGTTCTAACTGCAGGCAGGTCCAGGAGACGGGGCCCCCGTCCTGCCAGCAGACATTCTGCCACCACGCGCAGCGCAGGGAGAAACCCCAACGGAGAAGGCTGCGGAGCTGAGCTAGGAAGTGAGTCGAATCTTGATGACATCATTGGAGACATTCCGGAAGCTAGCACTGTTTCTGGAAATGTCAGTTATGTATCCCACACCGTCTCTTTTTACTTGAGCCAGTACAGCTTGGGTTTTCTGCTTTTGTAAGGGAGACGGGCGACGGCTGCTTGCGTAGCGATTACTCACTACCTCCTTCTTCAAACACCAAAACATTGAAGGGGTGTTGCATTGTAAGGCTTATATGAGGGGCTTTGTTTTTGCTTTGGTTGGCAGAGACTGCTCATTGTAGCACAATATTTGTCAATGTAATAGCATTTTTAGATGAGCTGCTTAGGAAAACAAAGGCAATTCTTAGCCTCCACCGCAGCCGTGCCAATTGGATGCAAGCAGAAGCATGGGGTGGTAGCTAGCGCTCAGAATCCTCAAATGACAGCAAGAACGGGCCTCTTTCGACATCCTTCCTCTGTTTTGCTCTCTGAAACATGGATGTCTCCATCCTCGACTTGAGGATGAGGCCATCCCTCAGGGATGCTGGGGCGCTGAGCCAGATGGGGAGCTCGAGTCATTTAGCGCCCCAGGGAGCAGAGCCATCACGTTGACCCTGGCCTGATACTTCCAGAGATCTTTTATGTGAATGAGAAATAAATTTCTATCTTAATAAGCCAGTGCTATTCTGGGTTTTCTGTCACTCAAAGCTCAATCTAATTCTAACTAATATGCCCTATTAAGTTTCATCTTGATAGATTTGGACCATCACTTTGTGTCTTTGGGTCCTGATGTCATCATTCAACATCTCCTCTACCCTGTCCAGCTCTCTGTCGTCTGTTAATGAGATCAGCGTGCCATCTGTGCCCACATCCCAGTCATTAATAAAAATAGGATCGGGAGAGCGCTAAGGACAGCAGCCTCCAGCCTGCTCCAGAGAGTTCTGATTAGGGGCCTGGTCATCCATCCCGCTTGCCTCTGGATGCAGGAGGGTGGGGTGGGGGACTCCGAGGAGTTTCGGCCATAGATCAGTGGGGCCCAAACTTTAGCATCAGGACCACGCAGAGGGCTGTGATCCCAGATTGCTGGGCCCCACCCAGAGAGTTTCTGATTCAGTACACATAGGGGAGGCCCACAGATCTGTAGTTCTAACAAGTCTCAGGTGATGCTGAGACCGATGGTTCGGAAAGCACACTTTGGCAACGATCACCTTAGCTGGAAGGCGAACTTGGAGAGAGGGGGAATATTTAGAAGTAGTTTGACTATGGAAGGTAAGTCCTTGAGGAGACAAGATGAGCGCACTGCAGGGTTTCAGGGGATGTCCAGGCTCTGATGGGACCGGGGCAGTGCGTTGTGGCTTCCCGGAGGAGGCCAGCAGAGCCAGGCACGGAGGAAGGTAAATGGGTTGCGTTACTTTTTAGCTGTGCGAGGAGAAATTCTGAAAGAGCAACAGGCAGACCCAGGCCCAGCTGAGTAGCTGTTAAGGGAGTAAATGACCTAACCTTGGTATTAGTACATTATCAAGAACATCTGAACATGAGCCTATAAACAGCTCCAGGGAGCAGGCAGCTCTGTATTCATCTAGATGTCTCCGGCCCAGCAAAGCGCTCGGTGAGTGCTCAATTCACATTTAACAATAAATGAGCATGCGGAGTTCAATTTGTAACTTATGTCCCCCTCCCCCAAACAAAACAACAGTTTGTTCGTTTGTATATGGGTGTGTTTTGTGTTACTTTTATTTTTTTATTTTTATTTTTTTTGAGACAGAGTCTCGCTTTGTTGCCCAGCTAGAGTGAGTGCCATGGTGTCAGCCTAGCTCACAGCAACCTCAAACTCCTGGGCTCAAGCGATCCTTCTGCTTCAGCCTCCTGAGTAGTTGGGACTATAGGCAGGTGCCACCATACCCTGCTAATTTTTTGTATATATATTTTTAGTTGGTCAATTAATTTCTTTCTATTTTTAGTAGAGACGGGGTCTTGCTCTTGCTCAGGCTGGTTTTGAACTCCTGACCTGGAGCAATCCGCCCACCTCGCCCTCCCAGAGTGCTAGGATTACAGGTGTGAGCCACCGTGCCAAGCCTATGCATTACTTTTAAAGAGGTAAAAAATCATTTGTTTCACAGGTAGGCATTATACAGTATGTGATTGTTTTACAAGAGATAATACCTCACAATCGTTAAATTGTTATCACACCTTTATTTTTATTTTTTTAGACAGAGTCTGACTCTGGTGCCTGGGCTAGAGTGCTGTGGAGTCAGCCTAGCTCACAGCAACCTCAAACTCCTGGGCTCAAGCGATCTTCCTGCCTTAGCGTCTCGAGCAGCTGGGACTACAGGCATGCACCACCATGCCTGGCTAATTTCTTCTATATATTTTTAGTTGGCAATTAGTTTCTTTCTATTTTTAGTAGAGATTCGGTCTTGCTCTTGCTCAGGCTGGTTTTGAACTCCTGACCTTGAGCAATCCTCCCACCTCGGCCTCCCAGAGTGCTAGGATTACAGGTGTCAGCCACCGGCAGGCCTATTATCACACCTTTAAATTAAAAGCCTGTAAAATGTGTAACTACCAAACCCTGAAATGCAGTTTTCTCTCTAATGTTGAGTTGTAAGAAATTCTAGTAGGTGCTGCCTCATGAACACAGTTTTGACTTTCTTCTCCCTGGAAATGTAAAAAATACGGGACTAAATCTGTGGGCATTTTGAATGGCTTTACACCCAGCCATGAGATGGGTTGGCCTGAAATCACTGCTGGTTTTGAGATGAAGTTAAGACCAGTAGAAAGTCAGAGGACAGCTTTGTCACTACAACCGGTCTGCACAGCCGAGGGTGGTGTGTGACTGACTGTCCCAATTTGCCTGGGACTAAGAAGAATACCAGGGTGTGGGTTTTTCACTGCTACACCTGTGATAGTCCCGGGCAAACCAGGACAAGTTGGTCACTCTTGCAGGGACTGCTCATGTTTGAAAAAAAAAAAAAAAAAAACCCGAAACAGTAGCGAGCACGGTTTTGATTCATGGTGGGAAGCAGAGCTGACCTCACAGATGAGGGGCTAGTGTAGTGCAGTTGAATAATACTCTGAAGGGCTTAGTTTAATGCTCTGCTATCACTTAAAATACTTAATAATTTTTGAACTAAGGGCCCTCATTTTCATTTTTCTGTCAGGCCCTCCAAGTTATGTAGCTGGTCCACAAGTCATGCAGGAAGGGAGCTAGGTTTTCCTGTTTTTATTCCTCTTTGGCCTGAAGAGACAGGTTCTCTCCCCCTTTCTCCTCTCTCTTTCACCATCCTGGCCTCTTTCTGGTTTAAGCAAAACCTAGGTGAGGCATTGCTCTATCCGTTCAGTTTTTGAAAAGGCCACACCATCTAGTCACAGCCGGCAGTGTTTAAAACAATTAACGTGGTTTAAATGCAGCATTTCCACCCTGGATGAGTTTCTCCCAGCAAGACGAAGTGAGCAGGAGAGGGAACAGGTGGAGTATTTGGAAGAGTTCTGAAAAAGTGTGGCAGCAACATCAGCTGAAGCGATGGCAGGGGGGAAAGCCACAGGCAACTCCGGATCAAAGGGAGAACCCTGAGCACAGATGAAAGGGGTGATAATTGTAAGTTAAGAGAGAGAGTGTTTTATAATAGAGGCGATAATAACAGGTACTTAGCTGGAAACCGAGGGAGAGTTCCATTGGGGGGTGCGCAGGAGAGTGGCCCAGGGAGGTCCCCGGAGATCACTCCAGAAGCTCTATGCTATGGAAATTTTAATTCTCTCCAGGGTATTTGTCCTTTCCCTCTTGGATGTTAAAATCACCATTTTCAAACAAAGGGTGTCTTGCAGCGGTATTTACTTATGCTTTTGTCATTTTAAATGTGGACTGTAAGGAGGACCGGGACAGTGCGCGGAGATTGGCAGCACGACGCCTGCATGAGGTTGCAAAGGTCACCTTGGGGCACCGGCAGAGCCCGGGCTGCGTCCTCGCCTTGACCGCGCCCCCTGCGGGGAGAAACGCCCCGGGGCGAGGTGAGCGCGGTTCCTGCAGCGCCCGCCCGCGGCGGGGACGGTCTCTGTCGCATGGCCTCCCCTGCGCCGTCCAGGTCATCTGAGCTCCGCAGCTCAGAAAGGTAGGTGGCGCAGGGCCTGCTCAGAAAAACGCACTCTTTGAAGTTTTAAGTGTGTTCTTCTTACTGTCTTTGCATGGCTCAGAAGTCAAAGCCGTCTGGGAGTAGGGGGTGAGGCTCGGGTCTGCAGAGTTGGGCTCAGATGTGGGGTTCTGCCCCAGGCTCCCCTCTCCTGGTTTCTCTGTCCCCATCTGTCGCAAGCGAGGCAAAGCACCCTGCCTTCTTGGGGTTGTGGGAGAGAAGGATTCTCTAAGTACAAGGCATGACCTGGCTGGAAAAGGATGATGTTTAAAGCTCAGAAAACGTGGGTGTGTGTGGGTGTGTGTAGGTGTGTGTATTGGGTCCTCCAGTTTTATTAAACTGAGTGATGAATGACTTCCAGGCAATGAGGCAGAAAAGCAAAATAGTGTTTCCAAGTGGCTGCCGGTACATCCAGAAGGACACCAAAGCCAGGTCCCCTACTGCCTTCTTGCTGAAATGCCCTTACGTCGTAAAAGTTGCTCCTCTTTTAAGCTCTGATTTAACGGTATTAAAACTCAGAACAGGGTGACTGATAAGTGATTTTAAAATTATTTGCGCATATCCAGATGGTTCTAGAAGTAACTTTTATAAAGTAGTATACGTTTTAATTAAAAAAAAATTATTGGGGTATTTGTGAAGTTAACTCACATCTGCCAAGGAAAATAGACTATATTTGTCTGTTAGGGTAAAACTCTCCCAGCAAGGTAAATATTTAAAATATTTAAGAAAATGATGACAGTGTCAACATTTTATAAAAGATGCAATTGAAATGATTGCATGGCAAATATTTAATCTCAAGATATGCATACATTAATTTTGTTCCCTTTTGAAATGCATCTTAAGACTTTATTTTCTAGCCTTGGTGTGACAACTTTTTCATTTTCGTCTATTTTTAGCAGACGGTTTTACTGAATCGTCCACCAGAGGGCAGTATTTGATAAGGGTTTGATAAAAACATACCTTGTAATTCATTGAAATCATATAAGTTTTATGTTTTATTAACAGTAATGTTAGTAGAAAGTACTTCCATCAGCAGAACTGAAGTGAGGAAGCTATGCATGCTTGCTTTCCACATGGGGTAAATGGTTCTCAAAGCAGCATATACTAAGTTGGAAAAGGGTGTGTTTGTTTCATAGTTTTCGAGATGAAAGAAGCAATCAAAGGAACTAAAAACGATTTAGGTAGTACTTTACAAGCCCTGGATTGATCCCATTGGCTTGCTAAAAAGGAGTTTGGTTGTTTTAACTCAATCTCCAACACATTATTTACCCTCCCTGGGAAACCATCCAGATTTGGCCGCATTCCATATGCTAGAAAAAGCTCAGAGCCGGAGCCAACTGTGGCTTTGCCGGAGGTGGCAGGACAGCAGGAGGAGAGGTTGCAGGCTGGCTTCTAGGAGCCAGAAACATCAGAGCCACACCCGTGGGGCCGTGGTGACTGGGAGATGGTAGGGAGGTTATGCCTGGCTCATGCAAGGCTGTCAATAAATGTTGGTTTCTCTTCTATTCACTTGCCGTGCAATTATTTCCTACCTGGTGGTGTTCCTTTTGTTTGTTGTATTTACAATTAAAAAAAAATTGAACACATGCACATGATAAACATTAGAAGATGTATATAATTAAAAATGTCTTTCCAACCCTATATTCAAGACCCATTCTCCAGAGGTAAAAATATCAGCAATGATTTTTGTATATTATTCAGAAAATTTCCATGCAAAAACATGTCTCTATAGACATATATATATTCAATACAAATGGGAGAAAGCTATATAGACATTACCCTACATCTTGTTTTTTTTTTTTGGGGGGGGGTGGACAATAGTGCATCCTAGAAATCTCTCAATCTTATTTCTTAACTTTTTTATTTCAGTGAGACATATTTCCCCATGCAAAGAATTATTATTTTTTCTTTTCCCCTTTGCCTCATAGTGTCAGAATGAGTACTGTTAACATACTAGATGTTGGCTGGGCACGGTGGCTCACACCTGTAATCCTAGCACTCTGGGAGACCGAAGCAGGCAGATTGCTCGAGGTCAGGAGTTCGAAACCTGCCTGAACAAGAGCGAGACCCCCATCTCTACTATAAACAGAAAGAAATTAATTGGCCAAGTAATATATATAGAAAAAGTTAGCCGGGCATGGTGGCGCATGCCTGTAGTCCCAGCTACTCAGGAGGCTGAGGCAGCAGGATTGCTTGAGCCCAGGAGTTTGAGGTTGCTGTGAGCTAGGCTGATGGCCACGGCACTCACTCTAGCCTGGGCAACAAAGGGAGAGACTGTCTCAAAAAACAACAACAAAAAACATACCAGGTGTTTAAAAACCATTCTGGGATCAATTAGCTGGCTTGTCAATCTGTTTCTGGCAAGGTGAGACAAGGAAGATGGAAGGGTTATAATTGCATTGGAGAATTTGTTCATTTCCAAAAAAATGAGAACTGGAAAGAGTACATTGGGTCTTTTCTAGTATTTTTCTTAGCCTCTGATGCTTGAACGTGACTGCAAATGCTTGCGTTATTTTGGTGTGTGGGATGTCCCAGCTCCTCTCATTTGTCATTCAGCCTTTGGATTGGCAAATCTTCCTAACCTTGTTGTTAATGACTGGATGCCCTGTGATAATGGGGCATGAAGGGATCCCCAGAAACCAAAGATGACATTCACATAGGTCTAATGGTTCCATACTATACAGCCCTGAGGCTTGTCCTTCATTTTATTTTACTTTATTTTATTTATTTTGAGACAAAGTCTCACTTTGTTGCCCAGGCTAGAGTGAGTGCCATGGCATCAGCCTAGCTCACAGCAACCTCAAACTCCTGGGCTCAAGTGATCCTCCTGCCTCAACCTCCTGAGTAGCTGGGACTACAGGCATGCGCCACCATGCCCGGCTAATTTTTGTGTTTTTTTTTTTTTTTTTTTTTTTTGAGACAGAGTCTCACTTTGTTGCCCAGGCTAGAGTGAGTGCCATGGCGTCAGCCTAGCTCACAGCAACCTGAAACTCCTGGGGTCAAGCAATCCTTCTGCCTCATCCTCCCGAATAGCTGGGACTACAGGCATGCGCCACCATGCCCGGCTAATTTTTTCTACATATATTAGTTGGCCAATTAATTTCTTTCTATTTTATAGTAGAGACAGGGTCTCGCTCTTGCTCAGGCTGGTTTCGAACTCCTGACCTCGAGCAATCCGCCCGCCTCGGCCTCCCAGAGTGCTAGGATTACAGGCGTGAGCCACCACGCCCGGCCTGGCTAATTTTTTCTATATATATTAGTTGGGCAATTAATTTCTATTTATAGTAGAGACGGGGTCTCGCTCTTGCTCAGGCTGGTTTCGAACTCCTGACCTCGAGCAAACCTCCCGCCTCGGCCTCCCAGAGTGTTAGGATTACAGGCGTGAGCCACCGTGCCCGGCCTGTCCTTCATTTTAAAGATTGTATATTAGGATAGTCAAAATCACATTCAAAAATCTTACTACTATTTACACCGTATCCTTTGTTTAGCTTTTATAGCTAAGTGTCTTAGTTTGGGATCCTATCACAGTGAATCTGGAATGTCCGTGTCCCTCCAGAAATCCATGTGTCAGCAAACTAGACTGCTTCCAAAACGTGCCCCCACTTTCTTGCCGCTGGGCCTGTTTCTTTTTCTTTGTCCTCAGAAATTCCACCAGTGCCTTGAGGCACAGCTTCCATGCTCCCGTTTGCACTCAAGCCACGAGAGAGTACACCCTGCGCAGAGTCGTGCTCCGGGCTCTGGGGAAACACCATGGGTAAGGCATGGTTGCTTCCTGCCAGCAGCCCTGTGGGTGATGAGGACCACCCACGGCCACGTGGGCAGGGCTGCGGTGGAGGCCTCCAACGGGCAGCAGGAGGAGACAGGGAGCCGTCAGTTGTTAATAATCCTGGGGATGAATTTCTGGTTTCCCAGAGGTGACACTGGAGATGGTTTTTCAAGAGTTTGAAGGCCTTGGTGGGCCATTTGCCATGGTGGAACAGAAGCTATAGGTATTTTCCAAGGGTGACGGCAGATACCCTGTGTCTAAAGGACGGGGCGTGTGTGGGAGAGGCTGGAGGTGGACCAGGGTCGGATTCTGTTCTCCAATAGAACGTGAATTCCTTGAGGGCAAGGGTATAGTGACAAGTATTTGTATCCTGGCAACTAGTGCAGTCCTTGAGATATGGAAAGTAACAACAAATGTTTATATCAATTATGTAGCAGTTATTGAGACTCTGTTTTTGAGACTCTGTCTCAAAAAAATAAAATAATAAAAATTAAAAAAAATGTAAGTGCTAACGATGATGCCACTGTTGATGACAACGGTAATGAAAACGATGACGAAGATAATTAGTGACTTGGTAGGGAGAGGGAGGAAAATTTGATCATTTAAATATAACCTGGCAGGGCGCGGTGGCTCACGCCTGTAATCCCAGCACTCTGGGAGGCCGAGGCGGGAGGATCGCTTGAGGTCAGGAGTTCGAAGCCAGCCTGAGTAGCTTTTAGCAGCCCGTTTAAAGGGTGGGGTTGTGTGGGAGAGGCTGGAGGTGGACCAGGGTCAGATTCTGGAGAGCCCGGAGTGCCGTGCTCAGGAACCCGGAATGGGAAACCGTGGAAGGATTCTGTGTGAGGGATGATCGGATGGATGAGGATCGTGTTACTCAAATCGGGGAACGTAAGGTGTCCAGGTGGGGAGAGGAGGGAATTACGTGGGTCTTGTACACTGAGTTTATGTTGCATCAGGGACCTCTCACTGGTGATTTCTAATAAGATTTGGGGAGCTCAGAGGGGTCAGGAATGGGGATTTGTGAATAAAAGTTTAAGGAAAGCATTTTCTCCTCTTCCATTAGGGGGAGAAGAGATTTTGGGTTATACTTTCTAGCCCTGTTTGCTTGGAGACCTGAGAGAAGTGCATGCTGACCATGTTGCCGGGCGACACCGCCATGGTAGGAGTGACCTGGAATTGTAAGCTGCATGGGGACTGGGAGGACCAGGCATGGATGTAACTGCGTGGTGAGAAGGCACAGCTTTGCACTTCCTGAATGCACTGACTCGTAACAGCACACTCCTCTAATTGGGACCTGGAACTTATGGTTCTGGGACTATTACAGTAGAAATGGTTCTTTTTATTTTTGAGACAGAGTCTCACTCTGTTGCCTGGGCTAGAGTGCTGTGGCGTCAGCCTAGCTCACAGCAACCTCAAACTCCTGGGCTCAAGCGATCCTCCTGCCTCAGCCTCCCGAGTAGCTGAGAGTATAGGCATTCACCACCATGCCCAGCTAATATGTTCTATATATATTTTTAGTTGGCCAATTAATTTGTTTCTATTTTTAGTAGAGATGGAGTCTCACTCTTGCTCAGGCTGGTTTCGAACTCCTGACCTTGAGTGATCCTCCTGCCTCAGCCTCCCAGAGTGCTAGGATGACAGGTGTGAGCCACCGCGCCCGGCCTAGCACTTACCACATGTTACTATCCAGTAACAGTATGCAGTCCATTATTTGGATTATTTGATTGAATCCTCATTATTGCCTTATGAGGTAACCACTAAGATTTTCCCCATTTTACAGCTAAGAAAACTAAGTTGGCAGAACCAGGGTTCAAAACTGGAAGTCTACCCCAGAACTCACCCTCTTAGTGACCCCATCGCCCTGCTTCCTGCTGCCACCACCCCAGAGATGGCTAGGTGGCCTGGGAAATGCCTTCTAGGCATTTATGTGCTGGGGCCATAAAAAGGACAAAACCGTATCTTGCATATACCCGGAAAAAAATTAAAGTGAATTACTTTTCAGACGTTTTATGTGTACGGTGCATTTAGGGTAGTGTAGTAAAAATGTCTAGTTCTTGTTTACAATTATGCTTAGTGAGGAATCGCAAAACGTTCCTCTCGTGTAGGACTTTCAAAGCACACATGAACAGACAGAATGCTGGCTCTAAAGTTAGAAATCAGCGTCTAGTATATTTTAGTTAAAACTCAGGCTGTAGGACTTTTTTATTTTACTTTACCGTACACAGCTAGCTCAGTTTTATTCTATCTGTGGGAATCTTGGATAATTTTATTTTGAACTTTATGCCTTGAAGAATTTTACAAGCGTTGTTGCAGGTTTAACTGCAGTGAGGTGTTGTGCATACTAATACTGGATTTTACCAAGTACAGGAGATCGGAAAAGCATTTAATCTGTCCAATTTTGCTTGGCGAGGCTGGAAAATTCCAGAAGAGTGTCATTTCTTGTCCCCTTTTTGTAATGGGCTCTCTACACATCACTGTACCCCCTTCTTCTAATTCACTTGGGGAAAGACAATTCGGTCTCACCTCTGCTCTTCCCCCACCTCCTGTGTGAGGCAGCTGTGGCTAGGTGGCAGGGAACGTTGGCCTTCTCCTTACTCTTCCGTCCCTAAAACCCCACAGCGCCACAGAGACAGGTGCGTTTAGGGTAGATGTGGGCTTAAGTATGGGGAGTCAATATGATATATCGTCCAAGGGGGACACTTTTGAGAGTAAAGCAGGGACTATTAGTTATTATATCAGGACACCAGGCACAAGTGGCAGTCCCAGCAAGCTGAGATGAAGGGTCACCTTAGTATAGAAGACATATATTGAAGGACTGGACAGCGGAGGGGAAACACAGAGCAGACGACAACATAACTTTGACCTTAGCTGTGCACAGCGGTATGCGTCTATAATCCCAGCTACTCGGGAGGCTGAGGCAGGAGGATCACATGAGCCCAGATGTTGGAGACCAGCCTGAGCAACATAGTGAGATCCCATCTTAAATAAAAACAGGGGAAAAAAAAACAAAACCCTGACCTTCTTGAAAGTTCCTCAGCATCCCTACCCTGGGAGATACTCAGGAGCTCTCTGGCTTCTCCAGGCCTCTCCCTGTCGTTTATGACTCAGTTTTGGGGGAGGGTATGGGGAGGATTGATGTGAAAAGTCATTATCCTGCATGGTCCAATACAGTAGCCACTAGCCACATGTGACCATTTTATTTGTTTTAGACAGAGTCTCATTCTGTTGCCTGGGCTAGAGTGCCGTGGTATCAGCCTAGCTCACAGCAACCTCAAACTCCTGGGCTCAAGCAATCCTCCTGCCTCAGCCTCCCGAGTAGCTGGGACTACAGGCATGTGCCACCCACCATGCCCGGCTAATTTGTTCTATATATATTTTTAGTTGGCCAATTAATTTATTTCTGTTTTTAGTAGAGCCGAGATCTCGATCTTGCTGAGGCTGGTCTCGAACTCCTGACCTTGAGCAATCCTCCCGCCTTGGTCTCCCAGTGTGCTAGGATTATAGGCGTGAGCCACTGCTCCCGGCCTCGGCCTCGTGTGGCCATTTCAATTAAAGTAAAAAATTTATTTACCCAGGCATGGCAACCACAATTCAAGTGTTCAGTAGCCACATGTGGCTAGTGGTTGCTGTATTGGACAGCATCGGTGTGGGACATTTCCATCATCGCAGAAAGTTCTATGGGACGGCACTGCGCTCTCCTCTAATCTCCTTGCTTGCTTTCCTAGTCCTAGGTTCCTCAACCTCCTTGTCTGTCTGTCTGTCTCTCTCCCCCTCTCCCTCTGACTGGCCAGATTCCATTTGTTCATTACACAGAAAAATTGGTTATTCAGGCTGTGCCCAAAGGGCTTCTTTTCTTTACACTAAAGAACTGTCAGAGCTCTCTGAGGTGTTTTCCTGAAAACCAAAGACCTGTCTACCTGCAGAAGAATTATCCCTCCCTCCTAGAAGGCGGAAGTAGCTACAGTCAGTTCTTGTTTCTCTAAAATTAATGACACTGGTTTTCGAATGCGGCACGTGGAAGCAGCTTTATTACTTTTTCATCATACGGTGGATAAAGAAGTACAAGAAGTTCTAAGTCAGAGCCCTTGTTTATTTGGCTATAAAAAGCAAAGAGAAGAAAATGAAAAAAGAATTACGGCTCAGCCTTAGGCACAACATCAACTTAAATAGAACATATTTGACTTGTGCCGAGGAATGGTCTGTCTGCGCTGTGTTGAATAATCTGCCAGGTGGCCGTCCAAACAAATGAACTGAAGCAAAACAGGCCAGATTTATGGTCTTTTTGCAGTCAAAAAATAACTTTGCTATTATTAAAAGTAAATAATTTCATGTTAAGGTGTTGCAGCTTACATAACAACAACTTTGTATAGTGAGGTGTGTGAGCATACCTTCACGCTGCAGAAGTTGGTAAACATTTCCCTTGGGGAAGAGATTATTCATTTTGTCTAAGCAACGCCAGGGCGTGTATATTTATAATCTAGTTTTTCCAATTGAACATCACATTGTAAAAATTCTAGGACTTCTAAGCTTCTACTCTGAGACATTTACTGCTGTAGTTTTCTCAGAAAACCATCATCCTTCCATTGCTACCAGCTCAAAAAAAAAAAAAAAAAAAAAAAGGTAGGGGGAGAGAGGATGCTCCTTGTACTTGCTCTTTTTGTAATCCATTTAAAAATTTTTTGCAGCGAAGATCAGACCCCATGACTGAAGTGGCCTTGCAGTTTTATTCCGTTTATTCACTTAACAAAATTTCAAGATCTTTTTTTTTTTTGAGACAGAGTCTCACTTTGTCTCCCAGGCTAGAGTGCAGCCGCATCATCATAGCTCACTGCAACCACAAACTCCTGGGCTTAAGAGTCCTCCTGCCTCAGCCTCCCCAGTAGCTGGGATTACAGGTGGGAGCCACCATACCCAGCTAATTTTTCTATTTTTTGTAGAGACAGGATCTCACTCTTGCTCAGGCTGGTCTCTAATTCTTGACCTCAAGCAATCCTCCTGCCTCCACCTCCCAGAGTGCTAGGACTACAGACCCAAACTACTGCACCCAGCCTTAAAGTTCATCTCAATGTGTGTGTCATTCTAGGCCCTATTGCCCTCTTTCTCCCCCTGCAGGTTTGCTTGGAGTGCACTCTTCCTTCCTGCCTTTGGTAGAGTAGGTGGATTATATGCAAGGAAAGAAACAGGCCCAATTCCCAACTGGACATTTTGATCAGGCACAAGCTAAGTTTCCCAGACTGAGATGCATGGTTTGGGAGAGTATGTAAGCAAGGAAGATGATCAATATTGAATAGGGGCACACATTTCATGTCCCTAAGACTTAGTTTATGTTTCCTGCCTTGATCTCCTGCATCCTTCCCCTGTATCATCCATTGTTCACCTGCCGTTGTACGCTAAGTGCCAGAGACTCTGAGCAAAATCAGAATAGTCCCTGTCTCACAGAGCTCATGGGCAGTGGCAGACACACACCTGACCTCCTCTGGCAAAGAGCAGGGGACAAGAAAAGCTTCGCTGAGGAAGTGAGGAGGTGGAGGTAGCCAGATGAAGGGCTTTGGATGGAGCTGAGGGCAGGGAAAGGACAGTGGAAAAGCAGGGGAGCTTTCCTGGCCCAGGGAAGAGTGAGGGCAAGGTGTGAAATGGGCGTGAGTGTGAGGGGCAGGATTTGGGCCTTGATCCTAAAAGCAAAGGGCATTTGCTCAAGTACATAAAGTAGGGGAGCTACATGATCAGGCTTGTGTTTGTAAAAGCTCAGTGGCTTCTACATGAAGAGTGTGTTGAGAATGTGCAAAAGCAACTGAGGGACACCCTTTGGGTGCCAGGGAGGGAAGTACAGGCAATAGGGAATGGTGGCTTCCACCTGGGTGGAAGCAGTGGAAACAGGAAATGGAGTCTAGTTATGAGAATTTAGGGCCAGGTGCAGTGGCTCATGCCTGTAATCCTAGCACTCTGGTGGGTGGATCATTTGAGCTCAGGAGTTTGAGACCAGCCTGAGCAACAGTGAGTCCCCATCTCTACTAAAAATAGAAAGAAGTTAATTGGACAACTAAATATATATAGAAAAAATTAGCCAGGCATGGTGGCCCATGCCTGTAGTCCCATTTACTTGGGAGACTGAGGCAGGAGGATTGCTTGAGCCCAGGAGTTTGAGGTTGCTGTGAGCTAGGCTGACGCCATGGCACTCTAGCCCAGGCAACAGAGTGAGACTCTGTCTCAAAAAAAAAAAAAAAAAAATTAAAGAGAATTTAGGAGGTAAAATCCATGGGAATCGGTGGTGACTTTGCTACAAAAAGTGAAGGAGAAGGTGGTGTCAAAGGTGACGTCTGGGAGGAGCACACGGCACTGTAAGGTAGAGTCTAGCTGGGGGAGGGGAAGGCAGGAGAATGCTAGAGAGGCAGAAAGAAGAGCCCAGGAGCAAACGCCTAACATGTTTAGGGGGATTTCTGTGCCCCACTTTTCAGAATGTGCTTAGGGAGAGGCCATCATGGTGCCAGAGAGGCCGGGTGAAGGAGGTCGTGTGGCATGTCAGTGCCTTGGGAGGCTTGAGAGAAGAGACCAGAAGGATCCTGGAGGAAGTGACATGGGGCGCTGTCAGGAGATGTGGCATGGACTGTCCCTACTGGAGGCCACAGAATGGGTGTGGACTTCGAGAGTGGACAATGGGTGGTAGCAATGGGAGTCCAAAGACCAGATGGAATGAATTTCCCCTCAGTAGACTATCGCATATGACTTGTGGGGACTGGATACTGTCCATCTCACCAACTCCATGCCTGCCCATGTGTAAATGGCCAAAGAAAAAGGAGAAGGGAAATTGGGTTGACTGAGTTAAATCAGGAATAAAAGAACCTTGAGAAGATCCTAACCCGATCACAATCCAGTCACTGTCGGTCATGCAAATCTGGAGGAATGGCTGGGTTAGGCACAAATGATGTGGTGACACTATCAGCTGTTTGGAAAAAAGGGTATGTCTTATTTTGTACCTTATGCCAAAATATTCTAGGTAATAGAAAAAAATTAGCATAAATAAAAGCTGAAAGAAAATATAAGGGAATATTTTCTGATACCTAAATGTGAGAGGCCTGTCTGATCAGTGAGTGAGATGTGAAATTTTAAAGGAAAACATCGACAGGTTTAATGACAAAAAGATTTAAAGATTTGCAAGCAAAGATGTCTCATACCTGAATTTAAAATGCACATACACGGGGAAAACAGTTATAGCAAATAAGATAGCAGTTTAAATCCTAACAGTAGAAGGAACTCCTACTGAAGGGGTGAGATTCCAAAAGATAAATATGCCAAGCATGTGAATTGCTATATTAAAAGTAGAAATTGTAAATGACTGACATAGAAGAATGTTTAACATGATTAGCTTGTATTAAATGTAAATTAAAATAAGAATGACATGGCTTTGAATATCTATCAATCTAGGAAAAATTTAAAAAATATTTAATAATACTCATTGCAGGTGAGCATACAGAAAGACACTCATGCACTTTGCTGCTGGGAGAGTAAACAGAGCCTAAGTTGGATAGTAATTTGGCAATCCAGAGGAAGAGCTTAAAGGAGTAGAAAATTGGAAACAACATACTTTTTCCAAATAGGAGAAGATTTAAGGAAATCTGTGTATAGCTACATGCTGTACTATGACACAGCCATTAAAGTGGAGGCATTTGAAAATATTTACTGATACGGGAAAATGCATATGCTATAATGTTAAGTGACGAAAGGCAACACGCTCAATTATATACACAGTGTGATCACAGCTATGCAAATAAATGTGCATGGAAGTAGTTTGGGAAAAATGCATCAATCTACCAGTGTTTATTTTTGAGTGTTGTAATTATCAGTGATTTTATTTTCTTTCTACTTTTCTGTACTTCCGTAGTACAGAATTCTAAATTAGAAAAACTAGAAAATAATCTTAGAAATAAATATGTACTTATTATAGCTTACTGCAATTTAACTTATGGCTTCTGCTCTAATGGTTCAAAATGCTTTTCTTGGCTAATGTATTTGTCTCAAGTTACTTACATCTGCGGTCCCCAACCCCTGGGCCACAGACCAGGAACCAGGGCCCACAGCAGGAGGCAAGTGAACAAAGCCCCACCTGCACCCACAGCGGCTCCCCATCGCTCGCATCGCCGCCCGAGCCCCGCCCCCCATAGGTCAGCATGACGTCAGACCCTCCTAGGGACAGGAACCGTTGTTACTGTAAACTGCGCATGTGCGAGGGTTCCAGGTTGCGCACTCTGGGTGAGAATGCAACGCCTGATGATCTGAAGTTGGAGCTGAGGTGGCACCAGTGTGCCTGGAAAAATTGTCTTGCGAGAAACTGGTCCCTGGTGTCAAAAAAGTTGGGGACTGCTGATTTACACGACAATGTGACGCAGACGGTACTTTTATGGCCCTCAGTATGTGCCAGGGACCATACTAAAAACTTTGCACATATTAACTCATTTAGAACACAACAATTTCTCATGAGATGGGTCATAGTTTAACCTACATTTTATGGAGCAGGAAACTGAGGCACAGAGAGGTTAAGTTACCTTTGCATGATGTCACACAGCTAGTAAATGGTGAAGCGGAGCTGGGATTTGAATTCAGGTGGTGTGGCTCCAGTTCTCCTACCTTCTGTGCTCTGTGTTTGAGACAGCAGACACCTTTGTCTTTCAGGAAATAACTAAACAGTAAAAACTTATGAAATCAAACTGGCCTCAAACAATACTAAAGTGTCAATGACATTCCTGGATCATGAATCTCATCCAGGAACTAAGGGAGTTAAATTAGATGATCTTTAAGATTTTTCCTGGTAGTAATAGTATTGGTTATGATTGCATTTATTAGAAATAAATATGATTGTATTCATTAGCAAGAAAAATAGACTTTTGTATGCTGTACTAGGATGCTAATTACTTCCTCTACAATCATTTCCTTCCCAACCTCACACCTTTTTATTAGCTAACCTCCCCTGTGACCTCTGGCCCCACCCTTCTGCCCCAGCTCAGGTGGCTGGAGCAGGGGAAGATATCTTGCCTGTGTTAGGCCTACCAGATTCTCTCCTGAGTTTGGAATGGCTGCTCCAAGATTCTAGTCCCCTCTCGACTGCATGAGCTGGGAGGTCATCTAGGCCAGTGGTGCCCATTTTTCACCACGTGCTAGAGAAGCAAAAAGTAGCTATGTAGAGTAAGAAGGAAAGTGACCCATAGAGAAGAGTCCTGATCCTGTGGCCCACAGAGGACTGCAGGTGTGTGGAGTGTGGTTCCCTTTTCCCCAAAGGCTTCCTCACTCCTGGTGCCTCCACAGGGCCTGGCAACATTGTCTGACCTGGGTCTCACAAAGATAACTCTGTGTCCTTTCCATAAACCCCCCACTTGAGTTTGCATAATTTAGTTCCAGTGGGATGATTACTTCCACCAACCACACAGGACATCTGCGTGCAGCTGATTCCAGGCACCTCTGGCTGCAGCCACAAGGTGAGCAGTGAGCAACCTTTGCATTGAGCCAGTCTGCAGCATCTGACTTGAAATGTTTTCCTCTGATGATGTGGGCATTACAGTGAAACCAGCTAAAGTGAGGAATGCGCTGAAAACCAGGGCTTGCTGTGGAGGAGATATTAAAAGAGATGGTGAGGCTGGGCGAGGTGGCTCACGCCTGTAATCCTAGCTCTCTGGGAGGCCGAGGCGGGCGGATTGCTCGAAGTCAGGAGTTCGAAACCAGCCTGAGCAAGAGCGAGACCCCGTCTCTACTATAAAATAGAAAGAAATTAATTGGCCAACTAATATATATACAAAAAATTAGCCGGGCATGGTGGCGAATGCCTGTAGTCCCAGCTACTCGGGAGGCTGAGGCAGGAGGATTGCTTGAGCCAGGAGTTTGAGGTTGCTATGAGCTAGGCTGACGCCATGGCACTCACTCTAGCCTGGGCAACAAAGCGAGACTCTGTCTCAAAAAAAAAAAAAAAAAAAAAAAAGAGATGGTGAATCTGTCTTTCCCTTTTTGGCCTCTTACATGTGAATGTTGAACCCACAATCAACAGTGGTTTTATTTATTTATTTTTTTTCCTCTACTCAAAGTTAAAACTGACCAAAGTTACTGGCTTTTTACTTTGTTAGAAAAACAAACTATCTTATATTTACATACTGGTTTACATTGTTATTTCTGTGCAAATTGTCAAAATGTAAATTAAATATAAATGTTCATGCTTTAAAAAAAAGAGAGATGGTGAGAGACCTGCTAGCTAGCTGACTGGCTGAAGGCTTTGGGGCTGGGGTTTGCAGGTTACAAGGCTAGTTTGCAGGTTTAATTTGGCAGGATATTTAATAAGGCAGGATATTTTCATGTTAGAAAGGATCTTCTTAAGAAATTGCAATGAGAACATTCTGGTATTTGAAGGCACTCATCCTAGAAATCTGAGGGATCTGGATAGTTGTGAGGACACTTGATTGTTTGCAGGTTACTCAGGGCTTACCCTGCTTTGGGGAAGTGATTCATAGTCAACAAACTGGTGAGAGGCTCCTGGATCAGCCCGCAGGCCAGAGTCTTGATGGGGGTGGGCTGGGGGTGGGGGGGACGGTGGGAGTGGATGGGGGTTGTACATGTTGCTTAGAACATGTGCTCTCAACCGCATGCAGGGGACACCCCTTATAATGGGTGACAGCTCCCCATGCCAGTTCCCATGCAGTGCTCCGCAGCCTCATGCTGCACCCTGTCTCCTTAGCTCTTGGTACTGTAGATGCCTTGGCCAGTGCTGTTTTTTCTGTTTTCCAGGCAATACTTGCATATAACAAAAATTTTCAAAAAGCGATCAAGTATCAGAAGAAACAGTTAAACTTGTTGAAAGTAGCTGCTTCTAAGAGTGTGATGAAGGGGTGGAAAGGACAGTGCAGCAGGGATCTGCTCTCACTGTAAGCTTTTTACTACCCTGGTTTTTTATTTTATTATGTGCATATATTACTCAGATACAAACAAATAAACAAGCACCATAATGCCGATATCCCCCTCATAAAATAGTGTTCATTATATCTCAACACCAGATTAGATTCCCTCTCCTGTGTTGTTGACACAAATCCTAGTGGTCTCATTTCATTTACTGTGTGCTTTTAATATCGCAGACCTCTGTTGAATTTATTTAATTTAGAAGCATTCATTTTTGTCCATTTATTTGTTGAATTCTTGCTGTGTGCAAGGTATTTCTACACCAAACAGTATGTTACTGTATATTTTGCCCTGTATTTGCTAATTATTAGATACTCAATATAGTCCCTTGAAGTCGGCAATCTTGAGAATGTACATATTCTAAAGAAGCTTTGAAAATGCTGCTTAGTGCAAATAAATGTCTTTGGCTGTCGTTAAAGTGTTTACCTCTTTCTTCTTTGCTTTGTTCCAGCAATGGTGGGTTGGAAGCAGAGAGCATATCTAAAGCCTGAAAAACTGCTATCTGAACAATTTTTTGTTCATTCGTTTAAAAATTTATTGGTCACCTCTTACATGTCTGGTAGTGTGCCACGCTAGGCGGGGATACAACAGGTAGGACATGATCCGTGCTTTCAGGAAGTATAATTTCTTGGAGGATGTTTTTTGAGAGGAAGAGACCTCTCATTTTTACATGAAAAGAATTCATCGCTTCATCAGCGGTTTGCTGCAGCATCCCTTTAGATGGTAAGCACTTAGTAAAAACTTGTTTTGCAAATATATGATTTCCACACAACTCTGGAGGACAACATCTACCGCCCAGATCCTGCCGCCCCACCCCGAGGGCTCTGGAGCCCCGGGCAGAGGCACGTGTGCAACGTGAGCACTGTGCGTGGAGTTGCTACCCCCGCCTCTCCTCACGGCACAGACGTGGGCGCACTTGTCCGGAAACAAACCTTTGGGAGCCCTGAGGCTGCTGTGCTTATGGAGGGGGGCGAGGCTGTCATGCAACGGGGCCGTGGGACTGGCAGACACGCTGTGGGGCAGCACAAGGAGAACTTGTGGCTTGTCTGTGGCTGTGAGTACAGCCCCGGCCTCGGCTGCGGTGGCTTTGGGTGTGGGGGAAATTGGAGACAGAGAGATGCGTGAACAGCAGGAGAGAGGAGGAAGGAGGACAGGGTGGCGATGGAAGGCAGGAATGGGGTGGATGGCAGCCCACACTTGATCTGGAAGTAGAGGAAAGCCGATATGCAGAAAATAGGTTAGCTCTGCCTTGGAGAACTCATGGGAATGCAAATGCTCATGGCCCCCCAAAACACAGACTGAACACTGGGTGGGCTCAGGGGTTAGAGGGTGCCCAAATCCACCTGGGCTGTGTGGCCTTCGTAGGTCTATCTCTGTTCCCTGGCCCTCGATTCCCAGCATCAAGAGTGAGTGCAGGCCGGGCGCGGTGGCTCCTGCCTGTAATCCTAGCACTCTGGGAGGCCGAGGCGGGAGGTTTGCTCAAGGTCAGGAGTTCGAAACCAGCCTGAGCAAGAGCGAGACCCGGTCTCTACTATAAATAGAAATTAATTGGCCAACTAATATATATAGAAAAAAAAATTAGCTGGGCATGGTGGCACATGCCTGTAGTCCCAGCTACTTGGGAGGCTGAGGCAGCAGGATCGCTTGAGCCCAGGAGTTTGAGGTTGCTGTGAGCTATGCTGACACCACGGCACTCACTCTAGCCTGGACAACAAAGTGAGACTCTGTCTCAAAAAAAAAAAAACAAAAAAAAAAAAAGAAAAAAGAGGGAGTGCGGCTACCGAGTTGAGCCGATTACAGAGTGATCACAAATACAAAACAATCCCACACAAACGGTTTATTACAGAAAAGAAACCACGATGTGAAAGAAGGAACTACCCAAGTGAAAATGCATTCCAGAGAGGAATGGGTCAGTCTCCAGGAGGGGAGAAAGATGGACTTTGAGGACTCCTAGGTGGTTTCCTTGTATCGGCCTGGAGGGGTGGGGCTCGCAGGAGGTGTGGGCTATTAGCAAATAATTATCAGGTGTTCTGCATTTTCCTGCAGTCCTGCCCCTGAGTGGTCCCCCTGCTCCTCCATAACTGGGAATCACCCTCTGGTCTACACCCACCACCTGCAGATTTGATCCCTACCTAACAGCCTGGGGCCAGTTACTTAACCTTCAGGAAGGTGTCTCCTCCTGGGTAAAATGGAGGTAACAGTTCCCACACAGAGGATTAAATAAGAGAATCAGATGAAAGCATCTGGTACATTCCCCTGCACACTGAAGGAGCTCAGCAAGCTTCGTCCTATCTCCTGCCCTATCACCTCTCGGGAAGGTCAGAGAGCTCAATGTCCTCTGTGCTGAATACCAGGAAATCTTAGAGGTTCAGGGCCTGGGAGCTGGGCTGGGCTGGAGATGTGTGAAAGAAAGCAGTGGGTGAGGCTAGGTGCGGCGGCTCATGCCTGTAACCCCAGCACTCTGGGAGGCCCAGGCAGGAGGATCACTTTGAGGCCAGGAGTTAGAGACCAGCCTGAGCAAGAGTGAGACCCTGTCTTTACAAAAAAAAAAAAAGAAAGGAAAGAAAAATTAGCTGGGTTTGGTGGCGTGCTTGTACTTCCAGCCACTCAGGAGGCTGAGGCAGGAGGATCGCTTGAGCCCGGGAGTTCGAGGTTGCTGTGAGCTATGATGATGCCACTGCACTCTAGCCGGGGTGACAGAGTGAGACTCTGTTTCACAGCAAACAAAGCAGTGGGTATCTGACTGCAAGGCCCTCTAGTTCTTGAGCAGGTTGGACTATAAAACTCAGTCACATGGTTTATTCTACTAATTAATGCAAATAATCATGGCCAGGAGTCACCAAGAAAACTATCAGATGTTGTGTGTATGCTATTTAATAAGGGCAGGATATTTTCAATTTAGAAAGGATCTTAAGAAATCGAAATGAGGACATTCTGGTATTTGAAGGCAGTTGTCCTAGAAATGCGAGGGATCTGGATGGTTGCGTATTTTGGCTTCCATTTGTGGAACACTTCTCTGCACCAAGACATATATAATTTCAGGTAATCCTCACAATAACCCTAGACTAGGGGTCCTCAAACTTTTTAAACAGGGGGCCATTTCACTGTCCCTCAGACGGTTGGAGGGCCGTTGGAGAGTGCGGCGCACATTCCACGCATGCGCACTGTGGGCTCGGGACGAGTCGGCTGCTAAGCAGGACAGGCAGCGGCAAAAACACCCGGTGGGCCGGATAAATGTCCTTGGTGGGCCGCATGTGGCCCGAGGGCTGTAGTCTGAGGACCCCTGCACGTAGGAACTTTTCTGACCCAGGTGGTAGGCCGTGAATCACAGTCCTCCCAATCTCCAGCTGAGACTGAGTGCATTAGGAGTGAAGAGCTTGTCCAAGTCAAGCTAATCAATTTTCTCTTTATTGTCATTCCCATTGTAAGTGTGAGACTTACAAAGGTTATACCACTTGTCCAGTTATCCATCTAGTAAGAAGCAAAACTCAGATTTGTGCCCACGTCTAATTCCAAAGCCTGCTACCTTGCTGAACACATAGGCATGTTTGGCTTCTGTAGGCGAACGTATCAAGTTCTAGGGGACACAGACTGGCCTGGGGCAGTGTCTGCAGGCTGGCTTAGCACCAGAAAGGATCTTGTTTTTTCTCTGTTTGCCACATTGTGTCTGCTTGCTTGGGACGACAGGATCAGCAGGACACAGTGCATAGCTGATGTATCTGGGCAGTCACTGCCAAGCAGATGGGTTTAAGTCACCATCAGCAGGGCGTAACACTAGAAGAGATGCATGCCTTCTACAGATCTCTAAGTATGGCCTTGATGGTGAATAGTTGATATGGGGAAGATGTTTCCTTGGTTTTCAATTACCTTGGTTTTTACAAACTCTAGGTAAAGCCCCAAACCCTCTAACCCCAGTGAGCATTTCCTGGTATGAATTGGTTATTCTCTACTTAAATAAATGGCCCCCAAATAGAAGCAGATACACAAAAACTTTTATTAAGTGGAAGTTAGACTTACTTCATGGTAATCAACCAGTTACAAGTGCATTTAAATTCATGTGTGTGGACACTGTAGAAGTCAGAATGGTCTGTCTTACTGAAAGTCCAGTGTTCTGGCTCGGTTCCAGCCAGTGCAACCCAAGGTAGAACCATACACAGAGTAAGTACAGGTCAACAATGATGTCAGACTAGATTGGCAACACCAAAGTCATTGTCACAGCTAAGCATTACAGAACATAAACGTCCAAAGACCAGAAGACTATTACTAAAGTGGTTCCTACTACAAGCCTTTTCTTCTACTTAAAATGCTTCCAGAGGACCAGTGTAGCAAATCCTCAACTCTGGGGGTGGGGGGTGGGACAGAGCCGCTTCTACATTTCACACTTAAACGAGCCACAGAAACTGTAAACATTTGGTGGCCGTCCTGATGCCTATTTCAGGTAGATGCCAGCTGTCCCCTCGGGAAAGTGCAGTTTAACTGGTGTGAACATTTTCTATTGTACGTCTTCAATCCACAATTTTTCTTGCCTGTTTCAATTAGCACCAGTTTATTTTAAAATATTTTTTCCTGGTGTTAAATATTTAGGAAACATTTTTTTTTTTTTAAAAACTAACACACAAAGTCCAAAACAATGAAAAGCAAAAAACATTCAAAAGATTGTTTTAGAGAACAGCATTTAGAAAAACAACATCATTTAAACATTCAACAAATCTATGTACAATGTGCCAAAAGTTGGCAAGGAGCATGGCTGAGGAACAGTCATGGAAAAGGTTTATTATCAACCTGAACCTCCACAGGCTGTATTTACAGTCAGATAGGTATTCAGAAATGTAGTATCAGAACATCTGGATTTGGCTAAAAATCATATAAAAAGACACGTTGCCCTCCCACAATAACTTCGTATTAGGTAGCAAACAATCCAGTATAACCTTAAGTATCAGGTTTAGAAGTGTTTTTTTCATATTTTACATACAGTTGATAAACTTTCTCAATGGACATAGCAGAGAACCGGGATGGCAGAGAAATATGGAGTTCTTTATTTCCACGTTGTCAGATGAAAGAATATTTTTTCATGCTGAGTAACACAGTATAAAGCAATGATTAAAGAGCAAAGACAAATTATTAGGAGAAAAGGTTTTATGAAAATATGAAATCAACAAGAGGGCTGAAGAAATCTGTGTATATTCTATATAGACTTTCTAAAATATAAGTCATTGTCTCTCTATGTAATTTTGAAAAAAGATCAGTGAT
The DNA here is from genome assembly GCF_040939455.1 of Microcebus murinus. Classification (NCBI taxonomy): domain Eukaryota; kingdom Metazoa; phylum Chordata; class Mammalia; order Primates; family Cheirogaleidae; genus Microcebus; species Microcebus murinus. The sequence goes on along the minus strand of NC_134110.1, from coordinate 78,375,438 downwards.
TTGCTTTTCTGGACAGTATGTTCATTTGTTCTTTGAAGCTCTAGAACCCAAACTCTTTGAAGAATATTTTTTTTCTTGGATTGAGAATTAAACACAACAGACAAAACCTATGCCAATTTATCCAATGCGATCCTCGTTCATTTTATGCACTTTTGTTTTCTTGTTAATCCAACATTACTAGAACATCCGCCTATAAAGAACTGGGCACATTTTGTAACAGCCAACATTTCCCATTTATGCTTAAGAAGTAAAATATATATCATTCACCGTAGTGGTGGAACGTTTTTAGAGCCTGAAGTTTCAGAATAAAGTTTCAATACACCACCTTTAAAAACATCAACTAGGAGAAGAGAGAGGGGGGCATCCCACATACCCATGAGCATATGTGTTCAAGTTTATTTTGGATAATTTGCAGTTGTGATAAGTAGCTATGAAAAAAATTTACTTGGATTAGTTACAAAATACATGTTACTCTTTGAAAATGCATAGTTTATAATTTTATACATTCATTCACCAATATTAAAGACTTTTGTAAGCAAGTACTTACCTCCGAAGGGTGGTAAGATTGTATTTCAAAAGATCTCTAAACATTGGATAGCACTGCCATCTAGCTTCTGAATTAGTGCCCAATGACATGTGCATGCCTGTCATTTTCACATCACAAAGGAAGGACTGCTGTCTTCCCGCTGGTCTATCTCCCTGCCTCTATTTAGCAGGCACTAAAAAGCAACCTTTCTACTGATTGCATTTCCACTAACCACCCCATTTAAAATACTTAATAATTTCATTTTCATATTTTTAGATTTGGTGTAGAAAACAATTTGAAAGATGGCTTAATGTTTAAAAGCAGAGTTTTCTTAAACCTTATCATGGGCTAAGGACAACCGAGGTTTTGTAATTACTATTGTTCTCTCTCTCCAGTCTTCTCGTTTGAAAAAAAAAAAAAATGACTGTTGGCCACTCAGCAGTTGCATTTGATGATAGTCGTGAACCCTTTGGGACCTAGCGATTTTTTCTTATCCTGAGTTCTTCTAAGTATATAGGATTTTGATACACAAAACACTTTGGAAACTATTCTAATGTCTGGTTATTCCAGAGAGTGTATGTTTAAATGGCTGACTGTTATCCAACCATTAATTACAAAAATAAGAATTTTAGGGTATGTTGTAGGAAAATATTGATTAATGGCATTTTTCTTTTTTTACATATATGATCCACATTCCTGGGTTAATTTATACCCAGGGAATTTTTAGTTATTATTGAAGTCATGGGACTAGTAAATTTTGGGGATTTTTGAATTCTTCCCTAAAAATCTAAGTCTATTCTAAAGCTTTCTACCAGTGGTCAAGGAGGTTCCCCAAACAGTTGGGATACTGTGGAAAGGAGAGGCTTTGCCGTTGTCACAGGGGTTGGTCAAATCACAGCCACTGATTTCCAATACGCAGAGTATGGAAGGAAAGGTTTAAAAAGCAAAACAAGGGTTTGTAATCTGCAAGGTTATGCATTGCTCCTCCACCCTTTCGTGGGTGGGTGGGTGGGGTAGTTTAAGGGGCAATTCAAACTCCGGCAGCCACTGGCCCTAAGAGTTCTGGCTCTGTCCTCTCGGCCCGGTACATCTGTGCCCAGAACGTGGGAAGGGGCTGGCACTGGAGTGAGAGACAAGTGCTTAACGTGAGCGGCTTGGAGTCATTTTCTTTCTCCATAAATATAAAATTAAAACAATCATGCCCTGCAGGAGCTACTTCCTTTTCACATACTAAAGGCCAATTCCTGTTTTCATGTTCTGTAATTGCAGGCAGAGGTCAGAGCCTGGAGTAATTCGAAGTGGAGCCCTCTCGCCCTGCCCTCTTGGCTCCTTGAACGTGTGCCCGCTCCACCTGCTGGTTCTGATCTCTCTCAGCCTGGCGTGTGTGTGGGGGGCCTGGTGGGGAGGTGGCTTGCATGCGGCTTTGAGGCACAGTGCAAGGGTTGGGTCTCTGCCTGGCTACTCTTTATCGTGAGTCTGAACAAATCTCCTGTGCTCAGTGAGGCTGGTTGTCCAGTGACCAAGCTGCTCTCCTCCTGATGGCCTCAAACTGTTCAGACAGACAGAATTCCCTCCCCCGCCACCAAGGAAGGTGGTGGCCACATTGAGCCTAATGTACCAACCACAGTAACATTTATCTATCCCCTTGGACCTTAATTTGAGAGAGAGAAATCAGCACAGAAGCAAGAAGGTCCCATCACGGGCTTTGGAAGCGAACACACACTACAGCCTGGCCTCTGGCTTGGGAACATGAGGGCAAGGAGGGGAGAGTAATGTTCCTCTAGCAAATTCTTAGGGGCCATGTGGACAAAACAAGACTAGGAACCAGAATGGTCTCTCTTAGAGCTCAATTTTTTTCTCCAGAGTGCTGGTTTTCCTCTTTAGTTAGGGATTAATCAGGAGAAAACAGATGAGCACCTTTCCTTTTTTTTTTTTTTTTTTTTCTTTAAAGAACATTTTCTGCTTTAATGACAACTCTTTTACCTTTTTTCAGGAGTTGTCGCTTTCTACCCTAATTTTCTGAATTAAAAATTTAGGGAACTGGCCCTTATAAGAGAACCTCATAGTTAATTAGACTTAAGAATTTATCTTTCATATTTTCATAATATAAAGGGGATCTTCTCTTTAGAAGGTGGTAGTTAATAATTATGTGGATGGTGCCCAACACGAGAAAGAACATTTTTAAGAAACAAGGACTATCATTTAACTACTTTCTCCACCTTTTTTTTTTTTTTCAAAATCTATAGTTATCTGCTTTTGGAATGATAGTTTTCTTCTTGTCCCCTAAAGCTTGGGTCTTTTTAAGTCTTGCCACAGTCACAGGATGGTGACATCCATTGCAAAAGGAGCTGCTTTTCCCTCAGAGGAGGAAGGTGCTAAACTGGAGGTTCGTCCTCCAGCACTGTGTTACTTCAGAAACGCGACAAAAGTATCATTAATCAAAATGAATGCTAATGAAGTAGGTGTCAGGCCAAACTGGATTTCTCAGACTCCTTCCAGCTCCATGGCTAAGCTGCCTGTGAGCGGCTTTACTCTAAACTCGAGATGATAAACTAATGGGTGAAGGATAAGATGAAATCCACTCATATATTGGACTGCCTTTTAATCATTCACATTACATTGCCAATCTTATGTAAATTGCATTCATATTTAAACATGACTAAACTATATTACCAGGCATTTCCAACTTTGGGTTTACATTACATTTTGATTTGATCATTACAGATCTGTAAATTTTGAGCTGGTTTTATATTTTCTGGCATCAATTGAAGTTTCCATAGATGGCAAATGTTGTATACTAGCAGCGAAGCAGTTTTCCCAAGGAGTCAAAACTTTTACTCAGAACATCGCATTAGCAAGGAAAATCTGATAATTAACCACTTAGTTGGTTAGAATTTAGGCACTGGGGATTAGTAAAGGGATACATTTAGGTTTGTACTTGGCCACATGAATGAGTGGGCTGTTTACTTCTATGCTGAAAGTCCTGGACTGAAAGGACGGGTTGAGACATGGTGGGTCCCTAGGTCTTGTTAGGTCTCGAGTCATTCTGGAAGGTCTGAGCCAGCCCTTCACTGAGCCCTTTCCCTCCTCCTCACAAGCAAAATTGAGGCTGCCTCTCAGGTTCAAGATTACTCTGGGTTGGCCTTGGAGGTGGATAATGGTGATTCTAACTATCCCTGTTCTACACTGGATTCTTGAAGATCAAACGGAATAACGTGTCTGAAAGAGACATTCTTTATTACATCTGGGAAAGGGTTAGTGATTATCCTGATGCCATCAGGATGTAAGATACAGTTCAAAATGAGTTGGTCCATCCAAGCCAGGGAAGCAACTTCTAATATTTTTCATGACACGTTTATTTCCATTTTGCTTTTGCCCTCAAAGATGTTAAGCTTTTGTACGGGGGAAAACACCCTTTGGAAGTTAGTGGACACTCCAAGATACCTAAGTGCCTACCAGTTCTGAAGCAAGGACTTTGCCATATCAGAGGTGCAACAATGGTAATTTTACCCTGGCATGAAGACTCACGAGGGGCGATGGGGAGGGGAGGGTGTGGAGAGGTTGGCAAAGGGCTTTGGCACAAGGAGGTGTGTGCTATCTTAAAACATCAGGGGCTCCTGCCTGCCTTCTCTGAAGGCACGAGGCTGCTCTTTGCCAGCCCCTCATCACAGTGGTCACGGCAGTGAAAACAGTATGAAAATCAGGATTACAGTTATTCAATGCTTCGGGGCACGGCCTGGGCACGCCAGAAGGAGGCAGAGTGCCAGAGCTGGGTAACTCACTATATTTTGATCCGAGGCAAGGCTAAAGACATTGCATTTCTATATCCGAGTCTTCCAGGAGAATGATTTCTAGGGAGAAATGACCTCTTTCCCTTCTTTTATTTTAGTTGTTTAGATAGTGGCAACATGTGGGTTTGTGGGGCTGATGGATGTACTTGGCCTTATACCCATGGAATGTGGGATCTGTTTTCTCCAACAGGTGAAACTGGTGGCCACAGGCTGCACTCACCCACATGCAGGTTCTCTTTGGTCTGTACAGTGTTGGCCAAAAACTTGAGTTAGTTGTCAACACTTCAAGTGTCAGTTAATATATTTCCAAGTCAGAAGATCTGGCAGCCCCGGGCCTGATTTCTTCATGGTTCTGATTGTCTAGAGCTGAGTATTCCTTCAAAGGGGGCAAGTGTTCTCTGTTTCAATAGGATCTCACATTCCTAGTGTCCCTTTTTGTCTGATCTACTACATGGATCATTACAGAACTTGCTTTGCCCTTCTAAGGCATCTAAATTGGCAAACTCTGCTTTATACTATTAGGAAGCTTCTATTTAAAGATGAAGGGAGACTCATTTGATTCACAACTATACAGAAATAAACATTTCTTGGGGACTTCAATACTAAAATGGAAATATTCCAAGGGAATGAAGATAGAGATTTGCTGGTTGACTCATCTCAAAGACTGGGAGCCAAGGCTGTACACGGTTTTCCCTAACTCTGTGCATCTCTGGTCCTCATGTGTGCAGGTTCCAAAGCCTATTTGAAACCAAGGTCAGAGTGACCTTCTGACCACCTCACAAGAGTTGCCCAGTAGGTGTATGGCTATTCTGTCTCAGCTTTTCTTTTGATGTTATCTGTGTACTTGGCTAATTAGGATAGTTTTTGGATTATCAATCTTAAAACAATGCTTTCTTGTTTTAATAGTGAGTGGGCTTGAATAAAACTGTACATCATTATGAAATGGTTTTGGCAAAGTTCAGAATTGAGCGGTTATAATAGACTCGCCACAGCTCCCCTCCTTGTTTCCTGACTTGGGAACCCAGTCACTTTGCGATCACAACCTTGTGTGCCTGTCAGTTTTTCACAGTGAAAAATCAAGCACTTATTCTGATAAGGAAATTAAAGTTATTTAGTTAGTGCTGAGGACAAAATTAATAATGTAAGTGCTACTGATCACCGAAGAATTCTATCTTTGAACCTTCATACTATGATTTTAGAAATTTCTACCAAATGATACTTGCTAGTTAAATGTAGGTTTGTGGTTCTGGTAGGTCAAGTGGTAAACTTGTGTTTTCGACATGGAATTTATCATTTTACCCGAAAGAATTTATAAGAATATTTCTCCCAGAGCCTATAAGCATATCTGTTAACATTTTTTTAGATTTAAAATATATATGCTGATTCTTCAAGTGCCTTTCCCATAATTCTTTGAAAATTAAATAATGGTAATTAATGGTAAATTAATAGACTGGTAATGATAAAAGGAGTAGCTGTTGCTATCTTGATTCTCTTGTAATAACCATTCCATCTGATCCGCATTTCTACCTTTGCTTGCAGAGGGTTAATTGAAAAGATATGCATCAAAACACTTGCTTAAAAGAGGCATAGCCCTTTGTTTGGTGAGCAGGAATTGCTTATAATATTAACATTTCCTGTCTGGTAAAATACTATATTTTAAAAAATAAGCTACAATGTATAAAACCAAGGTCATTTCCCACAAAATGTTCATGTTCTTTGTGATTACAAAACACGGCATCTTGTAAAATATTTCCAGTTGTGTTAACTTGAGAAGTTGAGTATTAATGCGTATTATAAAAGTGTCATGTCTCTTAGAACTGTAGAAGCCTAAGCAGTATATTTCTTGTTTTATTTGGAAAATTAAGTCATCATTATTATTGTCTTTAAGATTACATTTTGCCATAAACATATCACCATTGTGATTCTCAGACCCACAACAAAAGTTATAAAACATGAGATTGTCTTCAAAAGAAGGAACTATTTACAAAACAGGACCAGAAGTAAGATTCCCATTTTGATTGCTAGTCCTATGATGGATACACCTTTTAAAGCATATATATCATTGAATATGGACTTTTTCAAAGTTAAGTCATACTAAGCAAACCAGTTGGTCTTATAATACATTTTATACTTTCTTGTTCTATTGGTGTGCATTCCTCAGTGATACAATTGGTACCTAAAAGTGCTAATCTCATTTCATTCACTGATTTCAGGTTTGGTAGTTACAATGGGAAAAAGACACAATGAACCAGTTTCGATGCAGAGGCATCCCCACAAGTTTGAGGAATAGGAGAGTCTGTGTGCTGCTCGCAGGGCTACTTCCTTAGAGAAATGAAATTTCCAGTTGACCCGCGTGCCCAGTGCATTCTCCAGAATGATCCACATTCTCATGCATATTCATGAATCCTGCTCTGTTTCCACTCATTTGTATGCACAAATTCTCCCCCCGAGTTCACACAGGTCAATGCTACAGATGATGTGGTCGATAGAAATTCTACGGGGTCTCGTGAGAAAAAGCAGCACCTTCTCCACAAAAGTCCATGGAAGTTTATTCCTTAACATGCTATTAAAGCAAAATGCACATCTTTAACGGCTTGCTTTCACCTACAGAACTCTGCTTATAGCTAATAAACAGTCACCCAATTGGGTGATTATAGAAAGGAACAGCAAGGCTTTGTATTCACAATTACATTCAGAAAAAGCCTTACGAGAGTCTATGAATATCCCCCAGGCGTTGGCCTGTGGTTCCAACGTCCGTCTTGGACTACAGGTCAGCTACCAAGAAAACAGCTCCTGTTCATGGGCCATTCCCCTCCACCTCGAAAAGTCGGTACTGTCCAGTTCACTGAAATTTGTCTTGAAATGATACCACTTGAAAAAACTTGTTCTGACTAGCAACGACTTTACAGATAACAAAATTCTTCCTGGTCTTAGGATTCTCCAGACCTATTTTTCACATGCCCTTTATTTTTCCCTGAGGAAATGAATATAATTTACAGTATTTTGCTACTATTCTCAAGGTATTCTCTCCTCTATGTACAGTTCTTGCCACCTTTCTCTGAGCCTTCTCTAGTGAATGGTGCACTTCCGTTTTCCAATGGGGTCTGATGAAGTGGGATAGGAATTCAGCAGTGCTGGCTAACGCATAACCCCAGGGCCACTTCCAAAAATGTGGCTTAGTTTGACACCAGAGACAGCAGATTTAAAAGTTGAGTGATCTTGCAATTTTATGGAGGACATTTCAGTTTCTGAAATCTTTTGTAACATACATGTGACTATCTCTTTGGGGAAGCCCAAGAACTGCAACACGGGTCATTCTCTACTGAAAATTGTCACCTGCAATGTGGTTGTGGCCGGGCAAGGAATCGTCTAATAAAGGGCACCTCGTTGGTACATGGAGCTGCCGACAGGCACTTTGCAGCCGAGCGTGCACCTTCCTGGTGAGAAACCCACTGCTCTCTTCCTGACGCTGGCTCTTGCCAGCCACGGGAGAAACTCTCCTCCAAATGAGGTGGAGGGAAGTCCACGTCCGCTCGGGATGAGGCTGCCTGCTAGAGACAGCCCTGCACTCTCGACGCCTTCAGGGAAGTGGCTCCGGGCCCTCTCCTCGCTCCAGGCAGC